>NW_003852470.1:3830391-3887100 GCF_000181295.1 Otolemur garnettii | reverse complement strand
GCAGAGTGGAGGGAAGCCCATGGTGGGGCACTGGGGAGGCAGAGTGGAGGGGAGCCCACGGTGGGGCACTGGGGGGAGCAGAGTGGAGGGGAGCCCATGGTGGGGTGCTGAGGGGACAGAGTGGAGATGAGCCATGGGAGCGGCCATGCAGGGCAGAGTGGAGGGGAGCCCACCAGGGTGGCCACGCCATTTTAGGCAGGAAGGACTTGATACACAGCAAAGTCCTCCACTCAAACAGCCGATTCCCCATGGAACATCATCACACATGCACTGCAGGGCTCATGGAGAGTAAAGAGAGCGGCAGAGCCACAGAAGGGAGCTGAAACCAGAGCAGGGAGAGCAGGAGGGAACTGCCGGCAGGAAATGTGTGCATGTGGGCTGGGGAGTGACCCAGCAAGCTAACGTCAGCTCACACTGCAGGGACAAAGCACTGGTGCCCTGGCAGGACGGAGGAGCTAAACGTGACACTCGAGATTTAGGCTGAGACTCCAGAATCAGACTAAAATTCAGCCGAGTCAGTCGAGGCTCCTGCTGCCAACCCAAGCAGTCTCTAATGAAAATCTTCAGCAGAGTGAAATATAAGGCCACCAGGATTTTCAATAAATAATGGTCTATAAATATAAGTTCAGAGTGGACATTTTCCCATACATACGAGGAAATGAGTCACCACGTGGGAAAGTCAACAGATTCTAAAAATTGGTATCTACAACTGATCATACGAATTATACAAATGCCAGTCACAAAGTATGGAAGATACAGGCCAACACCCAAAAAAGGACTAAAATGCCTATGTTTTGGAAATGTAAAAAATACTTCAAAATGACTCCTTTGTCAAAGAAGAAAACATACTAGAAATGCTTAAAATTTATAATGAAAATATTGCATATAAAAGCTTGTGTGAATCATAAAAAGCAGTGATTTAGAGGGGAAAATATAAGTCAGCATTCCAACTGAGAACAGGGAAAAACCTGGACATACACAGGAAAAAAGTAAAAAAAGATAAGAGAACATGAAAGATTATTAGTCTTTTATAAACAAATACAATAGACAAATCACCAGAAATACTTTTCGAGTAAAAACGTAAAAGACACAAACAATATTAGAAATAAAATGGGGCCAAACTTTAGATCTGAAATATAGATATTTAAACGATACTTTAAAAATACCATGAACAACTTTATACCACTAAACTCTACAATTTAAATAGAATGGAAATATTTCTAGGTGGAAAAATCCTTAACCAATACTAGCTCAAGAATAAATAGAAAGACTAAAAGTACTTTGACCCTCTAAAGATTAATGTCTTAAAATATTCCCAAAAAGAAAAGAACAGACCCAGATGGTTTTCTGGAGAGTTTCACCCAATTTTTTTAAGGAAGAGGTTATTTTAATCTTACAGGAACTCTTACACAGACTAGGATGAACTCACACTCTTCACTTCATTCTATGAGACCAGACAAACCTTCTCACAAAAGGTGTCTAGACCAGGACAGAGCAAAACAGGTGAGTCATGGGCCACCCTCACTCCTAAGCACACTCGTAAGTGTACAACTGGCATGAGCTATTAGCCCACCAAATTCTTTAAAATAGACATTACACCATGACTGAGTTAGATGGGCCCAGAAAAGCAGGGATAATATAATTTTTTAAATCAATTCATGTGATTGCTCATCTTTTTAGACATGTAATAGATTATAATATTTAAGCCACGTGAACATCAATTGAAGCATACAAATTTAATGAACGCTCAACACAGATTAACTACTTCATAACATTTCATAGAAGATGGTGAAAAGCCAAAACAAGGATCACTTTTATCATTTTCTCATGAATATTTCTAAATACAATTAGAGAAAGGTGTAAAATAAACTCAACTACCAAGCTGCAGACTTAAACAAAGGGTAAAATGATAAAGAAAATAGCAGAGCAGAATGACTCGAAGAATTCGGTTTAAGAAAGAAAGACATCTAGAACAGGAGAACTCTTCACCTAAACAAACAGATTGATGAATTGGAATTCATTACAATTAAGAATCTGTATGTATCAAAGCGAGATGGACAGAGTGAAAAAGCAATCCGTTGTGCTCTATAGCACAAAACCAGTGAAGGTTTTACATTTAGAATATATAAAGAATTCTTCTGAATCAATGAGAAATAGAAAAAAACAGCTCCCATTTTTACACGTTACCTGTATCCGCGCCATCCTTCCCACTTTCGCCATCTGCAGGCAAAATGCCCATCATCTGGGATGGCAAAACTTATTAAAACGTCAACTTTCTTCGGATATACTCTATCATTAATCCTCTCCAAATGAGTTGTGCAGAAAATGATTTCAACGCTTTCTATAATAAAAACATAACATGATTAAACAGAATTTCTCACTGCTTGGGCATCCCCTCTAAAAGAACAGTCAGATGTGAAAATCTTCACAAGGAATAGGTAAAAATGGTACTATGATCATTGAACTTAGTTCATCCTGGATGTAAATTTAGTATCATTACTGCACAAAAAAATAGAGATATGTGCAGTACAGATGAAATTACAACAAAGAACAGAACAGAACATGGGGAGGTCTTCCCAACTTACATTCACGGAACAGTTAAGAACTAGAAATCACAAACTCAATCGCATTCATAGAATTCTGCTTTCCCTAGAAATCACAATTCCAAAGAATTGATTTGGACTCTCTCCTGACCGCCAGGGAATCTAAGTTTAGTGGGTGATCTTTTGTCCTTTGGGTACATCTCCAGCAGTGGACTGCTGGATCACAGGGCAGGTCTACTCAAACTCTGTGAGGCGTCTTCGTACGTTTTCCCATAGAGCTCACACGAATTCATCAACAGTGTAGGAAAGCTCCTCTCTCTCTGCACCCACACCAGGTTCTGTTGTTTGAGGACTTTTTAACAGGAGGCATTCTCCCTGGAGTTAGGTGATAGCTCAGCGTGGTTTGATTTGCCTTTTCCTAATGATTGCAGACACTGAGCATTTTTTCATGTTTGTTGACCATTTGACAAGTTTCTGTTCATGTCTTTTGCCCACTTTTTAATGGGATGACTGGTTGTTTCTTGCTGATTTGCTTGACTTCTTCACAGATTCTGGTTATCAGTCCCTCATCAGATGCACAGCCTGTGAACATTTCTTCCCCTTCTGAGGGTGGGTTGTCTATTCGCTCGTTTGGTCATGTCCTTGGCTGTGCAGAAGCTTTTCCATTTGATCAGGTGCCATTGATTTATCTTTGCTGTTGCTCAGATTGCTGTTGGGGTCTCCTTCATGAGTTCTTTGGCTAGCCCAATATCTGTAAGTTTCTGCGATGTTTTCTTCGGGAATTCTTATAGTTTCCCACCTTGGATTTAAGTCTTATATCCATCGTGAGTTAAGAAATATTTTGTGTCATTTCATGGCATCTGTGGTTGTGCCCAGGTTGTAGGAAGTATCTGCTTGGTCCACCCTGACTCCTTAATTCAGTCTGGGCTTTCAGTCTCACTGTAACACTTGGCATAAAGTACCAGCTGTGGGGGATACAACTGGGATCAGTTCTCTTTATCACCTATCAAACCCCCCAGAGCATTCCTATACTATAACTTCGTGTGTATTATGACTTTTATGGTTATGCTAAACTGGCAGTCAGTACATTCTGTGGACGGTTCAGAACAGCAGACTGAAGTTGATATTCTCTCCTGTTTTGTTTTTTTCATCCACATATCTCAACAGCACAGGGATGACCTGGTCCTCCTGGAACCCTTTGAACAGGTAGAATGGTACAAAATGGAGCCACAGCTATCAGAATTGAGGGGTTTTTTGTTTTTTTGTTTTTAGCGCCTTTTTACTTTAACTTTTTTCCCACAATATTTCAAATAACTTATACCAAGTCAAAAGAAGTGGTTTCAAAGGTGGATTGATGCCTTGTAGTGATTCTGTAAGAGCATTTGTGTGTTTGTATATTTCATAAGTTGTATCCCATAAATACATTTTACTGTAACTTAAGGTTTTATTTACTATTGAACTCAACCAACTTGTCAGGAAATTGAAAATAAAGGATGCACATTCAAGACCAAATACAAGGGCAGGGTACAGAAATGATGTCTGTTACCGACACTCGGGGCCTAGAGATGTTTCACCCTATTCAGAAGAATGGAGAAGGCCCATCCAGAAAGGCTGAGTGAAGGTCGACCCTCGCCACCAGTGTGTCAGCCCCCTTCCATTTAGGTGTCTTCCAGATCTCTGTCATTGAAAAAAAATCTCATGAGAAGATTCACTTAGCAAATACTGGTGAAGCCTAGAAATCAGAAACTGGATGATTAAAGGTGGGGAGGGACATGTAATTTGCTGGGAGATTTCGTAGTGCTCTAAAATGCTTATTCTGGGGGCTGTAGGGACCCTGAGGGCCTGCTCTGAGTGAGGATTACCTTGGCAGCATGGTACCCCTTGCACTAAAACCAGATAGAGCTTTGCTGAAATCCATGCAAAATGCTGCCCAGGGTGCCCCCTCCATGGCTCGGCACTGCTCTCCCTGCCAAGCTCTGCGTGGGAGAAGCAGGATGTATTTACTATAGGGTTTCAAGCAATTTCCCCTGCCCCGGGGTTATGACTGGGGTTGCCCTCCAAGCACTCCTCTTTCCCATTTCACAACTCTCTGCCGCTCCCTCAGACCACTAAGGAATGAAGTGTAAATTTCACACGGCTCCCAAGTTTGGGTTGGAAGAGCATCTGAAAACTCGGTTGCTTACCCAGAATTTATCCAAATATCGTTAGTTGGACAATCTCACGTGGTTGGCCATTCTCAGGAGAACTTCCTGGGTTTCAGCCCAGCCAGAAACGCTGCACAGGGAGCCAATCGGTAGTACAAAGGCACACACATTTTTTAAACATCAAACTTAAACCTACTCTTTTGAACCTCAGAAACGATTTGGCCTGGCCCATGCTTTCCACAGAGGTCAGAGTTAGCTCTCTCTTCCCAGAGCACCACCCGGCTCCTGCTGAAGCCGGAGACGGATTATGCAGCCCAGTGGCTGTGGGAGAACAGGAAACCAAAGACTCGGTGCTCCCCAGCAGAAGACATACCAGGCGAGGTGACTGGTGTTCTATGGAGCTGGGACGACTGCCACCAACTTAAACAGTTACATCAGCTCAGTTATTCTCTTATAGTTCTGAGGTCAGAGGCCACAGTCAAGGTATCTGCAAGGCTGGTCCCTTTGCAAGGCTCTGTGGAGACCCCCTCCCTCCTCGCCCCGTCTCTGGAGGCCCCGGCATTCCTCATCATGTGCCCCATCCTTGCCATCCCCACCTTCTGCTTCCCTTATCATCTCCTGCCTCTAACCAGAGTCTTCCAGCCTCCTTCTCCTAAGGACGCTGTGATTCCATAGAGTACACAGAGATGAGCAGGACAATCTCTCTGTCTCTAGGTCCTCAACACTCAGTGTGCCTGAAAGTCTTTTTTGCCCTGTAAGGTGACATACTCACCGGTTCCAGGGATTGGAACATGGGCATATTTAGGGGGGCATTACTCAAGCTACCACAGTTAGTTTCCTCTTAACCAAGAAAATCTGAGTTCTAAAGCTAAAGACAGCATAAACTCCAACAACTTCCTCTTTCAGAAACAGGACAAGTGCTAAGGCCCAGAATCCCAGGTTTGGATGTGCGGCAGTGAAGGTGCCCCCCCAGCTGAGTTGGCACTAATGAGGCTTGAGGTGTGATGGGGGGAGTGCGTCTGCACCAGGTGGGGTGGCGGCTCACTGGGGCCATGAAATCCAGGCCTTGGAGGTGTGACGCTGACGTGTCACTGATGGGGCCCTGTCACCACAATGTGTAGCTGACGAGTTGCAGGAGAAGTTTGGCTCTTACAGCTCCAGGGCGCCCCACACGCTGCCCTTCCAGACTACACGCCTGGCTTTCCTCCGCTCCAGCGGGACACACACGGCTCTCTGAGCTTCAGTTTCTCCTGGTGGGGATTAGGCAAATATACGTTTCTACCCCATCACCACGGCCTCCTCCGGTGGTGCAGGGGCACTTGCTGTGCCAAGTGGAGAGTGTCTCATTTAGGACCAAGTTACTCCCCCCAAAGGGTTGTTTGCTTCACCTCTGGGAATGGGTCTTCGCAGGGATGAACCAAACAAGTTATGGGGACATCTACCTATTGTGTCAACTTGCTGAAGGGAGGTAGCTCCGATGTTCTAACACTCACAGAAGATCCGTCTTTACCACAATGAGGAGATTCAGGAGACACCACCGGGGCTAACAGGGTCAAGCCTCTGTCCTTCCCCGTCTCTTGCACAGGAGAAGCCACCATGGAGAACCTGGACCTGAGGACGCAGCGCCAAGGCCCCCAGGAGCCAGCGGAACCCTCACCTTCCAGAGTAGTGACTCCATGGCCCAGGCCCCGTCACTGGGTAACGACACGGGCTGGGGGTGGGGCAGATGGCAAAGTCACCTCCAAATACTCGTTAATAAATAAACCTATTTCCCTTGTGATTATTTTAGCTTCATAAAAATACGTTTTGTGTTCGGCTGGTGTGACACGTTACGCTGAGGCCCCTGCAATACCACCGGCCCCCCAATGCATGTGATGGTTGAGATTTTATTTTATTTTTATTTATTTATTTATTTATTTATTTTGCTGTTCTGAAAAACGTCCTTATTTCATCTTCATTTTTATTTTACTTTTTATTAAATCTTAACTGTGTGCATGAATGCATTTAAGGGGTACAGCGTACTGTTTTTATATACAATTTGGAATGCTTACCTCAAACTTACTGTGCACACCACCGGGCACATACATGTCAGATGGTTGAGACTTTGGGTGTGAGCGCTATTTGTGTGAGCAACATTACTTGGTGGGGAAAGAGAAGCTCTCTCATTCTACTCTGCTATGCCTTTCTTCCAATACTTCTTGAAAAAATTAAGTTCAAAAAATTAAAATGAAATCTAGAAACGGGGCACACTGGGAGTGCTGGCTGAGGAGGTCCTGCCCCGTATCTGTCTTTCCACACTTTGTCCTCTATTGCTGGGATTGAAATTAGAACCCATGTCACATGGTTCCCTCCCTCGGCAGAGACCTGGGGGGAGACTCAGAGGCCCTCCTCACTCCCTTCCTCCTTCTCCCCTCCAAATCATGTCTAAATGAGAAATTAAAAAGACATCTCTGTCCCGGTGGCCTGTGGCACTGATGTCTCAGCCAGGTTGGGAGCTGAGGCAGTCAGGCTGCAAAGCTGGGTGGTCCCGATAACTCTCTCACCTCTGTGATCTCTACGGCTCTGCCGAGTCCTAACACAACTCGGGGAGCTGGATTACAAAATGATTTGTGATCATGGGACTGAAAGAGAAGGTGCTTTGACTTCAGGAAGCTGCACTGCAAGTTGAGAATGAGATGGGAAACAAGGCATACCAGCCCACGTGTGGTGGCCACACGATGGGCACAGGGCTGCCCGCTGTGCTGAGAACCAGACACAGCTCTCGGCTCTGTCAGCAGCAACTTCCCAGAAAACCACAGCCAGCCCCTGAGTCGCAGATAAAATAGATCAGTGAGAGGGCGGGCTGTTAATTAGCCAGTGAGACGGGGGAGAGAGGACGGCTTTCCACAGCCGCGGCGTCCAGCCCTGCCTCTCTCCTCCCAGCACTGAGATCCATTTGCCTTCAACAAGGCCAAAAATAAACACAGCTGTCTCTTTCATGGGTGGTAGAATTGAACTGGTTATCACATTTTGAAAGGTGAAGATTCTCAGGTTCAAAGACAGAGGTGAGTTATTTTTGCCTCCTTTATTCCAGCTGGAAAATAAGAAAGAGTTTATTATTGAGAGTTTCTTTAGCAGAGGGGAAAAAAATAAAGCTGATTGGAAAGATTTTAAAAAACATTGTCCCTAAATGCGAGTTGCCTTTTTTAAAAATTGAAAAAACACTTTAAATTATTCCCAAATACTTGAGAATGATCTTCTGGCTCCCTGTCTTTGCTAGACACCATTCCCCCTATCCCTGCCCTGTGCCGGGCAAGACTCAGATGGGCCTCGCACCCACCTGCAGCTCCCACAGTCAGAGATTGCAGACAAGCCCGGGGCCACAGCCCCGCTTCCTCTCCCAGTGATGAAGGCAGCCATCTCAGTCACACAATGTCTCATAATGATTTAAAACATTCGAATGACCCCAGATAATTAGCGGATGAATATCATGGATTCCAGCTGTATAAGTGTGAGACTAAATTAGCCATTCCTGGATTTCAGGAAGAGAGGCGACTAAAATATTTTATAGTGTAGTTTTAAAAAAAACCCATGGGCGGTGCCTGTGGCTCAAGGAGTAGGGCACCAGCCCCACATGCTGGAGGTGGCGGGTTCAAACCCAGCCCTAGCCCAAAAAAAAAAAAAAAAAAACCTGCAAAAATAAATAAATAAATAAATGCAATAAAGTTGAGTAGAGGGCTTCTGTATACACCAGTCTGGTTCCACTTCCCTGAGGCCATTTATGCTGCTCCCCTGAACAGACACACCTGTCTTCATATTAAGTGTACTCGATTCTTAAGTAATTGGTTACTTTTAAGAGGCTTCCTTTACGTAAACCTAATTTGTCATAGAAACCAGCTACACAGATGCTGTATCTGTGCACAGACTGTTGTACATCCCTGCGTTAGACACCAGCGTCTGCCTGTGCCATCAGTACATACACGGTAGCGTTTTAATTTTAACAAAAGCAAAAAAAAAAAGGAGGCTCTTAGGCCCTTTTCCCTTTCCTGTAAATGTTACTCTGTGTCACTGATAGCATGTGACTTGGCAATTATTTCCTAAGTGACAAGTGAGGCGTGTTGTGCTAATAAAAGTCGTGGCCTGATTTTTAAAACTGCTTGCCCAGGAGAAAGACCTGAAAGGCACTCACTGGACGTGCACGGTTGTACTGGAATGACGAGGGTTGGTGTTTGTTCATTGAAGGAAAAAGAGTAAAAATTTGCTCCAGTTATCTGTCAGCTTTTTAAACAGCAGCCTTCAATGTAAAAGCGAGGCGATTTCCAGCCTGCAGCCCCAGGTGCGTTGTAAGGATCAGCATATGAGGAGAGGCAAGCTGACAGGCAAAACCTCGCCTGCATTGCTCTCGGAAGCGGGGAGCCTTCCCTCGGCAGGGGGTGTGAGCCGCCCCCCAGCCCAGTAGCCTCACCAAGTGCTTTTATCAGAAACTTGTGTTTTCCCTGGGAAGGTGTGTGCAAACGTCAGCTGGCAGGTGGAGGATGCGCCCGGTGTCCTCATGGCTGTTGTGCCCCCACCACGTAGTGGTTGGATCCCACAGCCTCTCGTGTCTGCAAACACCTTTGTCCCATATACCTGACCAAATTAAGTCTTTGGGGTTTTTTTGTTAGTTCAGTTGGTTGGTTTTTAATCAGCATAGAGAAGAAGTTTTGAGGGAAACGGAATGCCAAACACAGCCTCATCTCCTCCGTCCTTTCTGTGGCCTCCTGGAGTGTGTAGCTCTGCTCCCAACTCCAGCAACACGGTGACGGTGACGGTGACAGAGCCTGGGGCAAAATCGGAGAGAGAGGGGAAAGTCTGTGCATTCAACTGACAAGCAGAAACAAACACCTTTCCAGCAGGTTCTACATAACAACTCCACAAAACCAGGGGAAAGGTATTTCTGATGTAAATTTCAAGCAGCTGTGACCCTGTATTTTCTTGAGGAAATAACACCGCTTCCTAAAGACGTCTAGCACTGGGCTCTCGGCAGCATCACAATTTCCTCTCTTGTTTACTAAGAAGCTGAGATTTTGGCTTTTGTGTCACACCTAAGCATATAGGCTGGCCCGGGTGCCATGTGCTATTCCCGGTTCTGCAGGGCGAGCACAGCTGCGCTCTCCGAGGACATACCTGGGCCGCGCGCCGTGAAGAAAGCCATTTCACGGTGCCAGCCATTCGCACTCCAGTGCCACTTGGACTGGCAGAGACTGAGAACTTTGTGCAATCGCAGTGGAGTGGGTGAAAATGAATCAGATATGAAAATGTCTGAAGCAATAAATTAACACACAGCAGGGGGGTTGATAGCTTAATCCTGCCTAGTCCAAACTCTACCTGACACCCATTACTGTTGCAGGAGGTGGGACTCGGGAACGTACCGGAGTGAAAATGAACACTCCCCAAAGAGCTGGAGCTTTGCAGTAGGTATGTAATGTGATTCTGCGAAGGAGCCCACGCGGCTTTGATAGCATTTGTGTGTGTTGAATTCCGGGTAACCTGCCAGCCACCTCTCTCTCATCTCAGTTTTATTTAATGCAAAAGGAATGCCTTTGACATTTAGGAAACTATTGGAAATGTGGATACTTGATGAAGCTTACCAATGTATTTCTTAATACAAAAGAAATAATTCTGCAGCTCTTACGCTCTCTAAAGATGGGTAGCGTGAGGTTTGACAGCAGCAGTTGACGAAACAACAGATAAGATCCTCTAAACGTTCTGCACTGTTTTCTTTGCCACTTACCTGTGACTAACAAATATTTCTCTATTCTACGGAATCCTTAATTTGTGTTCATTCTTTAAAGCACAAAAAGACCAAAATTGTCGATTACTTACTTTGCACAGACACATATGGGAGACACACACCCCTAAAATGAGTCCGGGGACAGATTCCCATTCAAATTGCTTGAAACAAGGTTTCTCTTCTTGATATTTTGTTTTGATTATTTTATGTTCAGGGTCTTCAGAGGTAAGATCCTAAAATGCACATCATTATTATTATTATTATCATTTTAAATCAATGAATTGTTTCTGGAGTCACATAATACACAAACCCAGTCCTTCCACCATGTTTAAAGGAAAAATTTGAAGAATGACATTGGTGTTTCCCCTTAAGGTTGAAAACAACATATTTTCACAGACACTCCTTTTTTATTGTTTGTGAGGAATTTCTAGGCCAAAGGATCAATCTTACATTATGATTTTCCTTCTTAAATACATGATTAGCCCTTCAAATAAATATTGCACAATTTAACTATAAAAGAAATGTGTAGCATCTTTGAAGAGAGGAGATGGTATTCTGTCTCTTACTTCAACTATCTGTTTCTAAAAACTACATAAACATATCTATATGGAGTACGGTACTTCTGGGAATGTTGGTGGATTAAGCAGAATTACAAGATGCTAATAATTTATGTCACCTCTCATTTTAAACAACTCAGAAAATGAATTTCTATGGTCTTATTTTTTCCATTTTTTTCTATTTGTGCAGCTAGTTTTCTTATCAGTAATTTGAAAACTGTTCACTGCTTTTGCTCAAAATTTTTAAAATGCTCATTGTAGCAATTATAACTTAGCTAAAGTCACATAATTAAACACACAAAGATAGACCACTTTTTTTTTTTTTTTGCATTTATCCTTCAGAGACTAGAATTTTAGCACCGCTAAAGCTATGCAAATTGGATCCAGTTGTCTGTAGTTTCCTGCTGCATATTAAACTCCTTGCTCTCAAGTCGCCCCTGCTGGGGAGAACAGTAGCATTTCTTCAAGTATAAAATTGTATATTGAGACATGATGCCTAGAAGAACTTCTGCCCCAGGAAGGTTTAGCAGCAACAACAACAAAATAAAAAGTGTTCAGGGCAAGAAGGAAAACGTATTCGATGCAACACGCAGCTCGTCCATGGAGCTAGATTAGTCAGAGAGAAGGGAAAATCTCCTGCTATGACAACAAAGCTCCGAACAATACGTACTTCAACCAGGGAGAGAATAAATACTGCAGATTCCAACTGATAGAGCTGTTTAGGTGGCTCTGCCGCTTACACATTGTAATATTACATGAGCTACAATTTCTTGCCTCAAAGATAGTTTAGAAGGCCATGTTTACTGGTGACCAATTTTTTAGGGTATTGAATGAACAAAGGCATACACAGAATCCTCCTGGACTGTCTGGACTATCTCATAGGAAACCAAAGGAGGGACCATTTGTCCCGCAAGTGCCTTCTACCGGCCACAGGGAGTCAGGGCGCACCTCCTGCACCTGGCTCTAACCTGCAGGGCCTGTGCTCTGGAAACTGCTCCAGGGAGAGTGGAGAGTGTGTGTGCGCACGTGCACCCCTCATGCATTTTTTTCCTCCTGCTCCTCACTCTCTGTCCTTGCTTCCCAGAGGCAATTTTGATCCCAGACAAGGGGCTATTTATCTCTGTTTCCACATCCCTCTATGCCTCCTCCCACTGGTGAATATGTTGCAAGCTGCTTCTTCAAAGGATGCTTGATGTAAAAATGAAATGAGGTTTCCTTCCAACTTGATAAAAGATTTCCACACCCGCGCGTGCGCGCGCGCGCACACACACACACACACTAAACTGTGGCTGACTTGCTGTCAAACAAGCAACTAAACCACCTTAACTTGTGTGAGTCAATCTGGAACCAACCAACATTGAGCAAACCAAGCCCGTCTTGTTTAACGGCCAGGCCCATTTGCCTGGACACATATGGCCTCTAAACCTCTTTTCCAGACTTTTCTTAGCATTGCTCAACATCTGAAGGTTTCCCCAGGCTTGCCTCTGTCTCAGTCGCCTCTCAGACCATCTAGAGGGTGTGGCCATCCCAACTCCCTCCCGCAGAACGGTGCTCCTCTCGATGCTCCAGGAGATTGATAGGAGCCCCATGGCACGTGGGAAAAGCCTGGCTGCTGAACATCTCTGAGTACATTTGACGACACTGATTTCAAAGACTCTGCCCTTGTTTTCCTTTAGGTTGTGCCATCATCACCCTCATTTAAAGCACCAGAACTCACATTGTAAAACTCAACCAAATGTTCAGACTTGCCAATAATCCTCTATAAACGAGGAAAACTCTGATATGTTGAGGAAAACACGTTATTAAAACATGCCACGTCAGCGGAGTGCGAAAAATTCTCCACAACAAATGTGATTACAAGATTCTTTTATAGAGGTGTGTGGTGAGTTCCGAACAGGTAGAATCAAAGCACACGTCACGATGTCCTGTCCACACTGATATCATGACTCAGCCAGTTAATAAGGCCTGGTGTTCCCACCTTATGTGTGTGTAACTCACTTTTAAGACAATAGATTCTTCAAAAAGAAGGCAGGGACCCTGGAGGGTCCTGGCCCTGTATTAGCAGGCAAAACACTCAATGTCATTCCTGGTTTATTTCCCTTCCAGAATATTCTGGGGGACATGAACTTGTCAAGATGAATGCGAGAGTCTGGGTTTCTGAAATCAAATTTCATTCTTTCCAAATGTTTTGGTCAGAAAAAATACTGAGAAGTGTATAAGAAAGAACAAAGACAGGAGATGAAGCTTCAGCCTCAAAAAATCTATTCCAGTTGAAGGCTGTAAATTCTATCTCCTGCCTCTGCAAACTTCTGGTTTTATTTCCCTTAAAATTTTAACTACCGTCTGCATGCCCGGTGCTCTGTGCCAGAAATGCTGCCTTGGAGATGCAGCTCCTCGCCACGTCCAAGGCCAGGAAGTTGGTAACGGGGACAGTCACAGGCTGCGGAGAGCAGGGTGACTGTCCTCACGGGCAGCTGGCACATCACACCACGGCGTGCCTCACACAGCACTCGCTCTCCAGATTTCCTTTACACTTTGTTTACTATATATTCCAATAGTGTAATATTAAACAAAAACAGTGTGTCCTACGCCAGGATGATTGATTACTGCACCCTCACAAGGTCACCTCTTAGGGACAGGCTGGGTGCAGGAGGCGCTGTCTGACTCATACAGTTAACACTATATCCGCATTGTATGAATGTCACCAGCAATCCAGTGATTTATTGCTTGGAAGGCTCTGTTCAATTTTTTCTGCCTGACCAAATTGCACATTTTCTAGAAAAAGAAGCAAAAATATTTCAGCACATGGATTACCTCAACGCCTCATTTTCCCCACTAGGTTCCAGGCGCATTCTCGGGCTGTGGGGGTCCAAACCTTCCTTCCCCATCTCCTTTTCCTCTCTCTGCTAGATATTTGGCAAAAAATGATTATTACACTAATGAAAAGGTGCAGCAGGAGATTAAGGGCTTCTTAATCAGGTTTTGGTAACATCTGTGGGCCACGAGTAAGGGCAGCTAGATGCTCTGTTTCTTAATTTTAGCTAGATTTACTTTGGATATAAAATTGTTAGCCTCGGGGAGAATGGAATGGGGGCCAGGGAGGGGGATACTCTTACAGAACACGACGGAACCAAAACTGTTTCAAAACATGGTGAGATAAACCTCTTTGGCTCTAGAGGGTATTTTTCCCCCTTTCTTAGAAAAGACACACAAGGAAATTAAAGAAGCATTTTTATAAGAATCTATTCAAAACGTCTTTTGTCCCCAGGAGCACGTCATCTATGCTGGGATCACTGGAGATTTTCACTCACGATGGAGGCACAGTTTTTAAGGCATTGTTTCTCTGTCTGAGCCACCACCGAACACACCTCCCGCCAGCCTGCAGCACCCAACCCGCAGCACCCAACCCGCTCTCTACCCAAGTACAGATGGAACAGAGAATGTGGATTTCAGCACAGTGGCCAATATTTTTTTTTTTAATTAATTTGCTCTTTTCTTTTGATTGTTTGCTTTTGCGTTCCGTGGAAGCTATTTGGGCTTGAAACACTTAGCATAGTGATTTATATAAAACGTCTCTCAGGTTTGCACTGTGAGCATGTATTATTTATTTGAGACTCTCAGCCATTTTAACTGGATATTCTGACTGTTTCAAACAGGGAAAATAGATCAGCTAAAATGCAAACAGTTTTGTTTTAATTTTCTCACATTCAATAGACCACGGAAATGTCTGCAGAGCTGGTTTGTTTGTGTGTGTATTGCTCTCAGGTTTGTTTAATTTTGCATAGGGGCAAAGAGGTGTTTCGGAGAAGGGAAAACAAGAAAATGCGGAAGACGGTTGTTCACGCGGCTTAAAGAAAAGTTTTCACCAGCAACACCCCAAAGTCTAAATTGATTGCAGGTTTAATATAATATAGGGTTGGGGAGAACTATTAATATAACCATTCCTTGTTTCTTATTGGCTAATGTTTTTTAAAATCTCAGTGATTGATATAAAGCAATTTTATAAAATATTCCTCAATGAGCTACTATTTATGTGCTCAAATTAATATTTTATCTCTCTATATATTTCCTCCCTGTGGGCAGCAACATTGCCCAACAGCTCACCAGAGGGACGACATCTCTGAGTGAGACACAAGCCACCCGAAAGGCTTTGATAGAAACTGGACTGAGCGTCTTGCTGAGACTGACCTTGCATCCAGTGTATTTATGCGAAGACAGACCTATTCTTTGGTAATATTTGCAAATGTTTTACTAGATCTACTTTTTGTCGAAAGACTCAAGTTTTTCTCTCCATATGGCTCCTGAAAGTACAGAGACAGCCGTCACTGTGAAAGCAGACAGCCAGACCCATGCATGGTACATTCTCGAAAACTGGGCCCGAGGTGCCTGCCGGCTGTGGCGTCTGTACGTAGATGCCAGAGTACTGACTCCAAAATCATGGCATCGACACCTCATTTCCCTCCCAGGGCTCAACTCTAGTTTTCCCCAAAAGGGACTAGATGGATCTACCCAAAAGACTTAGAAGGAGAGACAGGAAGGGAAGTGGCAGGGAAAGGAAGTTTTAAACAAAGGTTTTAATGGATAAGACCTTCATCTGTAAACAATGTATTAGAAAAATCCTCAAAAATGAAAGTGGTAAGAGTTTGCACTATTCATAAGACAGTTTTCCCAACCCACTTGTAGAAAGTTCGTAGTGAGGACAGCAGGTGATTGCTGTAAAAGGTGGTTCTTTGGTATCCTGTCACTCTGCAGGACGCTTCCCCTGAAATCATAACTCACACCGGGCTCGGCATTCAGGCGAAGGGAGTCTCTGCAGCTTGTCCTCTGGAGCCGCTGGTCTGAGCACTGAGATCTCTGCACACAGCAGGTTCAGGGTGGGGCTGTGATCCACCACTTTGAGGGGCAAATTGTCCTGTGTTTTATGAGCCTTGGCACTTTGTCGAGATACTGGAGATTCAAGTGATACATATTTTCTCTTTACTTATTTTTTTTTATTTTTTTCCTTTTTATAATTTTGATTTTTATGGGTATGTAATAGTTGTGTGTGTGTGTATGTGTGTGTGTGTGTACATATAGATAGATAGACACAGATTCAGGGTACATGTGATGTTTTAATACAGACATACAATGTGTATTAATCAAATCGGGGTAACTGGGTATCCATCACCTCAAGCACTTTTCATATCTTTATGTTAGAGACATTCCCATTCCACGCACATCATTTTGAAGTTGATGGTAGTGACTCTGTTGTGCTAGCAAATGTTCTTCCTTCCACTGAACTATATAACTACATTTCTCATCCCTTTATTTCCTACTCCTAATGCTCCTCCCGGACTCTGGTGACCATCACTCTACCCTCCGACTGCGTGAGATCAACTGTTTTGATATTTGGCCCCCGCACCTGAGTGAGAACACGTGTACTCGTCACATTTCACTTCACATAATGTCCTTCAGTTCCATACACGTTGTTGCAAATGGCAGGATTTCATTGTTTTTGTGACTGAGAAATATTCCATTGTATATATGCACCACTTTTCCTTTTTTTTTTTGAGAAAGAGTCTCACTATGTCACCCTCGGTAGAGTGTGGTAGTGTCACTCACAGCAACCTCAAACTCTTGGGCTTAAGCGAGGCTTCAGCCTCCTGAGTAGCTGGGACTAAAGGTGCCGCCACAACACCCGGCTGTTTTTTTGTTGCAGGTGTCATTGCTGCTTAGCTGGCCTGCCGGGGTTTGAACTCACCAGCCCCCGGGTAGGTGGCCAGCACCCTAACCACTGAGCGATGGGCGCCGAGCCAGCCACATTGTCTTCATCCTTTGATTTCAGATCTAGGCTACTGTGAATGTTGGTACAGTAAACGTGGGCGTGTAGACATCTTTCTGCCTACCAGTTTCCGTTCTTTTGGATAGATACCCGAAAGCAGCATTGCTGGCTCCTGTGGGAGTTCTAATTTCAGTTTTTCTGAGGGGCCTCCACACTGTTTCCATAGCAGTTGTATTAATTTTTCTTCCCACCAACTGTGTTTGAGGCTTCCCCTTTCTCCACATCGTCCTCAGAATTCATTATTGCCTATCTTTTTGAAAAAAGCCATTTAGCTGGGGTGAGATAATATCTTATCATAGTTTTTATTTTCATTTCCCTGATTACTAATGCTTTTAAGCATTTTTTTATATACCCATTGGCCATTTTTATTTTCTTCTTTTGAGAAATGTCTATTCAGATCTTTCGCTTTTTTGAGGTCAGATTTTTTGTTTTTCCTAGTGGATTGTGGGAGCTCCTTATATTTTTAGTTATTAATCCATTATTAGATGGTTAGTTTGCAAATATTTTCTTCTCATAGCTAGTATCATACTGAATAGGGAAGACCTGAAAGCCTTTCCTCTAAGGCCTGGAATGAGACAAGGACACCCACTTTCACCACTGCTCCTCTGTACCATGCTGGAAATTCTAACTACATCAATCAGACAAGAGGAAGGAACCAACGGCACTGCACCCAAATGGAAAAGCAAGAAATCAAATTATCTTTGATTGCAGATGATATTAGCTTACATCTACAGAAACCTAAAGACTCCACACAAAAACTACTAGAACTTATGGGAAAAGATAAACACATTCAGTAAAGCTGTAGAAAATCAACACACAAAACTCAATAGAATTTCTATAGACCAACAACACACAAAAATCAATAGAATTTCTATAGAGCAACAACACACAAAAATCAATAGAATTTCTATAGACCAACAACACACAATTTGGAAAGGAAATCAAGAAAGTAATCCTACTTAAAATAGCTACAGATGAAATAAAATACCTAGGAACAAACTTAGTCAAAGAAATGAGAGAGCTCTACAGTTAAAACTATAAAACACTGGTGAAAGAAATCAGAGAGGACACAAAACTGGGAGAAGATATTCCATGCTCATGGACTGGAAGAATTAACACTGTTAAAATGTCTGTACCACTCAAAGCAACCTACAGATTCAGTGCAATCCCCATCCAAATACAAACGACATTCTTTACAGAAATGGAAAAAAGAATTCCAAAATGTATATGGAACCATAAAAGATCCAGAATGGCTAAAGCTACACTGAGCAAAAAGAGCAAAACAGAAGGAACGATATTACCCGACTTCAAATTACACTACAGAGCTGTAGTAACCAAAACAGCACGGTCCTGACACACAGACCAGTGGAACAGAAGAGAGAACCCAGAAATAACTCCACATCTCTGTAGTGAACTTACCTCTGATGAAGACGTCAAGGACATACGTAGGGAGCCGTCTCTTTAATAAACGGCGCTGAGAACAACCAATCTCCACATGCGGCAGAATGAAATTAGACCCTTATCTCTTGCCTTATATAGAAATAAAGCCTAAATAGACTAAAGACTTAAGTCTAATACTTGAAACTATGTAACTACTAGAAGAAAACATTGAGGAAAGGCTCCAGGACATTTGTCTGGACAACAACTTCTTGACTATACCCCATGGCACAGGTGAGTAAAGCAAAATTGGACAGATGGGATGACATCAAGCTGAAAACCTTCTGACTAGCAAAGGAAATATTCATTCTTACTGTTAAAAAAAATCTAGTATTTTTGAGATATTTCCACAAGTCTCATATTCTTGTGACAAGCATTTCAATGAACCATATGAACTGTCTACTCTCTATGACTATTGGAAGCATTTTGCTATCTGGCTGGTAGGACCCATCAGAAAGAAGACATGAGTTCCTCACCCAGCACCTCAGAGAAATAGCCGAGGAATCTAAAAAGGAGCATCTCTGCAGCCGGGAAAGCAGGTGCCATGTTTTTTCCCATTTGGTGGATGTTGCCTTTTGTTCTCTTACCTTTTGGTAAAAGAGAAAGTCCCAGACCTCATCCAGGGACGCTCTATCCATTTTCCATTGATTTAACTCTACTGGCGATTAAATGATGTGCCTCATTCTGTTCCTACCAGGGTGGAAATCTGTGCCTTTCTAATTTGTGCCTACTTCCCTTTGATCTCACGCCCCAATTAGTGGCATTTCAGTGGCAGCCAGGGTGCAGCACTGGGAAGGGAGACTCGGGAAGCTGACAGGTCTGCGCACAGACGCTCTGCAATGTGTGTGGAGGCTGTTCAGGGCAACACAACCACGCAGAGAAGGTTGCAGGCTTATCTGAGCTTTTGTCTACAGATTTAAATGTATACATCTAATTTTTTTTTTCCTCTTTAAAGCCCCAGGCCACATGTACTAACAATTTGGATTGTGTTCAGGAAAAAAAATTCCTTCTCACTACACATAGATAAACTCAGTCTTTCTGCCTCTCTAATACACAAATACAAAACAAGACAACCAGAGACATCCCAGGCATGCCCCAAGAGTCAGAGAGGTCTAGGTTTCTCCTCATCGCAAAATACCCTTCTGTCTGCTACCCAGGGGGAGGGCAGGGATTTTTCTCAGGCCCGTGGAGAAAGGCCATTCCATCTGGCAGGCGGACTCCCGCACTAAGAGGAGACACGCGCGTGCTCCCAGGAGCTCTCTCCACTCCTGAATGGCTAGGTGGCACTGTCAACCGTTCTCTCACCCCACCCCACCCCCAGCTTTGAACACAGAAAGTAACGGTTTTATTTTCTGTTTCAATGTTTCCCAGAAGTAGTAGTCCCTACCCAGATGCACAGGGAGCACCGGATCATAGGCGAATACCGATTGGTCGTTGCTGGGACACCATTCCTAGAAGTCTCAGGCAGTGTGTCTAAGAATAATGTCAGTACATTGCAGACCCTACAGGTGCCCGTGGGCAAGATGGGTATTTTGGGATCTCCGATGGCACGGGTAATTCTGGGACTTCTCCTCACAGGAGACAGGGAACTGCCATGATAATGCTGATTTCACCCTCTCTGAAGACGCGCCCGAGAAGCACTACTAATTAAACAAACATGAGATGAACTAGGCAACAGCAATAAATTGTGAGCTCATTTAAAATAATAAAAGACATCCAGAAGGAATGAATCATAATACAGAAACATAAAACCATGTTTAAATGATTTTGGAGTATGTTTCAGAAGCCAGGTGCTAAGTAATCATTTAATTCCTTATTTCCATTGAATTCCATAAGGCTTCTCATTGGGAAATGGGGGGGAAAAATCATGGTTTAAATAATTTAAATGAAAACACGTCTGAGGATGTTAAGTGACAAAATTTCTGTAGTTCTTTCCCAGCCACATTTTGGAGGAATGTTTTCAAAAATCATCTAGGCACTCTATAAAAAGTTAACTCTTTTTTAATTACAAGGTTTATGTCACTTGGTGAAATTTTAATGTAATGAAACATTCAGCTTGGACCTTGTGCTAGATGTAAAATAAAATTATTCATTGAAAATCAGACCACAGGCCACCTACTGTTTTTTTTAACAAATGGTTGAACTATCACGGGGTTACAGAACTTAACATGTAAATTGCAGTAGAACTTATAATTTCTGATTCAAATCCCTAAAGACTGCCATTTAAGTCAAATATATGAGTGAAATTTTGCTTCTGTGCCATAGTAGTGCAATGAAATGGTCAAAAACCTGCACATATCCAGAGTAATTATTAACGCAATAATAATGTATTTTTAGTTATTTAATCAAAGGTATAAAATTTATTAATGTCAAGTTCTTCTTATAAAAATGAAGTTTTAAACACCAGCATTTAATTTCAAGGGTGACAATGCTAAATCTAACCCATTAGGGGAATTTCTCACCAAGCCAAGTAGTACAAGCAGGAGAAAGATTGCCGCTCACATTTCAGTTCATTACTAGGAAATAGCAGAAAAGGACTATTTTTCTCCAAAATGGTCTTGAACTAATTTTTAATGTTAACTGAAATTGATCCATCTTTCATAAACTCAACTTGATCTATGGGCTAAGATAAAAGCCGTGAAGCAAATCCCATGGAAATCTCATCCTTCACAGGTAAACATCCAGAGGCTGGACGCGGGGCGGTTTCCACCACACACGGCCCAAGTCCTATTGTTTTCCATTTTGTGCTGCAGGGAAATCTGAAAGGTGACTTTATGTCACCTGGTAGCAGTAATAGAATTTTTCCCTTTTGCTCTCATCCCTTGAATGCTAAAAATCTACTGGTAAATACAGAAATTTCAATTTTCGCATCCTCTCTTCAATGCCTGTGAGTTTATGTGCTCCTGGGGGCCCATCTTTGTCTCCATGGATTCCCTTGGACAAAAGTCTGGCGAATCTATTGATGATACAGAAACCTCGCCATGTCTCTCGACTCTCTGACTGCCTATACTTCAAGACATCAGCAGGAAACATTTCATTTTGCAGCCATGGGGTGTAAATTATTCCGCTGCATCGTGTGTCCCCCCAGCCCCTCTTCCTGGTGGTCCGTAGCACCAGCAGGATGCGCCTCTGGCACTATGGGGAAAATGGCATTTGTTCTGTAGGTACCAGAATAACAGAGGCCACCGAAAATAAAGGGGATCGCCAATGTGTCCGTCAACAGGATGACTCAACCTCCTTGCAGATCCAGCTTATTCACTGACTCCTCAAAAGTGGCAGGATGGGGGGGCCTGCCTGCCCCCCTGGGAGGATATGGAGCAGAATAGAGAAATGGGCAGAAGAGGGGGACGCCAGGACGGGATGCGAGTGAACTAGCAACGGAACGCCGGCACCTCAATGTTCAGAAGCTGCCCCACCCCCACTGCCCAGAACAGAAAGGACGAAACACCGTCACCTCTGTAAAAATAGCACCCACCCCGACATGGGGGGGGGACCTCCTGGGGGGTGCTCCCAGGTGCCGGAGCCACCCTGTACTTTCCTCCTGCCGAGCACCCCCACGTGAACCCAGCACCCTCGGGGTGTGCTCCTCGTAGACCCTGGGACCAACATTGCTGAGTCTGCCTCACGTGAGGACCGGTACTGCCAAGAGCCACTGGTTTGTCTCTGCCAACACGGGGCTCTCCCTGCCGCCCTGCCCCTGTGCGGTTTGTCAGTGGTCCTTGAATGTCCCCATCACTGCTCTTTCATCATTATCTAAGGTGACCGGTCAGCTTCGTGCCACCCTGTCTTTTCGATCCAGTGCCAACTGCACTACAGAAAACTGTCAGTCCTGCGCCCCTCGCATTTACACCGAGTCTCATTTACACCTCTCTTTCCTCTGGCTATCTGCCACTGCGGCTTAAGGGGACTGTTGTTACCAAACACACACAAGGAAAAAAAATGAAAACTCTGTTAAAATACACTTGTGGGTCTGTCTGATTTAAAATCACAAATACTGAGTACGTTTGAATTAAAATAACTCATAGCAGACTGTAGAGCAACTTTCAGGCGGATTCATGCCTGAAATCTGGGCACAGAGTTCATGGCAAATTACAGCAGTCAATGAATTTAAAAAATAGATTCCTACAATGACCAACACCTATGAATTTCCTAATCTACCAGAGGGACATAAGTCTAGAATAGGATGACTACTTTCAAATATAATAAACAGCAGTTGAGGGACAGACATGTCTGTTTTATTCAGAATAGTGTGTTTCCCCGTGAAAGGGCATGAGAGACGGATGGAGACACCTCTGTGCTTTCCTCCCGTTTCAGGGAGAACCCTGGACTTCCACAGGACATCATCTCCAACCAGGTGCCCAGGTACCTCCCAGAAAACCCACCCAAAGAGGTAACCACATCTGGTCCTGGCACTGCACCTGCCGCAGGGTGGACCCCTTGGGTTCCCAGGTGAGGCTAATGGGGTCTGAGAGCCCCCAGCTTCAGCTTCTCCCCGGCGGCCCTTTCTCACCATGACCTTCCTGAGACTACAGACTGCCCACGTGGGGTTTCACTTGCTGCTTATCTGCGGACAAGACTGAGTTCATCTTGGTTTTTCCCATGTTATCTTCATACCCCCATGAAGAAATGGATGAATCAGCCAGCAGAGTGTGGACGGAGAAACACCAGTCACACCCTGGGCTCATCTCAGCACCAGGACACACTGGCCATGTTCGGCTTCCGTGCTAGGCCTGAAAGGTGTGGGCAGAGGCCGGCGGGAGGGATCCACACTCCTCAGCTAAACCCCTGTGTGCCCCGCAGTGGCAACAACTTAGTGCACAAAGGAGGAGCTGTGCCCCTCCCCACACCCTCAATGTCTCCCTTGCACCTGTGCATATGAAGGTCTGACAATTAAGTTCAAGAACTTGTCCTAAAAACGCACTACATCCCTCACTGCTGAATATCACTCTGGTCCCCTTTGAGGTACTCCCATGGGAAGCCATGTACCTAGTCCATAGGGCCAGGACCTAGTCCACCCTTCAGAGCAATTCTGGAACTCTTTTTCTGGAATGGCCACCAGAGCTGTCACTGTACAGCACACAGAGATACACAACAATAATGAACACCACTCAGCAAGACACACCTCACATCAGCACGAACATCGCCGGGAGACGCTGATACACCGTGCGGCCAATGTACGCAAGATGGCAAGTTCAGGAACTTAATTGTCGGGCCTTGCACAATGGTAGCTCTGACGGCCATCCCAGAAAAAAAGTTCCAAGATGGCTTTGAAGGGTGGACTAGGCACTGGCCCAGTGCATGGCCCCCCAAGGAAAGGACTTTGAAGCTGACCGCACTGATACTCAGCAGTGGAGTGTACAGCGCTTTTTTTTTTTTTTGGATGAGTTTGTAAACTTTATTGTCAGGCCTCATACAGAATCTGCTGCCGACCATGTTCTTCTGGAATCCCAATTTGACTTTTGTTTAGCTCTTACCACACTGAACCGCCTGCCAGGCATATTAGAGCACCAGAGCCCAGCCAGTGCTTGGCATGAAAGGACGCGGTGGGTGTTGCTCCCAACCCACTGTGTCTCCAGTGCACAGACTCACAAAGCTGGTTCTGCAGCAGTCAGGGGACCAGGCACCTGTTATGGGCCGGAGAGGAAGGGGAGAACACTGGAGGGAAACTGTGGCTGGACCTGAGGTGCTCACTGGGAGGAGTTTGGTGTCACAGCCTGGCTCCAGGGGCAGGGTGCCAGCAGGTGCACCTTGAGGCCATTTGGAACACACAGGCCTGGGGACTGCAGTCCCTGACTCATCAGATCAAATCACTCATGTACATATGGAAATCCTTCAACACTCGAAGGCCCCCTGGAGTGAAAAGTTCTGTGAAGGAAGGTTTACATCTTTGTGGGGCATTTTCAGAAATTCCCTACGTAGATTCTGCTGTTTTCCTTTTATTTTGGGTCCACCTTTCCTGCTCATCGTGGAGGTTACCTGGACCAGAGAAGGAAGAAGTGAATTGGCAGGGGAGGGGCTTTTGCAGCGAAGCAGGAGAGGACCCCACTCAGGCACAGTGCACCTTGGTCTCTGCCCACAGCTCCAGGACAAACCCCCCCTTTGTATGGCCAGTCCTTGCAGCCACATTTAAGGTACACCTAGTGTGCCACCTGCCATGCTCACAGGGATAGTGGCACCGGGGCAGCCCTAGTCTATGCCTCACTGGGAGGAGTTTGGTGTCACAGCCTGGCACTAGGAGCTGGTGTGAAAAAAAGCTGTGGGGCATTTTAAGTGACTATTTTTTTGCTCTTGGTTTTTGTGTATCTATATGGCAAATTTACTTTGGGTATGCCATCACTAGCTCCAAGTGAATTAGGACTTATTAAAGAAAAATACTTTTTTAAAATATGACCAAATATTTTTGTTCCCCCAAACTCATATGTTGAAGCCTTAACCCTGGAGCTAACT
This sequence comes from Otolemur garnettii, assembly GCF_000181295.1. NCBI lineage: Eukaryota > Metazoa > Chordata > Mammalia > Primates > Galagidae > Otolemur > Otolemur garnettii. The sequence goes on along the minus strand of NW_003852470.1, from coordinate 3,862,399 downwards.
GGGGTTAGATGAAGTCAGGAGGAGGTCCTCGTGGCAGGGCTATTGCCCTTATGCCCTTATAAAGAAGAGTGTGTCTCTCTCTCTTTCCTCCCCCTGTCCAGGGAGGACACACCAAGAAGGCAACCATCCGCTGGCCACAGGGGAGCCCTCACCAGCGGTACTGCAGCCTCAGTCTTGGACTCCCAGAACCCTGGAAAATATCTGCGGACAAGACTGAGTTCATCTTGGTTTTTCCCATGTTATCTTCACACCCCTGTGAAGAAATGGATGAATCAGCCAGCAAAGTGAGGACGGAGAAACACCAGTCACACCCTGGGCTCATCCCAGCACCAGGACACACTGGCCACGTTCGGCTTCCGTGCTAGGCCTGAAAGGTGTGGGCAGACGGCGGCGGGAGGGATCCACACTCCTCAGCTGAACCCCTGTGTGCCCCACAGTGACAACAACTTAGCTCACAAAGGAGGAGCTAAGGTGTGGTTCTTGGACTTCCAGAATCCCGGAAAATATCTCCTGTAGAAGCCGCTGGCCAGTGGATTTTTTTATGGAAGCCTGAGCTGGCTAATACAACATGAAGCTATTTTTTAATTAAGGGATCCCCAAAACAGGAATGCCCTTTCTTTTTTATTTTTGCTTAAAACTATAAAAAGGAAACTGACTTTACAAGAGAGATGGAAAGAGAGAGGAGAGAGGAAGAAGAAAGACTCCGATTCTGTGAAACAATTTACATTGAGGCAGAGGTTGAGATGCTGAATATCAACCTTCAATCCAAACTGATTTTTTAGAGCCAACTTGTACACTCCTAAAATATTCCTATGCAGTTGAAACATTCTCATAAACGCCTACAAGAACAACGTGGCTATAATAAGCATCTTTTCTGGGCTAGATTACCCCATCGTACCAAGTTAGAGTCCTAATTATCAGGTTTTCTTGGGAACAACTGTCTGAGTGCACTCCTACTGAAATCTATTTAATTTGGTTTTATATAGCACCTTTTAGTACACACTGTACCTTATTTCAAACTGCCTTAATGAGTAATGAATTATTCTAATTCAGAGCAGTGACTCCTCAAATGAATGGAGATACTACAGGCTCAGCAATGCCTCTAGTTGGAAAATTGGGGCTCCTGTGGAACTTCTCTGACACTCTCTGCAGGAAGGGTCGGGCTGTCCTGCAGGAGCAAGTGACAGTACAGACTGAATGGCTGGGGGCAGCAGAGCCTGGAGGAAGCCCCTGAGGACATCAATGTGCTCTGTGGTGGGCAGGTGCTGGGAGATCCTGCGTGGAGCCTTGCAGGCAAAGGAGGGTGACTGGGGAGGATAGAGCTGCCCACAGCGGCCTCCCCGTAAGCGTGTGGCTGCAGGGTCCCGTGGTCAGCCAAGCTGTATCCCCCACAGTGGGGTGAACATGGCATTAGGGAATTCGGTTACAGCTGATTTTAGGAAACCCAGGCAAGGTGGGACTGGAACTCAGGATGCGAAGTCCCCAAGCCCAGGTAGATGGTCCCTGAGAGCCTATGGGAGCCTGAATTTTACATATATTTAGGATGACTGTCCATCCCAGTTTGCAAGGACAGACGGGTTCCCAGGACACAAGATTTTTGATGCTAAACTGGGAAAGTGAGCCCCCAGTATGGCCCCATTCCTGGGGGTGGGTTGACTGCACCAGACCCCTGTCACCATGGAAGGGTCAGTGCTTTGTCCTTACTGGGGCAAACGCTCACTTTGGATATAGGTTTGCCTGGCTCCTGGGCACACAGGGGCCAGCTGGTCATTCCACCTGTGCTCAGAGCAGCATTTCTCAAAGGCTGATGCTCAGACCTCCTGCCCATAAAGACCCAGATGCCCCTGCCTCACCCCGGGGACAACTGAGAATCTAAGCTGTGCTTCGGTTGAGTCATATGTGCAGACAGCTTCTGAGACCGGCTCTCCTGGAGAAACCAGAAGAGGCAGCAAGCATGACACCAGTGAGGAGAAGCCAGTCGCTGCTGCTTTTCCCAGAGCTGAGGCCCCTCGGGGCCACCCTGGCCACACACGACGGCTGAGTGACCCAGATGGCACACCGTGCCCTCCACAAGTCTAGACAGGGCAAGGCGCCCTAAGGCAGAGCGTGTGGGTTATGTTCCTCCTCCACTTCTAGCGTCTTGTAAAGCCTTCAGAAAGTGAGGCTGAGCTCTGTAAAGAGAGAAAGGGGAGTCCAGGGTATCTGGACATCTGCGCACAACTAGCCCAAACTGCCTCCTCGGGCGGGGATGGAAGCCTGCCAGAGAGTAATAAGTTTCTGTTGATTCCTGCCTGGGCCAGAAACTGTCACCATTACGATGTTCAAGAATTTTTGCCACCACCCAATTAGGGAAATAATATTGGGCTCACTATCAAAACAAGAAACCCGGAGAAGTGACTTGCCCAAGGTCACAGGCAGACGATGGGTAAAGGCAAACTTGTCCACAGCTGGGTTTTCCTGTTGCACCGCCCACCACCCACGTGCTATGCTTTCTAAATCCTGCAGGTCTAAGGATCCAGCCTGCAAGTACTCCGGGACAGGCACTGCCTGAAGACTTATCATCTTAGTGATGGTCCAACCGGTGCAGCAAAGGGGCTGAGGCCTCCTGTCCACGCTCGGCTGGCACATCACCTGTGCTTTCAGCTCAGCTCTGCCCTTGCCGGCTGTGTGACCTCAGGAAAATCCTAGGATGTTGCTGGGATTGGCTGGTCATCAAGAGTAGTAATAGCAACTTCCTCACATGGTTGTTTTAAGTATAAAATAAAATAAGTTACAAATAAAGCGAAACAAGAACAAGGTTTATCATATACTAAGTGCTCGACAAATGTCAGCTATCCATCTGCCTTCACAATAAAATATACATGTTAACTGGCTGTGGGGTTTACAATATTAAGTTTAGACACAGATAGCCATAAGCTCAGGAAAGGAAGAGAGCTCATCTGTTTTCTTTTCTGCCCGAGGTTTGTTTTCAGCCGCAATGATCACGAAATTGTCTTCGATGGCTTGAGGCACTTACCAGGGAGCAAGGTCTAGCTGGGAACACAATGAACAAAACTTAGCATCTAGCCTCTAAAACTCCCCCAAGTTGAAGCAGTAGCCATGTTCAGCTGAGTAACAACGGCAGCCACATAGGGAAAGCCGGCTTCGTGCCAGTCCCCTGCGCCCGCCGTGGCTTACAACCACCTCACAGGTTAAGGCGTTCACTCATCCACCAAGAATTTACTTATGATACGCCAGGCATTGTGCTAGATGCTGGAGATCAGGAATGAATAACAAAGACCCACCTCTTGCCTGTACTGAGCTTACAGTCCACTCCAGGAGGCGATGTAATTATTCCGTCAATATTAGAGATATTAGTGTGACTGCTAAGTGAGGAATAGCTCAGAAAGCTCAGAGACACTCAGTGATGCCCAAGGCATGTGGCCAGCATGGGAAGGCCCTGACTTCAAACTCAGGTCAGCCCAGTTTCAAAGCATGTCCCTGTGGTACAGTGTGGGTCACCAGACTGACTAGGGGAAAAGTCAAATCACAGAGAGCAGGACGTGTGAGCAGAGAGGAGCTGCTGGGGAGAACCGGAGAGGGAAATGACTGAATCGATTCCAACAGCCAACAAGATTCTAGAGACAATAACTTCTACTTTGGGCTTTGAAATAATTCAAATTCCCACCTGCAGATGCCCACTGGTGTTCTGCGGTGATGCTCCCACAGTGGGGGACCCACTTGTATCACCCCATACGTTCTTATGAGTCTCCCCAGCCCCTGAAACTACCCGCTTACAAAGTTACATCTCTTGAGTGCCCATCTTTAACATCGTATCAAATGTCCCCCACCCATCCAACATACGCAGGTAAACACAAGTGAATCTTTCTCAATGAAATACACTCACCAAGGCATGAAGTCGAGTGTACATGAAAATACTCCATCACCACGTGGAAGTGGGACTCAGGTGACCCAGCCAGGCAGGTTCCGAAGGCACCGATACATTTCATGAAGAAGTGTGCTGGACAGCCACCGTCCTCACTCATGACAAGTGGCCTTTTATCTTCCAGCCTGCACCTGTTGCCTTGGGGGAGTTTCCCCAGAGTCAGGTGACAGAAGATTCAGGCCAGGTTTACAGGGGCTCTGCACAGAACGAGGTGCCACCTGACAGAGGACAGCTGCAGCACTGCAGCCCCTTTCTAGGACGTCCTCACAGTCAGAGGTGAGAGGAAATCCTTCCACTGGACAGAACAGCAAGCACTGGGACTGGTTGCTCATTTGAATTAGAAGGAAATAGGGCTAGACATGCAAGTGTAGACAGATTCAAAGGTGTAGACAGGTTCAAGGGCTGCAGCCCACTGTTGGGCTGAGTGGTTAAGTTCTTAGAAGAAACATGATTCTAAAATTGGTGACAAGGAAATATGGAAAAATGGTACGTGACTGACCTCTCTGAATGGGAGAAAACAGGACGATATTGTGTCCTATGTGAATGGCCACCAAAGGGTGACCTCAGCAGAGGAGGATTTTAATGAAGTTGAGGACAGTATTGTGTTCTGTGGATACTACTCAGCCCCTTCAGCCACTCATCATTGCCCAGTGGGCTCCTGGGTACCCCACAGCCCAGTCAAGTTGATACATGAAATTAACCAACCCTTGTCCCATTGGCACGCACACCTCCCTAGAACATATTTCATCTCCAGAAAAGACTACAACGGTCATAATTCTGCCTCCCGTGACGCAACCTTCCTGTGCACACCTGATGCACTGACCTCGTCTCCAGAAGACAAGCAAAGTCCGTGAGTGACGTTCCTCCTTCTAATATCTGATAGCTCAGATACTGGGAGGTAAAGTTAACAGTGCTTACATAGCATAACATAAAGTCTGTGCATCTTACGTTACATGATCGGGGGAAGAGAAGGAAGAGAGAAAGACACAAACAGATTCCTTAAAACATAGGAGAAAATATTCACAGCAATGTTTGCCTACACACTACAACTATAAAATGAAGATTTGGGGGCCTTCATCAGGATCAAGATGTAGCTTTTGATTCCTTATCCATCACCTGGGAACCTTAAGTGAGTTGCAGGTTTAAAATGTCCCGGTTAAGATAAACAGCTTCCTTATTCACTGAGAAATCACTCCAGAGCTGAAAAGAGTGATCATACAGGACAACTAAGATGCCATTTTTAAAGCTGATAAATCAAGTAACAAATGTGAGAGTCTATATAAATATATAAATGCAATAAATGTAGACACCAAGAAAATAATTCCTTAAAACTGGAGAAAAAATGGTAGCGTGTAGATATATACCAACCGTGCCATTGTGTTACTTCTTTATAAAAAGTTGTTATCACTTTTATAAAACAATAAAGTAATCTCTGTATGAAAATAAAGAGGTGAACAAATCTACTCTAGGTTTTGGAGTAGATATTTTGTTTAAATAATGTTTTGAGTCATCATTTTGAGGCCGTTTTGTTGTGTTCTGGCCACCTGTAGCAATCTAAAAAAACAAACTTCTGAGGGCAGATGGTTCACCCTCACTGACAGAGGGTGACCACAGTGACGGTTTGGATGTGTTAACCACGTCCATGCTGCATTACGTGAGACATAAGCTACATTGTGTCATTCAGGCCTGATCCCCTGGGAAGCAGGTGTTGTATTATATCTTATTTATCAGAGCAGGAAAACTTTGAAAGATTACTAGGTCACACAGCTGGACAACAGCAAAGTTAGGACTGGAACTTGGATCTCACTGGCTCCAAGTGTGTGCCATCAGACTCAAGGAGACCTCAGTTTAACTTTCGGATTGAGTTTCTTACCATATATCACAAATGTCTGTGAATTGTTGACACCAAATTACAAACAAGATCAGTATTAACCTAGTTAGCCTCTCAGATTGGAATGTCTCATACCCCCAGTCCCTGTTGATTTAAACATTTCTGGTTCATGGCCCAATTCACACATCACACGGTTCACCTCCCCTCCCTCCCCACCCCAGCAATCGCCAGCCTCACCTCCCCTCCCTCCCACCCCAGCAATCGCCAGCCTCACCTCCCCTCCCTCCCACCCCAGCAATCGCCAGCCTCACCTCCCCTCCCTCCCCACCCCTGCAATCCCTAGCCTCAGCTTCTTCCGGTGTGTGGAACAGCACTGTCACTGCCCCACAGTGTGCCTTATCCAAATAAATGGTGATCGACAATTTAGAAACTATAGGAAATTTGAACACTGACTTTACCACCAGCCCTTTCATCTTTTTTTGACCACTTTATGTCAATGCAGACCTGGAATTGCCTGGAGCAGACATCAGGGAGAAGCAGGAGAAGCACTCAGCTAATTATGGGGAGCACCCCAAAATGCAAACACAGCTGTGACCCTAAACTTATTTCTAGGAGGGTAAGAGGAAGATTGAAAACAAATGAGGAAAAACGATGAAAAATGGCCATTCAAATGATTGCAGAAACAAATTCCGTGCAGTCTCCATAGGTTGACAATCACACTGAGAATGTTAGAAAAATCCAGAGCTAACCTTCAACTGTCCGATCTGCGGAAGGCTCCAGGCTTCCCTGACGTTCACTCGACAGCGGGAGGGGGCAGTTAATTGTCTACTTCCCAGACCAAAACTAGTCTCCCAACTGTTGACTTTGTAACATTCTCTTTTGATTTCTGCTACCGTGAAGGTCCTTGGGGAGAACTACAAGGAGGTTTAGAAAACGTCTTTGCATTTCCTTTGCCCATCTGCACAATCTTCGCCTTCTTGCTTTAATCTCCTTTGCCCATACATTAGAACCTGAAAAGCTTGTTATTTGGATCAAAGCAGCCTTAGAAAGGAGCTATTCCATCCTGAATCTTATCCGATAAAATTACTACAGTAAAGGTAATTTCACTTTGCCTTTAAATAGCATAATTCACCCAGGTCCCAAAAGACCTGTTTGTTATTTTTCTTTCAATTAAAGAACACGGTGCCCTTCTAGAAAAAAATAACGTCTTTTCTTCTGAGTTTCTCAGTTTCTGACTGGCCACATTCTGGATAGAGTAGAAAGAAAGTGCCTTTATTAACTCAGGAATATTCATGGCAAAAACCTCATCCCTTAAATCTCATTCTTTTTTACTGCGTAAATTGGGATGGCCTTTTGGGAAAAACCTAAGGAAGGGAAATAAATAAATAAAATGCGTGTGGGGTATATGGGCACGAATGAGGTTGGACAAGGTAATGACTCCCTGTTGCTTGGTGGATCACAGAGGCCTCAGCACCACCTTCCCTCACCCTGTCCCCTGCAGGAGCAGCCGTGCGTTTGGACTCTGCAGAAGTTCCCACCTGCCTCGCTTGCCCCACCACTTTTAATCCCAAGCTTGAAATGACAGACCCTGCAAGTGGAGTGAGCCCCAATTCCAGACACTTCCATGATGGTGTCCTGGTCACCAGGGGCTCCCCCGTGCTGGGCAGATGCTGTGTGGGAGGCTGTCTCTGCCACCACGGCTCCAGGGCAGGGAGAGAAGAAACCCCAGGTCATGCTGAGGACCCTTCATCAGAGGTGGCAGCCCAAGGATCTCAGGAAGGAGCTACGTAGATGCCTGCTGGTGATCTGGCCCCTCTGCTCAGACCCGGGAGTGGCTGGCGCAGAGTAGAGGCTCCAGGAAACTCTCTAACACCACACACCCCAAAGAATGGCCAAACAAAAGACTTTTTCAAAGGCACTTTTATGCCAGACCTTTTCTCGTAGGTAGGTGCCCTGTCGATGTTGGAGAGACCAAGATGACCTGAAATGGATCTGATTTATAGCCAACGTGGTCGTTTAGAGAAAATGACTCCTTACTTTAGGACAGCCAAAAATGTCTGAACACATGAGGAATGTGTCTGACAGCGAACAGCATAAAGCAAATGTTGCAAGCCCTGCTTCCTTCTGAGGTACCCTGTACTTTTATGCATGTTCGCTGTGTGAACAAGAGGGTTAAAAGTTAAACAGTCGCCTAAGGCTACAGGAAAGCACACGGCACAGGTAGGAAATGGGCTTGTTGACTCCCTATTACTATATGTCTTTAGCAGAACGAACAGGCACCAGTGTGAAAAAAATGTCTCTCCGTAAGGTGCTGGGTGTTATGAAATTGGGCTGTGTTAATGTCTGAAATAGCCATCTGACCTTTAATCCAAAGTCATAAATTTATCATTGTCTGAAATCCGTGGACTCTCGTTCTTGTTAAGGCCAGTTTGTAGGATTTAACATTTACAGAATACTTAGTCTCTCGTGCATGGAAAGAGACTCGAAATTCACTGGGGTCCCCTGGAAAATGGTTGAATAAAAAGGAATTAGCAGTTTTGAAACCAGGACGTGGTTACATTGCTGAATGAACTAACAAAGGCAAGGCAGAGACAATGCCTGCCGGAGTCAAGTTGGTCTGTGTTTCGTAGAATGATAAACACTGCAAGTCGTGTTTGTGTATAATGAATCACAACCTTCCCGTTTACCTTGCTAACATTTTACAGGGGTTGTATTTTACTCCCAACTACCAATTATGTCATCATTCTGGCATTTACCTGGACATAATGATACACAGCCAACCCATTCCTGTAACATAATTCATTGCTTAAAAGTGTTTGTAAAGTCACACGGCATTCCGCACACACATAATGACTTGGATATTGCTATTAAATTTTACAGATTAAAGTTGAGTAAACCTCAAAAAATCTGATGTTGGTTTCTGGGTATCTTATTAATCCTAAAGGAAAAGATGTTCAGCTATTTAAATGTCAATAAATGTGTAACCCTGTAAAGAGCAGAGATTGTATATTCCATTATACGATGCCTCACCTACCGTTTTAATGGGAGATAGAGAGTTGCCTTTTTAGCTGTTAAAGTCAGGTCACTGAGACTTTCACGTCTGCCCCCTGTTATGTCATCTCTTAAAATATGAAAATACACTCAGGCACGCCCACCCCTTCACCCTCCCACGCTCCCACGCCCTGTCCTTAACTCATTAACGCAGAGTGGTAATCACGACTGTGCCGTGGGTTTGCGTTTATTCATTTTAATTTAGCTTTGAGGAAAAACAAGAATTCAGATCTTTTTATAAGCTCGTGAGGTCACCGAATTTAAATTAAGCCTCTGCCCATAAACCACATTAATAAAAGCACTATACGGAGGGAAATTTAATATGAAATGGTTAAAATGCACGGAATTCAGATTTTACTGTCCAACAGCTCAATTAAACAAATTGAATTTTTAAGCAACAAAAGGGAATTGAATCAAATTAGGAACAGAGTGTGATCTGAAACACGGGCCTTTATGAGGGCGCGCCGGCCCCTCCAGCACGGAGTTCTCTTTTTTGTTGCCTCGGCAGTTACAGGAGGCTGGCGGCACTGCAATACCACGGGATAAAAATGTTCGCCGTTGAAACACAGTTTTTGGCTCCCAATAAATCATCTGTCACTTCATCACAGCCCAGTAGATAATGAGCAATAAAGTTTTCACACTCAGGGAATGAGGACACGGACAGAAGAAATACAGCCCGAGCTGTACGTCTGGCTTTGCTGGGAGCGGAAGGCGCTTTGTATAAGAAATGACCCTAAGATTCCCTCCAAAGAAGAACACAGCATCTGTACAATAAAGAATTTACTGCATTAAAAGTCAAATCGCATTTATTAGTAACTATAATGACAACGATATGTTGAGGCTGATATATTAAATAGAACACGATGTGGATCCAGAAATCGCCCTGTGCTCAAAACCAGCCCCTGCTTTTGGAACAGGGTGGTCTATACAATGAGTCACTATAATTTTTACTGGCATTATTTTAAATGTTTATGTGCATGCAGTATTCCCCATTGCCACTTAAATAGTGCTAAAATAATCTGTGATTCAAAAATAATTCTTACTCAGATGGGTTTCTCTATACATCCCCCATAAAAAAAAAATCAATTGAAAAGAAGTTTGAGCTATGATTCCAAAATCATGTGTTGGTGTATGCCACAAATGGAACCCACTTGCAGATGTTCTACAAAGCTTTCACCACAATTACCTTGAATTGTTTCTGACTTTTGCTCACCCATCTCTGCAGCCTGCATGTGGGTGGCCTCCAACGTAACTAGGAACAACTGGTCAGAGAGTGAGAACACATACACAGAGGGAGGACAGGAGAGAGGGAGGGAGGGAAGACAGGAGAGAGGGAGGGAGGGAAGACAGGAGAGAGGGAGGGAGGGAAGGAAGCAAGGAGACTCGGTGTCCCCCCAGTCGCCCTGAAGATGTTTCGTAAAAAGTGCACACTGAAACTGGCACCACTGAATCTGGGGCAGCGAGAAGCCCACCAACACCGTCTGTCCTGCCTGATCGCTGGTCAGCACATGTGGATTCCTGCCTCTGCCGGGTAGGGACTGACTTTCAGACAAGGGAGGGACAGACCAGCCATCCTGCCTCTTGTCACAGGACCTCTGCTGCTCACTGCATAGCTGAATGGTGAGGTTCTCAGTGGGTTCCAGCTCCTTTGCAGAGAGACCAGAGGGTGAATCTCAGCAGGGATGGAACTAAAGCCCCAGGCCGGGCCAGGGATGTCTCGCCTGGGTCCTACCTCAGAGTCCCTGAGGCTCACCTCCTCCTCCAGGATGTCCTTCCCTCCTGTGGCCCCAGACAGCCCAAAGGAGAGTTGGGGCCACATTTCCCAGCACGGACTCCAGGCTGGACGGCTGAACCATGATATAGGTTGTGAACCCCAACTTCTGCTTCTTGGAGGCCAACACTTGGGACAAGTCACATCACAATCCTTATGGGACCTGGAAAAATAAATAATTCATCATAAATAAAAATCTTAGCTGAGGGAGTTTTCCAGCTTGGATGAACCAGGAGCAGCATGGTGACACTGCCTGAGCCAAAGAGAGCAGTAGAATCAGAAAGGCTTCTCCTTACGTCTCAGGCCCTGCGGTTGGCTCGACAGGAAATCGTGCCCTGCCCCCAGCTGTTTCACCAGGACCCAGGACAACCGGGGGACAGAAGGCTCCAGAGGGGGATCTTGGAGAAGCTGAGGAAACACTCTTACCTGCAACATGGTCCCTGTGCCCAGCATTTGGTGCTGGGTATACAGAGGAAAGACAGAAAGGGGGGCACGAATGACAGGCATGTTAGAGGGGTGACGCAACCCTAAATCTCGAATTCTCCTACCCAATTTCATATCTGTTCTGTAAAATTTTCTCCATCCAATAGAACCTATAAATTTCAATTAGCACCGCTTGATCTTATTAATGTGTAAAAACATAATCAAATAACAAATTGTAGCAATTTGCAATTGAAAGATATTAACTAATGCAATTCCCTGCAAAAAACTACCCTCTATGTAAACAAATGCAAATACAGATTCCCTTCCTGTATTTTGTGCCTACTTTCTAAAAAAGGCAAGTCACTTAAAAACCTTATTTCTCAGTTGTATTTGTTAAAATTATGCATGTTAATTAGATTCCGACATTCATCTGACAAATAACTGATAAGTTACACAATGTAACTACTAATAATCCATGCAGCCCATTTTATTATCTTATGAAATTAGAGATTGAACATTGATTATGACTAATAGGGGATTTCATTCAATAAAGACAGTGCATGAGGGGAAGTCTATAAAAATGGGGTAGCGGCTCTTGAATAGCTAAAAGGAGCTACGTTAAGTCATTAATTAACAAAGACAAATGCTCCAGGTGAAGATGGTAATAGTTGTACTTTCTTAGACCGCAGATGAATTATTTATTTCTACCCTAGCTAGACCATAGAGTGCAAGCAGAGTTTGTTTAGCAACAATAGTAGAAATATATTTGCTACAGGGGTAGCCTGGCCGTGCTGCTTGTTAAGGCATGCTATTTGTAAGCAAATTTATATGAAAAGTATGCAATGTCTAATGCTAAACTACTCCAGCCTCAGACTGAAGGGTGATTTTACAAACGTCCTGCAGCACTCCATCATCCCTTCATTTTAATGTCTTTATTTTATGATTTTGTTGATGAAATACTACTTATCCAGTGCTCAAAATTCCTTTTAGGCTGCAGGCACTGGCTAGCTGACATGGCAAGCTGTATTTTACGGCCATATATTTCAGCTCTCTCTGTCCAAGTTGGAGGACACAGTAGCCAAGATGGTTTTTCATCGTAGAAATATATTTTCATATTTATTTATTGATTTGACTAATGTATCTATTTTTCAATTCACATGCTTATGTTTCAATCCATTAAAGTGATTCATGGTCAAATAATATGTTATTGCAAGTACAAAGAGGAGATAAAAACCACTGCACATTTGCTACAACACAAGAACAAAAATAATAAAAAAACATTGCATGATTAAATATAGTTTTAATCCCCAAAAGATCAAAACTAAAATGATGTTTTTAATTATTTCACAGAAAGACATAAAATAAAATTTTTTTAAAAGTAGGATGCAATTACCTATGAAATCAGTTTCCCAGTAATAAATATTTTGTGGATGTTTCTTAACAAGATTAAGTATACAATATGGATTTGGCATAAGGCGTGAATTAACAACAAAATAAAAACTAAAACAAGTTTCAATCATTCAGCAGGAGAAGGCTCAATGATGAAGCTGACCACCCCCAAGGTGCTGGAGCTCGGCTCTCTGGGTGCCTTGCTAACACCAGCTCAGTGTGGTTTGTGCGATAAGATCCTAGGTTTTCTGGATGGATACAGCCAAGTGCACCTGCTTTCCCCAGGGGACAACTTGCCCACCCCATCTGAGCTGCAAGATCTCCATTTGGGCGTGGGTCTGCTGAAGAAAATGCTGCGGGGCTGCAGGGCCTTGGAACCTATCTCCAAGGTCTAGCACCAAAGCCTTTCCTAGATGTTTAAGAACTCTAGGGTTGTCAAATGATTAAAACCTACACATACGCTCATGTATGTGTGTGCATGACATGTGTGTACCCATGCCTGTATGTACATATGCATGCACGTGTGTGTGTGGGTGTGTGTGAATGTGTGCTTGTGTTTGGAGAAGTAGTCTGCTATTTCAGGACACAGCACCTCGCTAGGTAACTGTGATTCAGAAGGTGAATTTGATAGAGGGACCCGTGAAGAAATACTAAGCCCAAAATAGCCCTCAACAAGAGAGGAAGTCACTGGGACTCTTGCAGCAACCACAGAGTGTCAAGTTACCCAGTACAGTAGGGGATGATCACCATGGAAACAGAAAACCGACTGTAGTGGGTAAGAGAGTGGCCACCACCACCAGCACAAACCGAGAAAAGCAATTTTCTAAGGTAGGTCTTAAAGGCAACGTTGTATTCTACAAAGGAGTGGGGGGAATCTTTCAAGGCTCCTGAAAGGACCCTGGCTCCCCATGGAGAGTGTGAGGTCCATGGTGGCTGTGGGAGAGGTGGCAGACCAGGCAAAGGCAGGACATGGGTGCACGGCCAAGGCCAAGGGTTGAGCCCTTCAGTCAACTTTCAAAGGCTGTTTGTTGAGCATGGGCCATATGCCAGCATCGCACTAGAGAGCTGCGGTTTTCACCTCCTCTCTTTCCTAAAGACAATTGGCCAGACCTTAGCTACCTTTCAGAGAAATCTGGAAATAATAAAATTATTACCGGCCGCATGGAAAATGGCTGTATCTCATTATTATCATCACATACGGTTCTCTCTGATCTTTTTAGCAGCCTAATCCAGGAGCCATATGACAAGTGTGGACGTGCAAACCTCACCGTCGACAGCTTGCCCTAAGATAGATGCATCTCACTCTTGAAGCTGAGGTCACGGTGCAGTGATGTCCGTGGAAACCAATGTGCACCTCCAGAAACGACTTGTGAGCCTGTGTGTGGAAGAGGAGGGATGCAGGTGAGATACACACCCTGCAGTGTTTGCAAGCTATGCGATCAGCAAACATTTGAAAGATTCAGAAAATGTCTGAGTTCGTTCTAAGCTTGCTCAGAAACAAAATAAGCTCAGATCTTGCTCTCTGTCCTGTCTGTCGGCCCCAAGCCAAGCCAGCTTCTCTTCTCTGGTCCACTGCAGAACTTGAGGGTTGTGATTCTGCCCCTTGGTCCCTTGGAGGTGTCTCTCTTCACTGGATTATGAATGCTGAGGCTGGAAGAGCTGTGCCATGCACAGGACACAGGAGAAGTGTGATTAATTTTTGCTACACATGTTATTAAATAATTAGTGAGATGCCCCATTCTCTGGAACTCGTCCTGAAATCTCAGTTGTGGGTATTTAAGAGTAAGCAAGTGCCCGTCGACCCATGAATGGATTAATAAATTGTGGTATATGTACACCGTGGAATATTATGCAGCCTTGAAGAAAGATGGAGATTTTACCTCTCACGTGTTTACATGGATGGAGCTGGAACATATTCTTCTTAGCAAAGTATCTCAAGAATGGAAGAAAAAGTATCCAATGTACTAAGTCTTACTATGACACTATAGCCCAAGAATATGGGGAAAGGGGAGAGGGAGTGGAGGGAAGAGGAGAGGATGGGTAGAGGGAGAGTAATTGGTGGGACCACACCTATGGTGTATCTTACAAGGCTACATGTGAAACTTACTTGGTGTAGAATATAAATGTCTTAACCGTGAAGGCTATGCTGACCAGTTTGATGAAAGCGTATCAAATTGTATGTAAAACCAGCACATTGTACCCCACGATTGCATTAATGTACACAGCTATGATTTAATTTTAAAAAAAGAAAGAAAGAGAAAAGAACAAGCAAATAGAAGAAAACTAAAAATCCCTCCCAATCCCGTGGTTTAGAAACGTCCATTTTAACAGTGTGGTGTATTTCCTTCCTATCTTTTACCATGAGAATTCACACTTTAAAAATTAATTTTGGATCAAGCCATTCAGACTGTTTTACACTAAATATTTTATAATAATTTTCCTCAATTTTTTCCACAATAGTTTTGAAGGGTTGCCTAGAATGTCATGGTATAAATATACCATGAATAAACCACTGTTTACACTTACTTTTTCAGTTATCAAATAGGTTGCAATAAAAATCTCTGAAGCCAAGTTTTAAAAAATCTGTAACTATTTCCATCGGATAAACCTGCAAATCGAATCTAACGTACCACGGAATCTTTACCTAGACAGGATGTGCCATTTCCCCACAGTATCCCAGCATCAGATATTATCATTAAAATCTTTTGTAAAAGTAAAGTTTTATATATGCAATTTTATAAGTAAAATGATATTTTAATTTGCATTTTATTACCACTCAAGTTTAGAGATTTTATGCTTATTGGCCATTTATATTTCTTCACTTTTATTTAATTACCCTTTAAATCCATAAAGATTTTTCTTTCCATACTTAAAGATTTTCTTTAAGATTTATGTTTGTTGCTTTTTTAAAATTTCAGATTGATATGAGGATAAATGTTCAGATTGCATTTGAACTTTACCTTAGAAACGTCTCCATTGTTTTTAACTAGAGAGAATCATAAAGAAAAAAACCATAAACTTGTTCATAATCTTGCCCCAATAATGTCTGTGGATATTTCTTTTAAAATGTAAATGTATAATATTATAAAATTCAACAGCATGCCTCCTTTTTAATCCCCCAATCAAAGCATTCCAGATATAGTCACTGAAAATGGTACTCTTTGGCTCTCGCCATAAAGATCAGAGACTTTCCCATATCCTTTTCCCAATTGCCTCCTACCTCATCGTGTGGGGGAGCCATTACTTCTAACCGCTTTTCATGTTGGACACATTGATTATCTTTATTTTGGTTTTGTTATTTTTACAATACCAGAATGATAAGAGAGAGAGAGAGTGTGTGTGTGTGTGTGTGTGTGTGTGGAGAAGAGTGCGGAGCCTCTTTGTGTGAAGAGAGTAACAAATTCCTAACCAGAGGGATTTCCAGTGTGTACCTCCTCCATGATTTAAAGGTTTCTTCACGTAGAAGAGATATTAACGCATAAATTATAAGTCACAAAACATCATCATAATTTATGGTTTACACAGTAATTTTGTAACTTGCAAGTACATTTTTATAAATTCAAATCCATCCACTTTATTTAGTTTCTAGATGTGATGTCACACTTTAAAAAGCTTTTACCAGAGAAAGATGAGATAAACTTTTCTTTTTGCAGTTTTTGGCCGGGGCTGGGTTTGAACCCGCCACCTCTGGCATATGGGGCCAGCGCCCTACTCCTTTGAGCCACAGGCGCCGCCCATGAGATAAACTTTTATGCATGTATTTTGTAGCACTAATGTAAATATATTCCTAAACGTAAAGTATTAATTTTTCTGGGTATTTAATTTTGATCTAGTTACAAGGTAGGGATGTAACTTTTCTTTTTCCAAATGCTTAACTAGTTGCCCCAAACTGTTCACAGAATGATCCATCCTCATCTCACTACCTTAAAATGCCATCTTTATTATATGCTGAATTATTTATGTCTCTTTCTGAGATTTCTTTTCTGTTCTATTGATTCATTTATCCCTGTACTGAGAGCACATTGTTTTAATCACTCTAGTATTTTAATATCTAGTAGGTCAAGTCCCTGCTCATTATTCTTATTTCTCAAAATTTCCTTGGCTCCTCTCAGCCATTTATTTTTCCAGATGAACTTTAACAACATTTTGTTAAGTCCCCCCAAATCCCACTGGGACAAGAATTGGATATTCATTGAATTTGTAGATAAATTAGGCGAAAGTTGACATCTGCACTACTAAATCTTCTCATATGGGAACATTATTCTTTACATTCATTTCAGTCTTTTTTTTTTCCTGACCCTTGGCAAAGTTTTATGTTTTTTAGTACTTTTCCAGGACATTCTGTAAGTTTATGCACATATTTTATATTTCTGTTTCTATTGCAAATTAAATATTTTTGGTGCTATGTTTTCAGTTGCTTACATTAAATAAGAACTCACTGTTTTCTGAACACTAACATTAGTTAAAATTATTAAATCTTAGTTAACATTGTTTAAAGTTTCACTAAAACTGTTTTAGTAGTTCTGATTTTGGTTTTGGTTGATTCCCTTAAGTCTCACAAACAGAATTACATCAACTGCCAACAATGCTTATTTTATCTCCTTGTTCCAGCACTTGGGCGTCATTTTTCTTACATTTTTAAAAATTTACTAAAACTCAAAAAATAGGCTTTTGCAAGAGTCGTCACAGTGTTCATCTTGTGTTGTTCTTGGCTGCAGAGGACACTACACAATACCGGGGAGACCTGGAAGGTGCAGAGCTGTGGTCTCAAACAAACATTGTTTCCAGGCGCAAAAATACCCCCTTTCTCCTCAGTAGTGTTGCCAAGGACAAATGTTAAATTTTACCAATAACTTTTCTGCATCAAATAAGATATTCACAAGTGTTTTTGTTCGTTTGCTCGTTTGTTTTCCGTGTGCTACAAAGGTAATGAGTGGAAACAGATTCTGTCCTGCTGATTCACTTTTGCTTGCTACTGTGAAGACTGTTAGTCACAATAGTTTGGAATCGGAAATTAGGAAATTCTCAGGCCAAATCTCTACTCCTTCCTGTTCACGTGAGGATGATCAAGTCACCTGATTCCTCAGGCCATAGGGCCCCACCGCAGGTGCCCGGCAAACGTCCGTGTCTGTCACTATTTTTGAAAACCCCATCTCTTCAGTGATGTAGTAACATATTTAGGATTTCCCCGTCTATTGTCGTAGTGAAGCTGATGTATGGGCTTTATCAATCTCTGACGTCCAGCACCTTGCGTCACACGAATGAAGACAATTCTCTCCTGTTCTGTGCTCGGGACGAGTTTACACTGAGTAGAGATTAATTGTAGCTGGAAAGTTGGAGAGAAGTGGAGGCGCATTTGGACCCTTGGTGACTGTCGCATTTTGAGCAGTAGAGGGTCCACTGCTTGGCCTGGCTTGTTTAGTTTCGTGCCGTCAGAGTCCATCGGGGTTTTTCTCACTCACATTTTCATCGTCTCTGCATCTAGTTACATACGTTTCCTCAGCCCAACATTGTACTCGTGGAAAGTGATTTTTTTCTCTTTTATTTTGTTCATATTAACTGAAAGATAAGCTTTTTTCTTTTTTTTTTTTCCAAAGAATCAGCACTCAACTTTACTCCCATTCTCCCATTCTATTGGTTAATTTTTTGCACTGTTCTCATGGGTGATTTTATTCTTATCAGTTAGTTCCTTTCTCCTGTTATTCTTAGGTCGGTTGATGCTACTTTTTTGTCTTCTTGAGTGGAATGGTGTTTTTCTTTAATTGTTGATATTAGAAACATTGATACCTATAAATGTCCCTGTTGATCCAGCTGTGGCCCATCCCGGGAGGCGTCTCACACACCACTCACACGGTGCATATTTCAGTAACTGTCACTCAAGTTTATCTCTTACTCTCTCATTTTATTGTCCTGCCTTTTCCATACTTGGGAAAATACTTTTAACTTCCATGTAGTTATTTTGTTCTTTGCCTTTTTAAACTGCTATTATGTCTCTGTACAATCACGAGAGACTGTGCCGCCAGGATAAAATAGTCCTTTTAGGGGGAATATGTGAAACAATTTTTTTTTATTAAATGATAGCTGTGTGCATTAATGCAATCACGGGGTACAGTGTGGTGTTTTCATATACAATTTGAAATATTTTCATCAAACTGGTTAACATAGCCTCCATGTCATTTTCTTAGTTATTGTGTTAAGATGTTCATATTCTGCTTTTAGAAAGATTCACTTGTACCCTTGTAAGATAAACCATAGAATTTAAAACTGATGTATATTCTCCAGGGAGCACAAAGTTTATTATATATTAATCATATAATTAATATTATACATACTGATATCAAAGTTTACTATGTAGTATTTCTTACTTGGTGCTAACAAGAAGTATATCCAACTCCCCCCCACTAAAATCGTATTTTTGCCATTCACAAATATCTACAAAAACATTTCCTCTGTACGTGTTTGCACATCAGTGTTGTGTGCTACCATAAGCTATATTCATTACGTTGAACCAAAAGCTCACCCAGGAGAAATCAAGGGACAATTGTTCTTTATCTCTGCCATCACTCTACGGCAGCTTACCTTGTCCCACAAACTTATAAGAACATCTAGGTCACGTGCTAGGACATTTCTCAGGTAAGATCAAATCCCCTGGTCACTTCTGGTTGCAAAAATAGTCTCAGTCCAGAATCTCATCTGCCCAGTTTTGACCCCACCTGGCTTCATTTAAAACTAAAGCCAGTCCTTCGCACGGCTCTCACTCCCCCCAGATAGAGCCTCTCTGCTCCACTGGCGTCTCCCCTGCTGTGGGAAGGAAGGGGAGGCACCACCTGTACCTCCCCGGGCTCCACTGAGGCCGTGGCAGGGGCGGAGTCCCAGGGCGGCCAGGCCAAGCCTCTGGTCCTTCCTTTCTTCTCCTGTCTCTCTCCTCTTCCTCACTGCAGTTCCTGCTCAGGCACTGACCTCTCACTCTGGAAAGTGGGGCTGGTCTGACACCTCATCCTGTAGCCTCGGCCACCTCTGGGACTAAAATAGCTTCACGCTATGAACTGGTTACAAAACTCAGGTTGTGTGATGAATGTCAATAAAAATATATACTTTGTTCCATGTACTGAGCTTTTGATTTTATTGCCGACCTTGATTCATTTCGGAATGCCATAGTCTAGTATATTTTTACTCACCATGTAGTTTCACATATAGTTGGACTATTTATTTTCACATAATCTGAGATCTTTGCCGTTTAACCTCACAATTTATTCCCTGCCTATATTACACTACCTTTGTGTTTTATTTTTCTGGCATCACCTTCTACTGTGTGATAGAAGAGCCTGCCACTCAGGTTCCCCTGGCAACACACAGGCAGCACATAAACTTACAGTTTTGGACATTTGCACCTGTTTTGTAAGTTTTCTAGGGCTGCCATAACAACGTACCACACTCTGGATGGTTAAAATCAACAGAAGTTTTTTATCTCACAGTTATGGTGGCCAGAAGTCTAGAATTAAGGTGTTGGCAGGACCCAGGTCTCTGTAAAGACTCTTAGGGGGGATCCCTGACCACCTGGGGATTCCATAGCCCAGGTTTGGTTTAGAGACGCACCATTCCAATCTCTGCTGGTGGCTTCCCATGGTGACCTTATAATAACATCACAGTCATGATTGGACGAGTCCAGTGAAATTGGATTTAGGGCCCACCTTGCTCCAAAATGACCAACCCTGTTTCCAAACAAGACTATGCTCTGAGGTGCTGAGGGTTGGAACTTTAACATTTGGGGGGGGGTGTGAAGCAATTCAACCCATAACATCAGTCATTTTTGTGTACTCTGAACCCACTAGCCACCTGGAGCTTCTCAGTAAGCACTCAGGAACCACTCACAAATCCATGGATTTGGAGGGGGTGCAAAGAAGGAGAGGCTGGACTCCAGTCGCACCTGTGGGCTATGATTGTCTTCCTCTTCTCTCCAGATCAAGATGGGGCTCAGCAGTCTGGAGCAGGAGGACAGGTAGGTAACAATCCACACCCTCACACACATGAGCCAGCCTGTGGGGAGTGGGCCAGCCGCGGACCCAGCTGTCTGTCACGGACGTGAGAAAGTTCCAGCACAGTTAGTCCCATCTTCCTAGGAGATTTGAGGGCACCAAGGGGCAGAGCCATCCAGCCATCCTTTGTCCACAAATAGCTGGGTCCCAGCACTGAGGCACGGCCTCCAGACAACTGGATACAGCCGGTACCTTCCTCACCACATCCTCCCTTAAAGGGAGTTTCTCCCTAGAAAGTTCATCCCAGAACTTTCCAGGCAGCCTTTCAAAAGGTGACCAAACTCCCTATGAAAACGAAGGCAGCCCCGGCTCCCCGGCATGTGCGTGTTTATAGGTGAACTTTACTCCCTCTGGCATTTTCCAGGTCTTGACCTCTGTTTCATCCTCTTTCCCTCTGTAGAGACATCAGGCAGAGTTCCTGCAGGAGCAGACAGACAGAAAGATTCCAGAGCTCTACTGGAGCCTGAAAGTAGGCTGACCCTGAGACAGGGATTCACTTCATGGGCCCCGGGAAGGGATACAGGTTTCCCCAAACCCAAACCCTACACCTGAGTAGCAGGGTAATCAAAGAGGCCCGGTTCCCATCTCTTAGCAAGTGGTGAGAATCAACGCTCTGAAAATGCTTCTCTATCAGAGATGGCACAAGGTAGTTACTGATGTTCAGAAAGACAGAGTTTTTTTATTATCTGACTAAAAAGTAACACGTCAAACATCACATATGTCATTAAACTGGCTTTGGAAAATACCTTTGCCTAAAATACTTAGGTGAAAAATATACACTAGGCCTCTAGTGAGATAACTATGTATTGGTTAAGAAACATACACAGAACTGTTTCCAGCAAACAGAATAACATGTAGAAAAAGAGGCCAAGACCCGAGGAAGAAACAAAAACCACACGTGCTGCTGAGGGTTGGTCCTTGGACTGGTAGCCATAGAAGGAAAACAGGCACAGTTCAGGGCCGCGGCAATAGCTTTAGGTGAACATGGGGTAATTCACCCAAGCAACCTGATCCCAGCAAACCACAAGGAAAAGGACTCCTTGCCTTAGCTAGAAACCCACTAGAAAAGAAAAAAAAAAATGAGGAGAAATCTACAGTTGCAATTCAACCCCCAGCGGCTGCTTCAGCGGTACTTATTTCTGTCTGAGAAAGTGGATGGATATTCTTGGGAAACCATTTAGATCCAAGACAAGCACTCCCTACCCCGCAGCTTCTATGATCTGGTGCAAACCCACGTGTGCACCCTGACATTCTCAAAGCCTGAGAGCACCAAGCAGAAGCCGCTGCTGCTCAGGTGTAGGGTTTGGGTTTGGGGAACCCTGTATCCCTTCATGGGGCCCATGAAGTGAATCCCACTGATGAGGGAGGGGTGTCCCTAGCCTGAGCTGGCCCACAACACTCTCCCAGTAAGGTGGATTTCTTCACAGGGGACAGAGGAGAGGGAAGCGTGGTCCTTCGTCCCCCAGCCCTCCAGATCACTGGTAGTTGACTCGTTAGCAAATTGAGCATGGAAATGTGCTTAGTTCAAGGTCTCACTAGTGTGCAAAGTGAGCAGACGTACTGAGACTCTCCCCCAGACATCGGAGGGGTCCTGGAGGCCTGGCTCAAGAGCTTGAGTGGAAGCTACACACCTGCAGAGCTGGCGTTTCAGCTCCAGGCGGAACAAGGGAAGACCTGGTGTGTTACAAGTGAAGACCTGGTGTGTTACAAGTGAAGACCTGGTGTGTTCTGCGCTTCATTTACCAGACAGGAGCAGAGACCAGCTGTCCCCGCACGGGCAGGTCTCCTGGTGGGGTCCTCACAGCACAGGAGAGAGGCAGGTGGAGGCCGGGTCAGGGCTTCACACTCTCCACGTAAACAGGGAGCAGGAGTGGGCAGCAACAGCCCTCCCCACTGTGCAAACCAGTCTACCTGCTCAAGTTCATCACACACAGTAGCCGCAAGTCAGTTTTCGTGAAATATCCCAACTACACCAAAAGTATATTCTGGCTGTCCATGCTTTAAATGTTTGATTTACACAGGACTTCTAAAACTTCATGCAAATGATGCCAAACAGGAGGATGCTAAAGAACGGCATAAAATCTGGGGAAAGATGGATTTGAAGGGATTAAAAATTCATAGGAAACTGTGGTCTTCTGCCTGGGACATGCCCAACTAACCGTGAACTTCGTGACCTGAACCCCAAGCCACACGGCATGATAGTGTAGAGTTCCGCTGCAGTCCCCTTAGCTGTGCCCCAGGTCCCCTCCCGGCTCCACTCATCCTCCCACGTGTCTGGGGTCCCCTCCGGAATCCTGGGCCTGCCCTTCCTGCTCCTCCGTGGCCCTTCCTCCCCCACCGTGCGATCCACCTTCTCAACCTCCCCAGCCTTCTCTTTGGGTGTTGAGGATGTGCAAGGCCCTGCAGGGAATGGTGCTCCCTCCACACGCACGTCTGTTTAATGTGGGTGCAGTAGTTTCCTGGGGCTGCCCACAAACTCACACAAACTGGGGTGCTAAAAAAAAAAAAAAAAACCAGAAATTTCCTTTTTCAGATTTCTGGAGGCCAGAGGTCTGAGGTGGTGTTTACAGTGTCAGTTCCTTTTGGAAGCTGAGGGTAGACAGTGAGTTCCCTGCCTGTCTTCTGCCTCTGGTGGCTGTGGCAATTCTTGGGGTCCCTTGGCCCACAGACACACTGCTCCAGTCTCTGCTGTGGTGTTTCAGTGGTGTTTGCTCCGTGGCTGTGTCTCTTCTCCCCATACAAGGACAACAGTTGCGTGGGACTCAGGGTCTGCCTGACCCCATAATGACCTCATTTTAACTGATTATGTCTGCAAAGACCTTATTTCCAAATAAGGCTACCTTCTCATTCTAGAAAGGCATAAATTTGGGGGGACGCTGCTCAACCCCACACATTAGGGATCTGACCTTGATTTTCAATATGGTACTGTCGATGCACCTAGTACGGTGCCCTAAGCTGAGTGAACATCAGACACAGGTGCCCTAAGCTGAGTGAACATCAGACACAGTTAGACACTGATGTCCAGTTTGACTTTGTGCAGTCTTGGCCCTGTTCCGGGCTGAGGACCTCAGTTGGACCAGCACAGAAGACACGTAGGTATGACCAGTAGATGGATTTTAACAGAGACTGTGCGACCATTCTTTTCCAGAAATCATGGGTAATAGGCAGAAAAGGACTGAAAACTTTGCAGGGAGAGCTTTGTATCACATATGCCTGGGAAAGAGTTAAACTCTGATCGTAACAGTTCCAGAGTTAGTGGAGCCACAAATGCTGGGGGGACGGCACGGGCGTTCAGCCCTGTGAGGTCCCTCTGAGCTCAATGCAGGCGAATGCTGGCATCGAAAGGCCCCCAGATGAGCCAGGAAGGTCTTTCACTCCATCATGAAGAATTGTTCTCTGGAGTGGGGACCAGTGGGGACGTGTTTGAAACACTTACCATATGTGCATGAGAAGGGTCCAATTTGTCCATCTTGAAATTTTGCCTTTCTTTTGAAAGGATAGTTAATTTAAAGTAATTTGTTTCACAGGTGAAGCCTTTTTCCGTGTGTTTAATATATCACCCGTGGTTGCTTGAACAATTAGAAATTGTCACCAAAGAAAAATGTCGCAGTTCATATAAATAACTGTTTACCTAAAGGAGCGGGAGCCCACCAGCGTCAGCGCGCCGTAATGAGGCATGACAAGGAGAGAAAGCCGGGCGAGGATGCATCTGCTGAAGCCCTCGTCGCTTAGGGTAAAAATTGGCCAAAACAACTATTATTTGTTTTTTTCTTGTCAGAAATAATGTAGCTTGAAAATTTTCAACAGGCAGCGTGAGTCCAGACCATTTGTTACTTCTAATGGCCTAATTGTTCTCCTGGCAGATATAAAAAATTGGGGCACTCGTGTCATTTACCTAAATTTCTAATTAATGCAGGGGCAAAAGAGAAATTGGAGCAGGAAAAAAAAGTTGAAAAATGTGTCTGTGAGCTGCTACGTCATCCGTCTTTGTTAACTTTCCCTCTTTCCCCGACAGCAGGGACTTGCTGTCACCAACGAGGTGGCACACTGCTGGTTTCAACAGGAGGAAAGACAGACAGACATCACTGCTCACATCGCGGGGAGCAGGGCGTCTGCTTTCCTCCCAAGCAGAGACTCCCACTGCAAGGAAAGGTGAGACAGCCGGAGTGGACACTTTCTGAAGAATGTGTACACCTGTCCACCACATCTACCCAGCTCTTAAACAGTGCTCAGAGGTAGCTTCTAACCTATAAATCTACAAATAGATTACTACAATTAATCACCTAGCATTTGGAAATTCACACAGACTTGTAAAATAACCCTCTTCCCACTGAAGTCTTAGCATACTGTCTGCAGTTCAGAATAATTCCTCTGAAAACAGAGGTAGGGTCCCAGCCCCATAGGCCGGAGGTGACGGGTTCAAACCCAGCCCCAGCCAAAAACTGGGGAAAAAAAAATCTTCTGGAAAACAGAGGTGAAGACACATTTTAGAAAAAAAATTTGGCTGACACTAAAAAAAGCTAACATAATGCAAAACAGCCACGGTTCTCATTGTGTTTTCCTTAGAATGACAATTCTATAAAATGCTTGGGGGACAAACAACCAAATAATTTGGGGAAAAAAACACTATCTTTCCTCCTTAGAGACAATGCCTGTTAATACATGGGAGGTTCTGAGAAGTTCTGCTGTAAAGAAACATCTTTCAGGGTATTTAAATCATCATTTTCTAAGCATATGTGACTTTGCAATCCTTAGTTTTACATTAAAAAAATCATATCCTGCAGGAAAAAAAAAATCTGTGGAGTCTAATCCTGATAATGAGGCACTTACCAGTTTGTGAAGCAATCCATTCCAGAGATAACGCTAATAATTGGATTAAGAGAGCCGGAGCGCCTGAAACTCCTAGTGAGAGGCCGGGACAGCGTCTAATGAATGTTAGCTGGAAGAAGAGGGAGAAATTCCTCTTATACTGAGGTTAAAAAACAAATGCTTTCTGAGGTTCTGCTCTGCAGCTTATAGAATCAGAGGCCAAAACTAATGTCAAGTATCTGAGAATAGCCAGATGCCCCATCCTAGGAATCGCCTCTCCTCCAGAGGACAAACTCCTAGTCCCCACCCCTGTACCTGGCATGGCCAGGCTTTCCTGTCTGTCCACAGCAATTCACGTCCTCTGCATACACCCAGTCTGCGGGAGTCCTTTCCACCAAGTGGCATCCCGAGCTCAACTCCAGTGGGGTGGCGCCAACACAGGATAGGCTTTCTACTCTTCCTGATCCAATTGTCTTAGAGCTGATATATTTTGAATCCTGATCAATTGGATTCTCGAAATAGCTTTAACGGGACCCACAGCGAAATTCCATGCTTTTCATTTCATGCACAAATGACCCCCAGACTTTATTTCTAGTCTATCTTTTACTTGCAATCTCTACTTGGGTGTCAACTTAAACTTTATTTGTACAATGTGGACCTTTTGACTCTCCTCCTCTTCCCCCAAACTCTGTAGTTCCAACCCGGTTTTCCCACCAGTCGTAACAGTATCCATCCAGTTTCTCAAGCTGAAAATTGAGGCATCGTTTTGATTGTGTCCCTGCACTCAGATCTGATAGATCACCAAGAGCTCCAGGTCCCGCTCCCAGCACCCACCCCGAGCAGACCCAGTTCTCCGGCACTTCCTGCCCACACTCTGGTCTGGGCCACCGCCGGCTCTCTGAGACACCTGCTCACCTGCCTGACTCTCGACTCTCCTGTCCATTCTCCAGAGAGCAAACAGAAGGGGACTATACGTAAGATCAAATGAGATGGTACCGCCTCCTTGCACAAAAGCCTTCCAAGGAACTGTAGTAACCTGAAAATGACATCCCCCCTGGAGTCCCAGGGTCAGCCATCACCTTCTTTCCTCTCCAGTGCCTTCTGGAACCACCACCCTCCACTCTCTTGCGCCTGCCTTCTTGAACTTTCTTCTAGTAACATGCTTCTTCCAGCCTCAGAGTCATCGCTCACCTGGTCTCCCTTTGGAAGCGCCTCTGCCAGCCCTCCCTGCTTCCCTTGATCACTATTCTTTCTGCTCATGTCGTTACACGTGTCCCACAGCCATCCTTGTGCAGAAGCCACTGATTCCTTCTCAGAACTTTTTCATTCAGTTGTCACTTTTAGGATTCGTGATACATGTTGACACACTGCTCTCCAGGAAGGAAAACCTGTTTCATGTTCTGGAGGGTAATCCCGGAACCTGCCCACATCATCAGACCTGATTCCACTTCCCAGGGTTGCCACAGCAAAGTGCCATGAACTGGCTGACTTGGAACAAGCCTGATACCTGAGCTCAGCCATCTAGATGCTTAAAAGCTGAAACGAAGGTGTCAGCAGGGCCAGGCTCCCTCCAGCAGCCGTGGAGGACGTGCCGTCCTTCTCACCCCAGGTTATGGTGTTTGCCGGACATCCTCGGTCATCCTTAGCCCATAGGACGACCCCAGTTATATGGTGTCGTCTGCTGTGTGTTTTCACATTGTCTCCCCTCTGTGTGAGTCTGTCTCTGTGTCCAAATTTAAAGAGGTTTATTGAATTAGGGGCCACTCTAATGACCGCATTTTACATTTCCAAATAAGATCATGTCCTGAGGAAGGGGGCCGGGAGGGTTAGGCTCCAAAATGTCTTTTTTTAGCAGAAACACCAATCGGCCCATAGCCATGCCCTTGTCAGCCTCGGCATCATCATATTGACGGAATACGGTCTGCCGGCCACGGCTCACGGCCCTCGGCTTCTGTGTGAGCAGGAACACTTGTTGCTCTTTCCTCACCACTCGAACTTCTCTTGTGGACTCAGTTGTCCCTTTACCACGCTCGTCCTGGTACAAATTCTTTCATTCACCAATTGTGCCCTGACCACGCCCCACGCTGGGGTGGGGTTGGAACGCCCAGTTAGTGTTAGGATTTCCCAGGGAAGAGAGGCCTCCATTCCCCTGGCTGTGGACATGCTTTAGAAGCGTGATTTTTTTTTTTTTTTTTTGAGACAGAGCCTCAAGCTGTCCCCTGGGTAGAGAGCCGTGGCATCTCAGCTCACAGCAACGTCCAACTCCTGGGCTCAAGCGAGTCTCCTGCCTCTGCCTCCCAAGTAGCTGGGACCACAGGCACCTGCCACGCCCAGCTATTTTTTTGGTTGCAGCCGTCATTGTTGTTTGGTGGGCCCGGGGCTGGATTCAAACCCGCCACCTTGGGTGTATGTGGCTGGCGCCTTAGCCGCTTGAGCCACAAGCACCGAGCCACAACCTGCTTCTCAGCAGGGATGCTGGGCCTGTCGGCACATAGGATTAGCAATAATTAAAATTTAATTACTAAACCCCCAGCAAAAATTCTAGCAAAGGGTATTTCTCATTGGCTAAGTGAAAAATAACCAAAAACTCTTCTGTGTGACTCATCGCTACCTATAATAGCTTCAATTATTGCAAACTATTCTAGCAGTGCCTATTTTTAAAAGGCTTTTTTATTCATTTCCACTAAACATGCCAAGTGCTGCTATTATTATGTGAAGCGAGAATTTTCTTAAAATCATCCAACTGTATTATATTAAAGCAATAAAAGTGATTATCTAGTTCAACCCCTCCAATTTGCCAATGAGGAAAATGAGATTTAGGGAGTTAAGCCTAAGATCATATGAACAATTAGAGAAAGAAAGCCAGGTATAGACCACCAAGGCCTAGCTCCCAGCTAAACTCTTTCCCGGGATGTCTTTTGCCATTCTTTGTAACCAAAGACCTTGAGAAATATTATTACTCAAGTCAACGAGGTTACTGTTGAAGCCGACAGGGGCTACACTCACCTTGTGACAATGTAACAGGTTCAGGGTCCTGTTCTTTTATTCCTCATCTTCACTAGTCACAATCCTCTGTCCTAGCCACTATTCCACCTCACAGACTAAGGCCTGGAGCTCGGAGACCACCAGCCCGCTGCCAAGGCCACGGAGTGCCGCGCTCAGGCCCACTTGGCTCAGGCTTCTCAGAGGAGTGCGTCTTTCCAGTAATTCCAATGAATTGCCACTGAACTGCTGATTGTCCCCAAGACATTTCTACCACACCTGGCCTTTTCTGGCATCAGAAATTTGGTTGGAAAGGCATCATGATTGAAATAGATACTGAAAATTACATGTGTGGTTCTGAAATCTCAGTCCTGAAGCAAGGCCTTCCACTGCCTCACTGCTAACCGGGAACATTTCCCCTCCCCCCCGTAAAGTAAGATTCTTGCATTTCTGGGCCAGTTAAATTCAAAGGGCCAATATGACAGTATTTTCTCTCTTGCATGATTGGGTGGCAGTTCCCATTTAATGTGAAACGAGATCCTGGCAGTGGTGTCGATGTTAAGCTTCATTATTATACACATGGTCTTATTGATTCTGTTCATAGTTTTACTGTTAAGAATTAAGTCATGAGCCTTGTTTCTTAATCTCATTTTATCCTCACTACTCACCCTAATCATTCTTTACATTAAAGGATTAGTGCTCGGGTGAAACTGGACAAATAACAATCCACCCTGGAAAAGATACTTTTCCAAAAAGGGAACAAGAATAATTTTTCCTTCTAAGCAGGCTTAGCAAAGAGGGCAATGGCCCCGAAGGTGCTTAACCAGTGGAAGAGTGTCCTCGCATAGCAATTGCTCCTCAGCGGATGGTGGCAAGCCTTCCAGTCTACTCGGTGACGATCCAGACTTCTCCTGCTGCAGGTAAGTATTGCCATGGAGTGCTGTGCCATTCCATCCACTGACAAAACTTAAACACCCTGTCACATGACCCTACTCTTCAGCCATCCCAAAACCTGAAGAGAGGTAGGATGCAAGCACCACCAGCTGGTCTGCTGGCCGCCTGCTGGCCACCTGCTGGCCACCTGCTGACAGGGGACCGTGCTCCCCACACTGAAACAGAGGAGAACTTCCCAGACCTTTTCCAGCCATGTCTGGAGTATGTTTTCTCATTGAAACCTGATTGACTCCCCAGCTGAGCTGTTCAAAGGGGGAGAAACACTACACATTTAAAAAAAAAACCACCCTCTCTGTTGGAGAGAATTTACTCTAACCATTGAAGGGTAACATCACTCACCCAGGCAAACCTTGCTGTTGGTCACCTTGGTATTGACAGATCTCAAGCCAGCCAGAGGGGCAGCAGAATCAACACTGACGTCCCACAAATCCCTCAGAACAAGCGAAGATCCAAGTAGAGGGACTTCTACTCCCTCTACCTGGGAGAAGACCATCACCCCCAGGCACATACAGGCAGGCATTGCCCCACATGTGTGGGGACATCAGCTTGCCAGGCAAAAGCCAGGTGGGTTCTGCTATAGAAAGGGATGGCAAGATTCTGTGCCTTCAGGGCCTCACAGCTGAACCTGAGAAGTGTCCTTTGGGCCATAGAAGCTCTCCAGGTGCCCCTGGGGTTTGCCACCCCTGATCTAGGCAGCCTGGAGAAACTTCATTCAGTCTCGAGAGTTTCAGCATCCTCATTGCCAAACTCAGGATAAAAATACCTGCTCCTCAAAGTCTGAATGCACAAATAAGGTAACAGGCACGGATATAGATACAGATATTGATCATAGTGACAGACTCACATTCAACAGCCACCAGGATCACTGTCAAAGTAGGACTCCACCATCGACACTAGACCGGGCCAAAAGAAACAAGCCTTACCAGACTGTCCTCCACTGTCCTTCACTCTCCTCCACTGTCATTCGGCCAATCAGCTTAGGCACAAGACTTCCAAAGAGAGCCCTTTAATTCGAAAACATTATAAAAAGTAAGCTGAAATAGCTTGTAATCTATTTTCCAATCTGCTGCTTCCTGGGTGAAGACTTTTATTAAATAGGTTAGCAATTCTTATTAGTCTTTATCTATGCAATGGAGATGATTAGTGATAACACGGCTATAGAAAACAACTCAAAAAACAGCAAGGACGTACTGTTAGTGAGAAGAACCATGACATATCCTGTGTGCACAACAAAATGTTTGTGGAAATAATGAAAGTTAAATGAAAACTCTGAAATACTTGTTTTTAAGGTGTTACCAAAAAATATTTCTGAACCTGTTTGCCAGTAAAAAGTGAGAGTGAAATAATTCCAGTAATACAAGTTTTTAACATTCCAAGTGGAATGTCATGGACACCTGAGCAGGCGTCTCGTGGGAAAGGGCAGGCTAGTGTTAGCACATGACACGTCCAGCACCAATAAACGGGCATGAGGACCACACATGGACCAGTAAGAGAGAGGTGGGGACCAAGGCCATGGCCTTGGGGGACCATGGCCAAGAAACCATGCTGAGTGAGGAGGAGGCAGAAGCCTGAGATGACTTTCAGATTTCTGGTTCAGGTGACAAGGTGAAATCATTAACCAAAAAAGAGATCTCAAATGAGAAAAGCCAGGTTTGGCAGAGGAAGAGAGTCCATGAGTTCAGTTTCTGTCCTATGGATTTTCATGTGCCAAGGAGACAGACCTCCTGACAGAGAAATCATAAGGAAGCTGGAAATCCATGTCTAGAACTCATATCACATTGAAAGGAGTAACAGGAGAGCAAAATTCATGGGAACGCATGAGATCAGACAATTAAATTCTCACACTCATCCTCAAAAAAGTGCTCCATACCTCATTGCTAAATATCACTATGGTCACCTTCAAAGTGCCCCTCCTGGGACACTACCCACCAACACTAGCTCCTAGTCCCGCTTTAAAGCAATGTTGGAACTCTTTTTCTGGAGCGGCCATCAGAGCTGTCATCTACTTGAAGGGTGTTCGAGGTGCTGGCATGAATATGTAGCTTCCCAAGGTGACTGTAGTGATTCTCAGCAATGAGGCACAGAGCACTTTTCTTCGGATGAGTTCACAAACTTAGCTGTCGGACCTCTTGTACGATTACCTGAGGATACTTTGAAGCATCAAAAGAGAAGAGAGACAAGGAAGAGTCACCAGAAATGATAAATATTTGGTGTCAACTATATGAAGAAAGGAAGACTGAGGACTGGGCCGAATATGAGGAGGATTTGGGGAAGAGTGGTTAAAAGCATGTGGCACATCTAGATAGCTGGGTGGTTGGAATGGCAAAGGAGAAAGAGCTGGAAGTAGAGGGAAGTTTGTTGAAGACAATACTTTTATGGTGAAGAAGTACTTTCTAAACAGACCGACAAAGAAGGAAATTTTAAAAAGGCAAATTTAAATAATATTAAGACGCTGGAGTTATGCTCTGATCCATAAGCAATTACACAAAATGTAAGTGGATAAACTCTCTAATTAAATGCAAAGAAAAAGCTGTCAGACTATATGAAAATAACAAGAACCCAACTTTGTGCTACTTCAAGGAATATTTCCTAAATAATAGAATATGGAAAGTCTGAAGTAAGAGGGTAGAAAAATCTAGCTAAAAGAAAACTGATGTGTATATATCCAAATAAGAAAAATCATATTTCAAAACAGAATGATTGCTAGAGATAAAGTGGATGTGTCATAATTTAAATAGATGAAGGCATCTGAATGAAACAACCACCCAAACCGTGCAGGCATCTGAATGAAACAACCACCCAAACCGTGCAGGCATCTGAATGAAACAACCACCCAA
>NW_003852470.1:3807726-3830288 GCF_000181295.1 Otolemur garnettii | reverse complement strand
GCATCTGAATGAAACAACCACCCAAACCGTGCAGGCATCTGAATGAAACAACCACCCAAACCGTGCAGGCATCTGAATGAAACAACCACCCAAACTGTGCAGGCACCTAATAATACAGCTTCAAAGTCCGTGCTGTCAAATGAGCAGAACAAGAAGGAGGAATAGTCAAATCTACAATCACAGTTGGAGATTGTATCATACCTTCCAAGAAATGGATAAAATGAGCAAAACCCATGTAGAAGATTTGAACAACAGGACTAACAGACTTGACCTAATTGGTATACCCAAAACACCAGACCTAATTATGTCAAAATAAGCATTCTGTTTAAGTGCTGGTGGAATAGGTACCAGAATAAACCTTACTCTAGGTCACTGAGCAAGTCTCAACAGATTGCAAAAGATTGAATACTTTCAGGGTATGTTCTCTAACTATAGTGATAGTGTCCATAAGTTAGAAGACAATAATAAAAAGATTAAAAAACCTCCAACTGCTTGAAATAAAGTTGTACTCTAAAAAATAACCATCTAAGTAATCACACATTTAAAACTATTTTTAACTTAAGATAACAAACAATAACATACATGAGATGTAGCTAAAGTAATGTTCAGAGGAAAACTTTTCAGCTTAACTTATATATTAAAGAAAAGAAGAAAAATGCCTGAAAATCAAATACTACACATCATTTTCAAGAAAAAAAAATAATAGCAAATTAAGTCCAAGGAAAGTAAAGGAAATAGTAAAGATGAAAGCAAAAATCAATGAAAAATTAAAAAGCATGGAATAAATAAAATTTATTTAGCATTTTGAGAAAAATGTGTAAGCATTTTAAGCCCTAAGATTGATCAAAGAAACAAAGAAAATGCAATTATCCGATAAGAGGAACACAGAAGGGGAGATCGCCACATGTTCTACAGACACTAAAAATATAATAGTAAAGCACTATGAACAACTGTCCACCAGTAAGTCTGAAAATATAAATACATTGAACAAATTCCTTTTAAAAGTACAACTTACCAAACTGACACAAGAAGAAACAGAAAATCGGAATAGTCCCACATTAACAACAAAAATTGAACTCTCCATTATAAACTTTCCACAAAAGTAAGGCCCAGATGTTAAGTTTTTCTAAGTATTTAGAAGTAAAATAATATCAATTTTATACAACCCTACTTTAAAAAATAGAAAGCAAATACCTCCTAATTTGCTTTAGAGATTAGAAAATGTTTATATGTATGTAACTTATAAAATAACTTATAAACTATAAAATATATACTTATAAACATAAAATATATGTACAATATTCTCTATGCATATAAAGTAGAAATTAAATGCATACATGTATATATGCACAATATATATCTACTTTATATCTACTTTTTGTATGTGTTCACATGTAGAAAGTTATGAAAGGAAGAAATATATAACAAAAAGAGAACTATTTTTATTTAATGTAGTTGAAATCATCTTTTTG
Organism: Otolemur garnettii; assembly: GCF_000181295.1. NCBI lineage: Eukaryota > Metazoa > Chordata > Mammalia > Primates > Galagidae > Otolemur > Otolemur garnettii. Next base: position 3,828,816 of record NW_003852470.1, on the reverse strand, counting down.
TCATGTTTTCAGCATGTTCTTTTTTTTTGAAAAAGTATACAAAACTTTTATGTTGAAAATGTTGTAGCTGTTTTATTTTGAAAAAATCAAATAAATGTTAAATCATGTTAAATTTTTTAACTGTGTTGAGATATAATTCACATTCTATACAATCAACATACCATTTAAAGCTTATAATTCAATAACTTTGGGTATAGTTACAGAACAGTTGTCAAAGAAAGTGTGTTAAAAGTGTCCCTTAAATCAGCAGGTGTAAGTTAATCTAGTAAATTATAGTAGGTTGTGGGCTAAAAAGTGAAGTGAGGAAGTAAAGGCTGAATTAAAACATACATTCCCAAAGCTTACCCATGATGGAGAGTGAGAGAGACAGTACCTAAAGAGGAGTGCCGCCATTGAGGGAGGACATTTTAATGTGGGAGTGATTTGAACTTGGATGTCATCTCGAAGAATGGGTATGAAGAACAAGAACAAAGGATAATGGTTTCATGAGTTAAGGCCTTCTGGGACAGATGAGAGAAAGTCAGCGGAATTGCAGGGAGACAGTCATTGCCAGTCTCCCCTGGGCTTTGTGTCACTTGGTGTCCCCAGAGTCCATGTTATCACGCCCCTCTCCACCTCCTTTACCTGCCCAGGAGCAAATTCTAAACAAATGCTGGTGCCCTCTCCAGCTTGCACCTGCTGTAAATAGGATGAGGAAAAACCTGGGAGGGAAAACGGATTCTTTGCCACAGCCCCTACTTCTGGGTCCTGACTTCATCCTATCCTAGCAGACTCCTCTTGGAAATCCTCCCTGCAAACCACGGCAGAGAACACCCCAGGTCCTGTGTCAGCCACCTCAATCAAGAAGCCCAGAACTGCCTCCCTACTTTGCCCCTGCCTGGGTTCTTAGCCACCAGAGTTTTTCTGCTGTCTTTGATGACCAGAGAATTGAGCCTCTGTTTGACATATCTGACTTCCTGTGGCAATGTTCAGGATTATTCCATTGTTGCTATAAGGGTCTCACAGAAAAGCAATGTCATGGAGAATAAGCACACTTATTGAAATTGTGTTTTAAATAAAGGTGACCATCTGCTCGCTCAGGCAAAATGGGGAGTTTGTTTATTTGTGGTTGGTTTCTATAGGGAATTTTGTACGTGCGCACAATACAGCAATGACCTCATGGATCCATGGAAACATCATGTGACTACCTCGTGGTTAGCTCCCGATGATCCAATCAACATACACCTTAAAGCGTCACCCTTTCAACATAACCCAATTTAACATAACTTAATGGAGAACATGTTGTTAGCCATTACTTCTTTGTTCTTATCTGACGATGCCTGAGGCTAGGGAGGAACAAGGTAGATTTAATACCTGCCCTTGCTGATCTTGCCATTTGGAGGCTGTTACTTCGGATTTTTAAACAAGGCATAAAGAAACATCTTGGGCATACAGGAATTTGTGTGCAAACTTCTGTTCCCATGTAGGCCTTAAGTCAGGGGTTTTTGCTGGAACCTTTCATAAGGAATTTTAGACTGGACTTCTCAAAAGCCTTTCATGAGCCCGTTTCCTGTGCCATTAGGTACCTGTATGCATTGGGTAAATTCCTCTTCTCTTGAGGTCCCCTAGCACATTTCCATTCTTGAACCTGTCAGCAAGCGACCTTCATCACTTACCACAGATCAGGAAAGGTTACTGATGGGTATCTGGCCAGTTTTCCAAAGGGCTTTTTCATTGGCCTTATAAAGTCAACCTTAATTTCTTAACACAGTCTGGAAGTGCTATTCCAGCCAAAGCCTTGGTCATATTAGGCTCACAACCAGCCTGGTCACATGGGATCCTGCCTCAGTTTCTCACAAGTATGCCTGCACAAAGTCTTTTCACTGCTCTCTGTCAAACGGCTTTTTTGGCCAGAGGCATATAGGTGTTTCGCCTATATTCTGTATTCATGAATGTTCACCTACAGAAAAGAAGGAGTGAAATAATTGATTCAAAGGGCAACACCTCCTACAAAAAAGGGCAGAAGAGGGTCAAAATAAGACAAAATTAAGATTTGAGTCTCTCAAAGTTTTAAGAGGATGATCTGTGAATTGTGTTTTAGGTGTGGGAAAGAAGAGATTCTTATAAAGGAAAGAAAGCTGTTCTATAAAATTATTATCTTACACATTTACACATATTGTCTAATAATGAAAGTGAATAACTGAGGCAAACCCTAGTCCCTGCCCCTCTGGGACCTACAGAAACAAGAAGAACTTGTCTAGAATAAAGGAAGAAAATCATCTCTCAGGACTCTGGCTTATTTTTGACAAGAAATAGTTGGTGATTTATAAAGTTCTCAAATTGTTTTTAAAAGATGACAGTATTTTTATTGACATTCATCTCGAATCTTCCCTTTGTCTCCTTCATACCAATGAAGGTCCTCGCTCCCAAGTCCAACTTCTTCCCCCAAATAATAACCTCTTAAATCCTTACTCCCCTCCCCACCCAAATGTGAGGTTAGACTGCTGGACAGTAGTTAGTAAAATTTTTGGCAACAGAAGGAAAATTTTTTTTTTCATTTGAGCAACAGATGGACAATTGCATATTTCATTGTGGTTGGCAGCCTGCCTTTTCTTAAAAAGGCATTCACAAGCCCTGCCAATGGGGGCCTCAGGTGCTCCCCGCCAGTTCTCACTAACCAGGGTGGGCATGGATCCAAGGCATCCTTGGTGTCCCATCCCGCTGGCATCTTCAAGTTTGCTGCAGCCTGAGGACCCTGACTGGCTCTTGGCCAGGGTGACTGGTTTGTGCAGTGAATCAAAGTCACTGACCATTTCTGGAACCAGAGATGGTGTCTGAAGACTTCCCGAAATCCACAGCAGGCTAGTGCCTTCTCTCAAGGAAGGTGCAGCCCTTGTTTTCCAGTAATCCTGTTATCCCATCTGTTCTCTAGGCTGGTGCAAGTGGCAACACTCCAGGAAGGTGTCTATGTGCACACAGACTCTTAATTGTTCCAGAAATTTGGAGGTCATGAGGTTGGGTGACAATGAGCTAGAGGCTTTAAAGACACGCAGAATGCCAGGCCTAAAAGCATCCTTAAAGTCACAACCAGCCTCGAGCCAGGGGCAGTCCTAGGTCCATGAAGCAAACCCTCCCATTCATACAATACCCAGGAATCCCCCACCTGCCCGACCAGTGCTTTCTGAGACTCCCTTTCTCTCTCTCTCCAGGCAGAGCAAGTGTACCCACTGCATATGGTGGCCCAGGCTGCAGCATCACGGGCCGTGTTTCCTTTTTGGTCTACTCGCCTGTCTCACCCCTATCCGGGAGCAGCCTGGGGACAGATTGGATCTGGCCAGCTTTCAGATCTCAGAGCTGAGCACTTAGCAGCACTCAGTAAACACTTGCTAAGACATCACAATAGTGTGCTGGCCTTGGAGTTTTTCTCGATACTGACATATGATGCAACAAAGGGTGCTTACCAAGGACTATCAAAGGATTCCAGCAAATGCTGCTCTCAGAAACTTAGGCTAAACCTTTCAAATTTCTCAAAGAATCTCCCCTTGCTAAAACCAAGCACTCAGTCTGCCCAGTGTGGATAAGTCCACACAGACTGCAGAGGCACCATGGCCAAGGGGGAGTCTCCGTGAGAGGCAGACAACCCCTCTCAGCTGCCATGCCCCCACACCCCAGTGGGAAGGCACAAGAGGCAGTCCCATGTGGGACGGGGGTCCCTTTGTTCTGCCAAGGTCACAGGTAATCCTTTCCATGAAGAAACCCCTCTACCTCTGCTTTCTCTCCTTTTATTCACTTAGTAGTGAAAATAGCGCATGGGCTTTCAACATGAGGGCAGCGCACACATGAACATGGGCACAAGAAGGCCTCGAGCGACACCCTTGACCCGGCTTTGAGGGACGCTGGCAAGCAGTCTGCGCAGCTTGTTTCTGATCTCTTCTTCCTCATTTGCCCAGAGCTGCCTGTCACCTGTGCCACTCTGATGCTGGTCTGTCCTTCCTGGAAGTAGCCTTGACTCTTGATGCTGAGCGATGGCACGAAGGAGCCCCAGGCTCCTCCCACGAGATGGCACTGCCCACTGGTCCTAGATCGTTGCACCAGCTCTGCTCTTGGAGCTGTTCCAAGTCACCACTCACCTGCACAGATGCATCCCGTGAAATGGTGCGTGTTGTGGATGCGTGTCGTGGATGGACACCCACACATTTGCACTTCCAGTGACACACTTCCCCCGATGGCACAGCCTAGGAATGTCTCCGAATGCTCCCTCTTCTTTGAGTTCTGGTTCTCTAGGGCTTTGAAAAAAACTTAATCCAGAACACAGTAGGAAACTCATTCTTGAAAAAATATTTTTTAAAAAGCAAAGGACACGTGTGCATGCCTTGGAAGATGGTGTCCTGCCAGGAGAGAGGAAGGAGGGTAAACACGAGGCCGGGGAACCTGGGTCCAAGCTAGGGCCAGCTGGGAAGTCAGGGGAGCCTGTTCCCAGATACATCCAGACAACAGGAACCAGAGCAGCCACTCTCAGAACAGAGACATACACAGGCACTGTCATTGTTACTGGTCTGGAGTCCAGCTCTCCGGTCAGTGGTAGGTTTATGAGTGTTCCTTATATCATAAATAACACACATGTAAAATAGGGTGCTGTGTGTTCAAATGACCAGAGAGCACCGTCAGCCAAGGACTGTGACTAACTGATTCTGTGCACCAGAGGGGCATTTAGGAAATGAGCATTCGCATTAGTGAGCCCAGCTGAAGGTGCGGGTATGTAATCCGGTGCTTCTTAATCATCAGCCTTTGCTCTTTATTAAATGATTTTGCAAGGTTCATACCCCCATACTCCAAGTACAAGTATTTAGAGCCATAATAGACCTTTTAGGGCCCTTCAGATCTGGGCCCAGACTGCCTAGCTCCAGGCCACATCTTCTCTTTAAGATATTCACTTACTATTTTTTTTTTTCATTGACTCTACAATCAAAAAAAGCCCTGGGTTACGAATGGGTTTCCTTGATAAGCATAATTAACAAGTATTATTCTTCTATGAGGACAGAGTCTTCCTCTGTATTTTTACTTCAATTATTAGCCCATCTGCCAAGCAACCAGCCATTGACTCTGCTCTGCTCCCAGGGTGCCACGGCACAGGTTGGAGCACACCCCAACAGCAGCTCATGTCAACAGCCCCTGCCTTCCAGGAACTGGGATCTAAAGGGCAGTTTATAAGCATCAAAGTGAGCACTTCAGGGAAGAAGCCTGGTGGACGGCTGGCGAGGTTAGCACTCAGCCCCAGAGGCCACACCACCCAGAAGTAACCACTCCGGCACACGGAGGTCCCGCCATCCAGCCTGCAGGCAGACAGGTAGAGTCTCCCGTGCCTCCATCTTCCTACCTGCCTTCATGTGAACCTAAGTTACCAATTTTAAAGGAAGCGCTTATTTCCCAAGCAGATACTCCAAGACAAGCCGCTTGGCTGACACAGAACAAAGAGCCCTCGGCAATGGCAGTAGGAAGCGGCCTCCGTGGTAGAGGCTGGCCAAGGCAGCCTCACTCCTTTTGCACTTGATTACCAGGCTGAATAACCAGTAGCTTGGCAGACACCTGCCAGCCACCAACCTGGGTCACCATCCTCCCCTCCTTTCCTCTCCTACTCCAGATCCAATACACCAAAATCCTCCCTTGTCCTGATTCCAAACTTTTGCAGACCAAGAATCTGACTCCTTCTTACACCTCCACTCTGACCATGATGGTGCAAGACAGTCCTCTCACCTGACAGCATAGTGGTCTCCTGACCCTGACGCTGTTGTCCCCCCCATACAGTGGAGACTCAACACACCTTGGACCATGACACCCCACCCCAAACCCCTCATTGCTCTCACCTCATGGTGGATAAGATCAAACCTCGGACCAACACCCATAGGCCTGGACGCCCAGTTCTGCCATGGCCTACTGGTTTCATGTCCTCCTTGTTTCTGTGGGAACCGCTGGTCTTGCCATCACCTCTGTGCACATGTCTTCCCAGTTCACTTACTTCCCTCCTGTGACCTCATACTCCTTTATGTTGTTCACTTTGGTGTTCCCCGTGCCTAGGCCAGCACCTGGTCCATGGCCAGCACACTGTCCCTCAGTGTTGAGGATGAATGGACAGATATCTGCCCTCTGGACTGCTTGGGCCCGACGCCCTGTGTCGAAGTCACTGAAAAGATCCCATTTCTCTCCACATTCAAAAGACCCAAAGCCCACTCTGTGAAAGCCTCCGCTGGCTGCCTCCCAGGATGCCCAGACCAGGAAGGCTCCTGTTGCAGGACCCAGACTTTCTGAAAGTGCTGCTGTCATCTAATCTGCACCCAGCAGCTGGGCTGCACCCCTGAATATCACTCTAAGTAAGAGGTACACGAGTTGCTCTCAGGAAAAATAAGATGGTCTCCTTGAGTCAATTGGATGACCCCATGGGCCAAATCAAAGTTCCATGTTAAGAAGAATATTAAGTGAGAACATCAGTGAGTTGGGCTCCCACCCAGCGCCCAGGCCCACTCCACCAGCGAGTCACTACCACGATATGCTGCTTCACTCCCCTCCAGGGCAAGGCCACCAGCATCCACCACACCAGTGCAAACTCTCCCCCACTTCAAACCCAGCAAGCTTCCAGGTCAAACGCACACCAAACACCTCACTGTGGAATCATCCAGGTCTTTGGGAAGATTCTGCATTCTAGGATTCCCGTGATGTCCGTAGAGGACAAACTGAGGGAGTGAATTGCAATATGTTCATTTCCCAAGTTAGCGACAAATGTGTGAACCCAGATCTGTTGTCATCGTCTTCTTAGACCCCATCAGTTCAGTGGCAGCCTGAAAACAAAGATGATTTCACATGGGCGGAGATCAGACTTCAGGCAGGCCGAGGGTTGGCTTGAAAAGGTAGGTGACATCCATGGCCACCCTTGACTTGTCTGTGGACCACAGTCAGGAAGTCCAGGACCTGCTCTCCAACCTGCTGCCCTTGCCCAGGTCCTGATCCCTGTCTCACCTCGAGGACCCTGAGTTCCTTGCTGTCCCTTCCACCTGCATGCCCTCCACTAGCCCAGCTCTGGTTCTGAGTTGGTGTATACCGCTGGCTTCAGAGTCAAGGCTGCCTGTGCCCTGGGCAGGCGGCCTTCCATGGCTCATGTCTGCAATGGCGCCTGACACCAGCATGTCCTCTGCCCAGTTTGTGATGTGGGTTTGTTCCTGCCACAGTGTCTGGCACACTGTAGCTACTCAAAGAACAAGTGACACTATGAGATGGCATGTTAGGGCTCCTAAAAGACTAAGTCCTGGTTTTATTCACAGACAGGGTCCCCTCTGGAATGCCTAGCTCTCTTTGCCTCCTTTCTGACCCAATGTTATCAAGGCAGAAGCTCCACTGCTACGGCTTCGAGTGACAGTCCCTGTGGAATGTCTACAGGGACACGAAGGGAGATAGGCCTTCCTCACGCGAGAACTGGCTTCCAGGTAGCAGGGCCTACCAAGGAGAGAAAACACGGTAACGAAGCAACTTGGCACAGCATAAAGAAGACTCTACCACCAAGGCTGCTTCCTTGGGCAACCCCGGGCTGACAGACGTGCTCCTTTGCAAGCCCCACCAGCCCACCTGGAGTCCTCTGCAGCAACAGAAGGTGAGTCGTCCCCACTGTGGGGAGACAGCACCTCCCCACCAGGAAACAGTTTGTAGCAAACCATCCACAATATGAAAATGTATTTAATGCAATTAATAATTTAAGAAGCGAGAGCATGTGCTCTTGGAGAGTTAAATGCTTGTCAGAGTGATCGATGCACACTTCACCACCAATACGTTTCGTATGAAGAGCAGAGGGATTTTGCAAACTTGTGTTGACCTTGGGTTGCCATATATAGGAGCCAGATTGCAGTGCAGGCCTACTTAGGGAGGAACAGTGCGTCAGCTCCCAATTTACAGCCCTTTCTCCAATTAAAGGACTGTAAAAACATTAAAATTAATGCAGTCTTAACTCCTAGAGCAGGCCCTACTTTCTTAATTAGTGCATAATTATTCAGTTTTTGATATCCTGGAAAATTATCACATGGAAATTATTTTAGGCTGAGTAACAATAGCAAAAACTCCCTCCCCCAACTCTATTAACATGTGGAAGTAATTAACACTTTATTACAGTGAAAATACTATTACTGCTAATGTTTAATGACTTTTGCCATTGCATCCTAAGCAGGAAATTTGGAATGCTATGGAGTGATGGTTTCCTATAAATATATTACAAATGACTTGTAAAGATTATGATGGTTTGAACCAGCTGCATTAAAAATCAGGAGGCCACCGACATCCAATTGCTAAAAGCTCAGTGGGTAGAGACACATCTCTGGTGTGAAGTCACAGGACGATGGTACAGGGTCCTCGCTTGGGCACAGCCTGGACAGGCAGCCCAGCACAATCTCAGTTGTGGGCTGCTGTTAATAAGGCAATGTCCCCTCTGCCGTGCTAACGGAGAGCCATACTGCGGGAATTTCAAGACACTGGAAAAAAATTAAAGTTAAATGTCTCCAACTGAACATAGTAGAGATGACAGTTCAGCTTATTGTTTCTGTAAGTCCAGAGGTATCAGGGATGTTTGGAGTGCAGTAAAAATTACAACAGCTCTTCTATAAATATCTAAAGATACCAGATGCCTACTCTGGTTGACTCATGATGAGAGTCACAGGATACTTTTGTAAGACACTAAAATGGAAAGAAATTCTGTTTGTGCTTGTGCCATACAGCCCTGCATGATGGAGTGGGGGGAGAGAAAAGTCTCCCCAGGGTGACTTTCAAAATTGTGATCGAACCATTGTCCCCTTGTGAATGAGCCATTGTTTGCCACTATGTTCAACCAGGGTCATGGAAATGTCAGCTTCTTCTTTGTTTTTATCTTATTTTTTATTAATATACTAATATTATTTTGCCAGGTGTCATCAAAGCCATGTAGTCACCTTGAATGCTAAAATACAACTGGCACCTCCGTGAGCTACACTGGGAGAGTTAAAGAAAACAGCTGGGGGCGGCAGCCATAGTTCAATCAGCAGGACACTGGCCACACATACTGAGGGTGGTGGGTTTGAACCCAGCCCTGACCAAATAGGCATTGTGGCTGGTGTCTGTAGTCCCAGCTACTTGGGAGGCTGAAGCAAGAGAATTGCTTAGGCCCAAGGATTTGAGGTTGCTGGGAGCTGTGATGCCAGGGCACTCTACCGAGGGTGACAAAGTGAGACTCTGTCTCCAGAAAAAAAAAAAAGAAAAGAAAAGAAAAAGAAAACAGCTAGGGTCATCAGAAGCATCCACCAGGGATGGGGCATCTGAAGAAGACAGGGTCCCCTCCATAAGACTCAACCAAGGTAAGTGAAGGCAGCCATAGCAGATGGAACCCGGGACCCCTCAAAAACCTACCCACTCCCTCAAAGGGTTAAGCACAGTTGCCTTTCTGAAGCTGACCAGTCAGCCTAGGAGGGGATCATCAACTCTTTCTTTGAAAGATAAATCCTGTTTTTTATAGGTCTCGTTGCCAAGAGGGGGGCCTCTGGGTTGCTAGTTAAGACATCAGTTAACAAACTCTAGGTCTCTTTAAGACAGAGACTCTGTCTCAGGCTCTTTGCATCCCCGTAGGCCTCAGGAATCTTCAAACACCTGTCTGGTCGGTAAATGATACAGGAGAAGCAGTGAGGGGTGACCACGGGGGTCACAGGTCCTGAAGAGGGGACTAGGGCTGAACACTGGACCTTTCCCTTAGGCCATGGGACCCTGGGCAGCTTACCAACCCCTCGGTAGTCCATATTCCTGGGAGAACACCATAGTACCTACCTCCCAGGGCTCTTGTAAGGTTAAGGAATTCACACATAGACACACCTAGGACCTCCTGCTGTTTGGGTTCCAGACCATCACAATAAAGTGGATATCACAATACAGCAAGTCATAAGATATTCTGGTTTTATGGTCATACACATATCAGTTACATTTATACTATATTGTAGTTTATTCATTGCATAATAGCATTATGTCTAAAAAATATGTATATGCCTATTTAAAAAGCATCTTTATTACTAAAAATATGAATGATCATCTGAAGCTTCCATGAGTCATAAACCTTCTGCTGGTCCTGCCTCAATGTCCATGGTGCTCCCTGATCAGGGTGGTGGTGGCCGAAGTCTGTGGAAACGTTTTAATAAGACAGTGATGACATCAGTGGCATCCTTGACTGTGCCCAGGACAACAGCTGGAGGCTCTGTCTCAAAAAAAGTAAATAAATAAAAAGAAAAGTCTCTGTAGCATGCAGTGCTCTTTGCTATCACTTTCTACACAGGAGAAACTCTTTCCAACTTGGAGCCAGTCCTCTCAAACCCTGCGGCTGCTTCATCAACTCAGATCACCTAAAATTCTAAATCCTTTAATGTCACTTCAACACTGCCCACGCCATCTTCACCAGGAGTAGGTTCCATCTTAAGAAACAGCCTTCTAAGCTCATCTAGAGAAGGAACTTTGCATCCTCTCAAGTATTACCATAAAATGGCACCTATGTGGTTCTATGTTCAGGCTGCACTTCGAATTCTAGTTTTCTTGCTGTTTCCACTGACATCTGCAGCCCTCCAAAGTGACTATGAAGGCTGAAATCACCTTCTTTCAAACACCTGCTAAGGCTGTTATTTGGTCTTCCTCCTGTGAAACACTAATGTGCTTAATGACATCTAGAATGTGAATACTTTCCAGATTTTCAAAATCCATCAAAACAATCGCTATCCACGGCCACTATAGCCTTACAACATGTATTTTTTTTTTTTTTAGAGAGAGAATGTCTCACTCTGTTGCCAGGGCTAGAGGGCAGTGGCATCATCACAGCTCACTGCAACCTCAAACTCTCAGGCTCAAGCCATCCTCCAGTCTCAATCTCCCACGTAGCACAGGCCACCACACCTGGCTAATTTTTTTATTTGTTGTAGAGATGGGATATCGCTCCTGCTCAGATGGATCTTCAACTCCCAGCCTCAAGCAATCCTCCCCCCTTGGCCTCCCAAAGTTCTAGAATCACACATATAAGCCACTACACCCAGCCCAAAATGTACTTCTTAAATAACAAGACTTGAAAGTAGAAATTACTCCTTATTCTATGGGCTGCAGAATAGATGATGTGTTACAGGCATGAAAATCATATTCCATCTCCTTGTACATCTCTATGGGAGCTCTTGAGAGACCAGCTGCATTGTCAATGAGCAGTCATACTTTGAAACAAATGTTTTTTTCTGAGCAGTAGGTCTCAAATGATGGGCTTAAAATATTTACTAAACCATGCTGTGAACAGTTGTACTGTCATCTGGGTGTTGTTCCATTTACAGAGCACAGGCAGAGTATTTAAACCATGCTGTGAACAGTTGTACTGTCATCTGGGTGTTGTTCCATTTACAGAGCACAGGCAGAGTATTTAAACCATGCTGTGAACAGTTGTACAGTTGTATTTACTAAACCATGCTGTGAACAGTTGTACTGTTATCTGGGTGTTGTTCCACTCACAGAGCACAGGCAGAGTATTTAACATACTTCTTCAGGACAGTAGGATTTTCGGAATGGCTAATGGTGAGTCAAGTCACCAGCTGAATCAGCCTGCATTAGCCCCCAACAAAAGTCAGCGTGTCCTTGGGAACTTTGAAGCCAGGCATTGACTTTCCCTCTCTCACCATCAAAGTCCTGGATAACATCTTCTTCCAACAGAAAGCGACTTCACTCATTGACAACCTGCTGTTCAGTGTAGCTCCCTTCATCAGCTGCCTTCCCTACATCTTCTGGCTGGCTGTGGTTTCTCCATCAGCCCTTCCTGCTTGGCTGTGCACTGTTGTTAGGGAGACGGGTTCTCTCCCTACGTGTCATGAGCCAACCTCTGCTGCCTGCAAACTTTCCTCCTGCAGCTTGCTCACCTCTCTCAGCCCTCATATACTTGAAGAGAGGGCCTTGCTCTGATTAGCTTGGGCTTCAGAGAATGTTGTGGCTAGTTTGATCTTTTATCCACATCATTAAACCTTTCTCCCTATCAGCAGTAAGGCTGTCTCACTTTCATATCGTTTCTTTGTTGTTGCTGTTCACTGGAGTTGCACTTTTCATTTTCTTCAAGAACTTTTCCTGAGCATTTACAACTTGGCTGTTTGATGCAAGAGGCCTAACTTCCAGCCTGACTCAGCTTTCAATGTGCCTTCTTTACTAAGCTTAATCATTTCTAGCTTTTTATTTAAAGTGTGTGTCTCTTCCTTTCATTTGAATACTGAGAGGCCATCGCAGGGTTATTAGTGTCCTAATTTAAATATAGTTGTGTTTGGGGGTGGGGGGCCGAGGAGAGGGAAGGAAAGGGGGAAGCTTCAGTTGGTAGAGAATTCAGAACATATACCACATTTGCCAATGAAGTTCACCACCTTATTGGATATAGTTCAGGAGGCCCCAAAACAATTACAACAGGAACATCAAAGGTCGCTGACCACAGATCACTATAACATACATAACAGTAACAAAACAGTTTGAAATATTGCCAGAGTTACCAAATGTGGCACTGAAAGGTGAAGTGACCTTATGTTCTTGAAAAAACGGTGCTGATAAACTTGCAGGACAGAGTTGTCACAAACTTTCGATTTGTAAAATCCTCAACATCTGCAAAGCACAATAAAGTCAAATGGGATCAAACAAAGTGCAGTTGTACCCAAAGCACGTGGCACGGTAACCACCAGCGGCAGGGAATGGCTCCATCAGAATGTGCTGCACTCTCACCATTGTTATAACCACATTCACCTCATGGGTGGAACTGGAGTTCCCCAAAATGCACATTCAGCAGGTGTGACAGAGGAAGGCAGGCAGCATCACGCCCTCCCCACGCTGCTCCACCGAGGTCCAGTGTGACGCACACATGCTCCCCACCTGCTCAGTCTCCAAGTGATTTCCTGCCTAGAGGGTACTGCTCAGGGACACAAGGCAGGAGGTGCAGGGCTATTCTGACCCCAGCCAAAACTGCAAAAAATAAAATAAATAAATAAATAAAGAGTGGAACTAAATCCTGAGTAATATTCTAAAAAAGAAAAAAAAAACCCATAAGAATAAATCTTTGCAACCTTGGATTAGGCAACGGTTTCATTCATCCAACCAACTGCATCAGACTAAAAGCTTGTATTAAAGCATTGACAATTTGAGGATATTTGTTACAGCAGATAGCATTACTTACGCTGCTGACACATGTTCTCTCTTATATAAGACGAGTAGATGAAAGAAAGGATTAAAGAATGAAGGAAATATCCTGTGTTTTCAGTGCCAAAATGGTGGATCACTTTAAATAAATGCCAGTTTTCCCCACTAGTAAAATCATTCACGTAGCTGGCATGCCCGGCTCTTGCTTGCCTTTTCTGTGGTTAGTACAGGTAACACTTTCGTTCTCATTTCATGATCCTGCTCCAGTTTTCAATTACCTCATATTGCCATGCTATTATCTTAGAAACGCCAACACTAACTGGCTCTATCGCTAGATATCACCTGAAAGTTGTCCTCTGCAGGGCCCACCTGTGACTGTTGGCCGTGGAAGAACTTGCCTCCAGCGCTGTTATATCACTATGTTACCGAATCACAGAGAATTCACTATATGAAGTTGCTTCTCTATAGAAATAACAACAGATCTATTATAGGCAATAGTTTGCTTGCAAATAGATTCCAGATTATTTCAAAAGGCCAACTATATACAAGGCAACAAAAACCTTAAGACAATTTTAAAAACTACAAAGCTAAGGGAATTTTTTTTTTTTTTTTTTTTGAGACAGAGTCTCACTTTGTTGCTCTTTGGTAGAGTATCAGGGTGTCATAGCTCACAGCAACTTCAAACTCTTGGGCTTAAGTGATTCTCTTGCCTTGGCCTCCTAAGTAGCTGGGACTGCAGGCGCCCACCACAATGCCTGGCTATTTTTTGGTTGTTGTCATTGTTGTTTAGCAGGCCTGGCTGGGTTCAAACCTACCAGCCCTAGTACATGTGGCCAGTGGCCTAACCACTGAGCTATGGGTGCTGAGCCCTAAGGGAATTTTTATACATGAGCCACGTTTAGACTATTTTTAATTAAATACAAATGAAATGAGTGGTATCAAGTGCCACGAGGTAATTATTCTGCTGACATTCTATCTCTTTGAGGCACAACTGTTTACGGCATTGATTGTTTAGAAAATTCTTTAACTCAGTTGGGGCTACTTTTAACACAGCTAAAGAGTTAATATCAATTCAAAGTAATGAAGAACTTTTATGTACATGTCACATTTGTATTGAAATCACACATTTTAGATCCCAGAGCGCTGTTATTTTTATACTTATTTATTCTTGGGCCATCACTGTAGAGATGTAGAATGTTAATTATTGTTTTTCTGATTACATGTTTTAAATAAATGAATAAATTAATAACAAAAATAATATTTGCTGAGAGTTTACCAACTTGCTATTTCTCATTTTCAAAATAATCAGAATTTTTATTCCTTTTCCCAAAATGTACATAAATTGAACAGTGCATCTGGTTCACTGGCAAGACCTTAACATACTGTCCATCCACAGAGTGATCAGAGATTGTTATCATAGAGCCATATCAGTTTCTTTATATATATTTTTTGCTCAAATGGAGTCAATTAGCATTTGATCTTATAATAAACATGTAAAATATTAGGCTAACTTAGATTTGTTATTATATTTGCCAGTCACTATGCACATTACTTGATATTTAAATAATTTCTAAAGGTATGAAGTAAATGTTCAAATGAGGTGAGCAGTTCATTTGGCTCTAAACATATCAGCCGTTCTGGACTTTTTGTTGGTGTATGGCCAGAAGTCAGGCAGGCATGTGGGAACAGAGGGTACATTTCTGTTGTCACCTCAAAAAGAGCCCGTGTCCCAGTGGTGTATGCAGATAATACACAAAGTTCTTCAGCTTAGTAAAAAGTTTTGTTATCACTAGGAAACTCCCAACTCAACTTGAATTTGAGGGCTACCATTGCCAGAGGCCAGCATGAGTGCAGCTTAAAATGGCCAAGCAAGTGTTGGTCACCAGAGCAATTAAGAGACATCTATCTGCTAGTCCAGCCATGTGTAATAGTAATAGTTCATTTAATAATCAAATCAAAATCCAGTTTTGTAAGCTTAATATTTTCAACTGTGGTTCTGGCTTGATATATTAACTTGATGAACCAAACTATTGGTCCAAGTTCAAATAGCTTAAAAAGAAAGAAATGGCTTAGGCTCCCGGCCAATATATTCAGAACAAAACCAAACTGTTTGCCAGCTTCCCAAACTATTGCAATCAAAACCAAACAAAAGAAGGAGAAGATACCTCCCGGAACCTGCCAACATTCTAACCCGAGCAAGTTTTCCGCTGAGCCCGCGCCTGGGCCCATGCGCACACTCTGGCTCCTCCGCTGTGCTGACTCTTCAGATGATTGTCGTTTTTCCCTCTCCTGCTGCCAACTGCTCCCGGAGCTCACCAGCCTGTGTTCTGAAGCCAAGAGTTCATAGTAAACCTCGCAATATCTCATGCAATCGTAATGCAATTAGTGAGGCGCACGCTCCTGCTGGGCCTCTCCGCTCCGCGCGTGCTGGGCCCTGGAGAAGCCAATCACCGCGCCAAATGCAAGGGGCGCGGAGCTGGGCAGGGAGACGCAGGCTGCCCCGTGCTTTGTCATTTCTGCGGCCTCCACCAGGTGCCTCCTTTCAGCAGCACAGAAGGTGGCTCTGGTGTGATGGCTTTCCAAACACTGCTGGAGGGAGCGGCAGAAATGCTCCCTGGTCAAGCCATTTCCAAGTCAACTCTTGCAAGAAACAAGGCACAACTGGTGTCTCTAGACTGCGTGCCTTTGCACTTGAAGCCCTGGTGGGGAATGGATTTGCATCAGGCAGTTCATCAAACAAATCCAAGAGATAACCAATTTCCAAATGTCCTGCCTCTTCCACTGAATCCTTATTTTCTTTCTGGTGATTTATGTAGGGTGCATCCCCACAAGAAGCCCCAGGTGAGGGATTTCAAATGCCTTTCCTGGCCAAAAGGAACAAGGGTCCTTTGGCTGAATGACTGATCGCAGGCTGGAGTAGGGAAAGATGGGCCTGGAATAGCTTTCATGCCAGAAAGTCAGGACATCTGAACATTTACTTCAGACCTTTAGAAATTATTTAAATATCAAGTAATGTGCATAGTTTAGAAAATGAGGGAGGCTGTCTACACAAACTGGATCCAGGTCTGGCCCCAAATCACAGATCAAGAGGGATGGCAACAGATTACAGCTCATTTATTACAATAAGAATCTGTAAGTCTTTGCTGATATAAATGAGTAAGTAAATGAGGGGAACAGACAGTTCTTAATCACAGCTGACTGTAAGGGACCAATAGCTCCCACATTGCAGCCATCAGAGTGACAAGCCATTTGGGGGAGACCCTGATGGAGGAAACTCTGATGAGGGGCAGGGCACTGACATCCTCTCAAAGTGTCTTCCCACAAATTCCTTATCGCCACCAGGAAAACAGCACATTTAGAATGGAGGAATCTGGCAGACACCATGCTGACCAAGTCACCAGAGTTACTCTCACCTGTATTGGGACAAAGGAACCTCAAGAGTCCCTGACAGGATGAACTTGACACCACATCACTTCTGCAGTATTCCCAAGCACTCCAAAAATATCAGACAAATCCAAAGTGAATGTTATACAAAATAACTGGTCTATACTCATCAGAAAGGCCAAGGTCAGGAAGACAGACCATTCGGAGGATTGTTCAGGAACTGTCTGGGCTAAGACCAACACATTGGCCCCACTTCTGAGGACTGTGATTAGCAGCAAGAGATATCCTGAGGATGACTGATGGAATTTGAGAACACGCTCTGCATCAGGGTTAAGTTGCTCATTTTAATAATTATATTATGACTGAGTAAACAAAATTCTCTTATTTTGAGGAAATATACTCTAAGGTACTTTTGAGTAAATGAAGCAGGATCTCTGCACTATCCCTTAGTCTCTACTCAGTGAGAAGAATCTGTGTGTATGTGTATGTCTGTGCACACATGGGTATCTATATGTTTGTATACATGTATGTGAAGGTGTGTACACGTGTGTGTACATGTGTGTGTATACACATATATGATGGAAAGAAAGAGTCAAATGGGATAAAATGTTAGTGATGAACAACGCTGGATAAATGGTATGTGTTCTTTGTACTATTTTTGCAACTTTTCTATAAGTTAGAAATTATGTCAAGTAAAAGTCACAATAGTTGCACTTAAACTAAGGGAAAGTGAGTCGCAGAGTTAAATATTTAGGGCAGCCAAGTGTGTGAGAAAACTCAGTACACACCTTCCCACATTCACGTAGGGAAGAGGAGGACTCGATGAGCTAGTCCAGTGGCTCTCAGCCAGGGGTGATTATGTCCTTCCAGGGTAAACTTGGCGATGCCTGGTGACTTTTTTGTTGCTATCCGTGGAGAGGGAGAGATGCTCCTGGCACCCAGCGGGTAGAGCCCAAGGATGCGTCTGTACCCTGCAGTGCACAGGGGACCCCAGTGACAAAGAATCACCCAGTTCCAAATGCCAGTTGTGCCAAAGCCGAGAAACCTGGAACTAAACAACTGATTTTCAACAACCACATGGTCAGGAGATTGAAGATCAAAGAAACTTAATTTCATTCATGAGAGCAGTTTAATAAACCATCAGAATATATTGCAAATTCCTAATTCCTGTCATTTTTCAAGTTGATGAGAACGAACGTTAGTCAAAAAGCAAGACGGCTTCTCTAACGTAAGAACAAGAGAGTCTTTCAGACGATCACTAAAGGTCCATGCCGATTATAAGAGATTTATGCCTTTTCTACATTTGTGAATTTAATACCTATCATAGCCATTTTATAAAGGAAAAATAATGGCCAGGAAGTATGATTCAACATTTTTGTTTTATACCATTTTTGAATTTTAAAATCTAAGATTAATATATTTTTAAGCTTTCTAAGGACTGTGCACTGTCATTTGAGGTGACATAAATACATCTCTTCCATAGACAGTTACAAGCTCTTTTTTCAATTCCTTTCAAGTGCACTGAATTTTTAAAAACTGGAAATCTCCATTATTATTTTAGAATTGCAAATCTGATTCACGTGATAAGAGCAATATGGAGGAAAGGCATCTCAATGACAATAATGTGTTTGGAGGAGTTTGGTCGGATTTGGGTGTGTACTGAAATCCCCCCATCGGGACCTGTGACAACACCCTCTGTGTAGCTGATGCCAGGAAGCCAGTCTCAAAATGAGTTCAGACATAATTGCTGCTTTTGACATGCTCAATGCTAGAATCCTTCTAAATAATCTTGAAAAATACGTTGGTCTTTCAGGTTCGGTTATTTGGTTGCTGAAATCTTATTATAACCATCAACAACAGTTTGTTAATATAATTTCTTTCCATTCCCCCTCTTACATTGTCATCTGGAGTCATCTGTTAGGTTGTCATCGAGAATCCCAGAGGGAGCTGGACTTGCTTCCAGCCTCTCCTTTATCTAACTGCCGCCTTTAAGGACTACATCACCATATCTTTAACAACATGGATCCGCTTATCGTAACTCAGCTGACAATCCGCCTGCTTATTCTTCTATTCCCAGCACTTGCCCCCATGACTGGCACCCTCATTCCTTATTTAGAGAAAACTAACTGGGTTTTGCTGTCTTGAAACTTTTTGATGTTAAAACCTGGAATCATTCAACTTATTCTTTCCCTTTAATCTCTAGAAACATTTATAAGGTTATTGCTATTTTTCAGAAAGAGTTCAGGTTTATTGATCAATATCACTTGGTCACATCAAAGGTTTTCTACTGCCAGTGGAATCACCAACCAGAATACATACGGGCACCTGCACCCACACCTACGTTTCCTCTGCTTCTCTGTTATTAAGGATCCAAAAGGAATGTGAAGCCTGCCTTCCTCAGAGTAAGACAAAAGGAGTGTGGTAGTATTCCTTGGTATGCAAAGACCACAATTTATTAATCGTATTTGACTTAATTTTTAAAAAGTGTGGTAGGAAAATATATTCCACAGCTACTCCTATCAGGCAATGTTCTGGCATTTTAAGCACACTTCTGGTTTAAAATGGCACTGGGCTAGCAGCCATGATGTAGCCCATAACCATCTTTAACCCTGATTTGAGAAGATTATATTCCCATAAACTAGCACATTTATTTGTTAAATAAATGATTTATACCCATGAAGACACTTACAAAGTGACTTTAAAATTCCTAAAAGGACCACACTACTTCTGAAAATTAAGATGAATTGAGACCTTAATGGCAGAATCCAGGAAAAATCTTCACAAAATGTAAGATAAATGGAGCTCTGTTTACCAAAAAAAAAGAAAGAAAGAAAAGAAAATCAACAAGCAGTCAACACCTGTTTCTCCAGGCTCTGCCTCATGACAAACTCAGGCTGTGCATCATAAGAAAGATGCCAGGGAACAAAGAGAGAACCCTTACAAAATGCCCCCATCCACGCCAAGCAGAGCAGTGAAAAGAAGCCCATTTATAACAAGCGTTTTATAACAATTCAAAGTCAGAACTTCCCTGAAAATTGGGGGCAAAATGTGAAGACAGGGTGTAGGCAGTGTCCTGGTGTGTAAAACCCAGGAGCAGGGGCAGGAAGGGCAGGGTTTGTACCCTTGGTTTGCTCAGCTTACCAGGTAGGAAAACCCTGACCAGAGGTACCTGAGAACTGAACGACCGAACCGGACCCTGGGTCCAGCCACCTTCTTTCCACCAGTGGAGACAGCTATTGGTCTCTGTCCACTTGTCAGGGCAGCCAAAACATTGAGACTGGGGAGCTTTTTCTTTCTTTCTTTTTTTTTTTAATAAGGAATAAAGAGAAAAAATACAACTTAAGGAAACTTTAAAAGTTCAACACAGTAAGATCATACAGATATTGTTCTTGACTTAGAGGCATCTTCAGGGTATGAACCCCAAGAGAAACCTGAAGTGAGGTCCTGGGACTTGTTTAGCATAGTTGAGCAGTGGAAGATTTCCCTTCAATGAGAAACGTCAGAAAAAGCAAGACAGCAGAAGAAGATTATGAAAGAAGACTGATGAGAAGAAAGGATGAAATAAATGAGGAAGGAGATACAAAAAGATTAAAAATGTGAGGAGATTTAAACCCATGCTGTAGACAGTGAACAACAGAGAATGCAACCGTTAATGGCCATATGGATTTGA
The DNA here is from genome assembly GCF_000181295.1 of Otolemur garnettii. NCBI lineage: Eukaryota > Metazoa > Chordata > Mammalia > Primates > Galagidae > Otolemur > Otolemur garnettii. The sequence goes on along the minus strand of NW_003852470.1, from coordinate 3,808,607 downwards.
GATTCTCTTTTAAACAGAGAGGAAAAGGGCAAAGAAATGAAAATGATAAAAGAAAAGAACATGAAAAGTGAGGGCAGGTAACGGTCAAAACGTACCACATATGGAGCATACTGTAGAGTACAAGTCAAATCTACCAAGTCTAGAACATAAATGTCTTAACACAATAATTAAATAAAGGAGGTGAAAGCTATGTTAATTAGTTTGATATAACCATTCTGAATTGTATAAAAAAGAATCAACACATTGTACCCCACAAAAACATGAATGTATTCACGATCTATGTGTATGTGACATAATAAAAGGAAAAAAAATACAAAACTGAACTCCCAGTCTAGGATAAATCTCTTGTCCCTCTGAGGAACAGAAGCAATTATCCCACACATTACTGTCTATATGTAAAGCAACACAATGATCTGAGTTTGCCGATTGAGAAAGCTCACAAGGTTTCATGTACAAACCGCAGGTGAGAGCTACGTTTACGTATTCTCTAGAAAACTGAAGAAAGGAAGCACATGCTGTGGTTTGCTAGATAATCCAGAGTTTCTCAACAGAAGACAGTAATGAAAGATGGCCTCAAATGCATCCTTAGAACACAGAATGCCAGGCCAAGGACCAGACTCTAAAGATGTCAGAGGGGAAACTAATAATAGGACCCAGCCAAGTTGTATTTCATGGGTGAAGAAATTTCAAGGGCAATCCATTAGCCTAGAACTTAATTATTAACAAAAATTGAGAATTGATGAATTAAGCCTTTTGCTCAGAAACAAGAGGAGATAAGAGCAAATATCTACTCTACTAAGTCAGATATCAGTGAATTAAAATACAGGAAACAATACAACAAATACAAAACCTAGTTCTCTATTAAGCCCATTTTTTTTTTT
>NW_003852470.1:3798200-3807706 GCF_000181295.1 Otolemur garnettii | reverse complement strand
CTAAGGGGATTTTTTTTTTTTTTTTTTTTGAGACAGAGTCTCACTTTGTTGCTCTTTGGTAGAGTATCAGGGTGTCATAGCTCACAGCAACTTCAAACTCTTGGGCTTAAGTGATTCTCTTGCCTTGGCCTCCTAAGTAGCTGGGACTGCAGGCGCCCACCACAATGCCTGGCTATTTTTTGGTTGTTGTCATTGTTGTTTAGCAGGCCTGGCTGGGTTCAAACCTACCAGCCCTAGTACATGTGGCCAGTGGCCTAACCACTGAGCTATGGGTGCTGAGCCCTAAGGGAATTTTTATACATGAGCCACGTTTAGACTATTTTTAATTAAATACAAATGAAATGAGTGGTATCAAGTGCCACGAGGTAATTATTCTGCTGACATTCTATCTCTTTGAGGCACAACTGTTTACGGCATTGATTGTTTAGAAAATTCTTTAACTCAGTTGGGGCTACTTTTAACACAGCTAAAGAGTTAATATCAATTCAAAGTAATGAAGAACTTTTATGTACATGTCACATTTGTATTGAAATCACACATTTTAGATCCCAGAGCGCTGTTATTTTTATACTTATTTATTCTTGGGCCATCACTGTAGAGATGTAGAATGTTAATTATTGTTTTTCTGATTACATGTTTTAAATAAATGAATAAATTAATAACAAAAATAATATTTGCTGAGAGTTTACCAACTTGCTATTTCTCATTTTCAAAATAATCAGAATTTTTATTCCTTTTCCCAAAATGTACATAAATTGAACAGTGCATCTGGTTCACTGGCAAGACCTTAACATACTGTCCATCCACAGAGTGATCAGAGATTGTTATCATAGAGCCATATCAGTTTCTTTATATATATTTTTTGCTCAAATGGAGTCAATTAGCATTTGATCTTATAATAAACATGTAAAATATTAGGCTAACTTAGATTTGTTATTATATTTGCCAGTCACTATGCACATTACTTGATATTTAAATAATTTCTAAAGGTATGAAGTAAATGTTCAAATGAGGTGAGCAGTTCATTTGGCTCTAAACATATCAGCCGTTCTGGACTTTTTGTTGGTGTATGGCCAGAAGTCAGGCAGGCATGTGGGAACAGAGGGTACATTTCTGTTGTCACCTCAAAAAGAGCCCGTGTCCCAGTGGTGTATGCAGATAATACACAAAGTTCTTCAGCTTAGTAAAAAGTTTTGTTATCACTAGGAAACTCCCAACTCAACTTGAATTTGAGGGCTACCATTGCCAGAGGCCAGCATGAGTGCAGCTTAAAATGGCCAAGCAAGTGTTGGTCACCAGAGCAATTAAGAGACATCTATCTGCTAGTCCAGCCATGTGTAATAGTAATAGTTCATTTAATAATCAAATCAAAATCCAGTTTTGTAAGCTTAATATTTTCAACTGTGGTTCTGGCTTGATATATTAACTTGATGAACCAAACTATTGGTCCAAGTTCAAATAGCTTAAAAAGAAAGAAATGGCTTAGGCTCCCGGCCAATATATTCAGAACAAAACCAAACTGTTTGCCAGCTTCCCAAACTATTGCAATCAAAACCAAACAAAAGAAGGAGAAGATACCTCCCGGAACCTGCCAACATTCTAACCCGAGCAAGTTTTCCGCTGAGCCCGCGCCTGGGCCCATGCGCACACTCTGGCTCCTCCGCTGTGCTGACTCTTCAGATGATTGTCGTTTTTCCCTCTCCTGCTGCCAACTGCTCCCGGAGCTCACCAGCCTGTGTTCTGAAGCCAAGAGTTCATAGTAAACCTCGCAATATCTCATGCAATCGTAATGCAATTAGTGAGGCGCACGCTCCTGCTGGGCCTCTCCGCTCCGCGCGTGCTGGGCCCTGGAGAAGCCAATCACCGCGCCAAATGCAAGGGGCGCGGAGCTGGGCAGGGAGACGCAGGCTGCCCCGTGCTTTGTCATTTCTGCGGCCTCCACCAGGTGCCTCCTTTCAGCAGCACAGAAGGTGGCTCTGGTGTGATGGCTTTCCAAACACTGCTGGAGGGAGCGGCAGAAATGCTCCCTGGTCAAGCCATTTCCAAGTCAACTCTTGCAAGAAACAAGGCACAACTGGTGTCTCTAGACTGCGTGCCTTTGCACTTGAAGCCCTGGTGGGGAATGGATTTGCATCAGGCAGTTCATCAAACAAATCCAAGAGATAACCAATTTCCAAATGTCCTGCCTCTTCCACTGAATCCTTATTTTCTTTCTGGTGATTTATGTAGGGTGCATCCCCACAAGAAGCCCCAGGTGAGGGATTTCAAATGCCTTTCCTGGCCAAAAGGAACAAGGGTCCTTTGGCTGAATGACTGATCGCAGGCTGGAGTAGGGAAAGATGGGCCTGGAATAGCTTTCATGCCAGAAAGTCAGGACATCTGAACATTTACTTCAGACCTTTAGAAATTATTTAAATATCAAGTAATGTGCATAGTTTAGAAAATGAGGGAGGCTGTCTACACAAACTGGATCCAGGTCTGGCCCCAAATCACAGATCAAGAGGGATGGCAACAGATTACAGCTCATTTATTACAATAAGAATCTGTAAGTCTTTGCTGATATAAATGAGTAAGTAAATGAGGGGAACAGACAGTTCTTAATCACAGCTGACTGTAAGGGACCAATAGCTCCCACATTGCAGCCATCAGAGTGACAAGCCATTTGGGGGAGACCCTGATGGAGGAAACTCTGATGAGGGGCAGGGCACTGACATCCTCTCAAAGTGTCTTCCCACAAATTCCTTATCGCCACCAGGAAAACAGCACATTTAGAATGGAGGAATCTGGCAGACACCATGCTGACCAAGTCACCAGAGTTACTCTCACCTGTATTGGGACAAAGGAACCTCAAGAGTCCCTGACAGGATGAACTTGACACCACATCACTTCTGCAGTATTCCCAAGCACTCCAAAAATATCAGACAAATCCAAAGTGAATGTTATACAAAATAACTGGTCTATACTCATCAGAAAGGCCAAGGTCAGGAAGACAGACCATTCGGAGGATTGTTCAGGAACTGTCTGGGCTAAGACCAACACATTGGCCCCACTTCTGAGGACTGTGATTAGCAGCAAGAGATATCCTGAGGATGACTGATGGAATTTGAGAACACGCTCTGCATCAGGGTTAAGTTGCTCATTTTAATAATTATATTATGACTGAGTAAACAAAATTCTCTTATTTTGAGGAAATATACTCTAAGGTACTTTTGAGTAAATGAAGCAGGATCTCTGCACTATCCCTTAGTCTCTACTCAGTGAGAAGAATCTGTGTGTATGTGTATGTCTGTGCACACATGGGTATCTATATGTTTGTATACATGTATGTGAAGGTGTGTACACGTGTGTGTACATGTGTGTGTATACACATATATGATGGAAAGAAAGAGTCAAATGGGATAAAATGTTAGTGATGAACAACGCTGGATAAATGGTATGTGTTCTTTGTACTATTTTTGCAACTTTTCTATAAGTTAGAAATTATGTCAAGTAAAAGTCACAATAGTTGCACTTAAACTAAGGGAAAGTGAGTCGCAGAGTTAAATATTTAGGGCAGCCAAGTGTGTGAGAAAACTCAGTACACACCTTCCCACATTCACGTAGGGAAGAGGAGGACTCGATGAGCTAGTCCAGTGGCTCTCAGCCAGGGGTGATTATGTCCTTCCAGGGTAAACTTGGCGATGCCTGGTGACTTTTTTGTTGCTATCCGTGGAGAGGGAGAGATGCTCCTGGCACCCAGCGGGTAGAGCCCAAGGATGCGTCTGTACCCTGCAGTGCACAGGGGACCCCAGTGACAAAGAATCACCCAGTTCCAAATGCCAGTTGTGCCAAAGCCGAGAAACCTGGAACTAAACAACTGATTTTCAACAACCACATGGTCAGGAGATTGAAGATCAAAGAAACTTAATTTCATTCATGAGAGCAGTTTAATAAACCATCAGAATATATTGCAAATTCCTAATTCCTGTCATTTTTCAAGTTGATGAGAACGAACGTTAGTCAAAAAGCAAGACGGCTTCTCTAACGTAAGAACAAGAGAGTCTTTCAGACGATCACTAAAGGTCCATGCCGATTATAAGAGATTTATGCCTTTTCTACATTTGTGAATTTAATACCTATCATAGCCATTTTATAAAGGAAAAATAATGGCCAGGAAGTATGATTCAACATTTTTGTTTTATACCATTTTTGAATTTTAAAATCTAAGATTAATATATTTTTAAGCTTTCTAAGGACTGTGCACTGTCATTTGAGGTGACATAAATACATCTCTTCCATAGACAGTTACAAGCTCTTTTTTCAATTCCTTTCAAGTGCACTGAATTTTTAAAAACTGGAAATCTCCATTATTATTTTAGAATTGCAAATCTGATTCACGTGATAAGAGCAATATGGAGGAAAGGCATCTCAATGACAATAATGTGTTTGGAGGAGTTTGGTCGGATTTGGGTGTGTACTGAAATCCCCCCATCGGGACCTGTGACAACACCCTCTGTGTAGCTGATGCCAGGAAGCCAGTCTCAAAATGAGTTCAGACATAATTGCTGCTTTTGACATGCTCAATGCTAGAATCCTTCTAAATAATCTTGAAAAATACGTTGGTCTTTCAGGTTCGGTTATTTGGTTGCTGAAATCTTATTATAACCATCAACAACAGTTTGTTAATATAATTTCTTTCCATTCCCCCTCTTACATTGTCATCTGGAGTCATCTGTTAGGTTGTCATCGAGAATCCCAGAGGGAGCTGGACTTGCTTCCAGCCTCTCCTTTATCTAACTGCCGCCTTTAAGGACTACATCACCATATCTTTAACAACATGGATCCGCTTATCGTAACTCAGCTGACAATCCGCCTGCTTATTCTTCTATTCCCAGCACTTGCCCCCATGACTGGCACCCTCATTCCTTATTTAGAGAAAACTAACTGGGTTTTGCTGTCTTGAAACTTTTTGATGTTAAAACCTGGAATCATTCAACTTATTCTTTCCCTTTAATCTCTAGAAACATTTATAAGGTTATTGCTATTTTTCAGAAAGAGTTCAGGTTTATTGATCAATATCACTTGGTCACATCAAAGGTTTTCTACTGCCAGTGGAATCACCAACCAGAATACATACGGGCACCTGCACCCACACCTACGTTTCCTCTGCTTCTCTGTTATTAAGGATCCAAAAGGAATGTGAAGCCTGCCTTCCTCAGAGTAAGACAAAAGGAGTGTGGTAGTATTCCTTGGTATGCAAAGACCACAATTTATTAATCGTATTTGACTTAATTTTTAAAAAGTGTGGTAGGAAAATATATTCCACAGCTACTCCTATCAGGCAATGTTCTGGCATTTTAAGCACACTTCTGGTTTAAAATGGCACTGGGCTAGCAGCCATGATGTAGCCCATAACCATCTTTAACCCTGATTTGAGAAGATTATATTCCCATAAACTAGCACATTTATTTGTTAAATAAATGATTTATACCCATGAAGACACTTACAAAGTGACTTTAAAATTCCTAAAAGGACCACACTACTTCTGAAAATTAAGATGAATTGAGACCTTAATGGCAGAATCCAGGAAAAATCTTCACAAAATGTAAGATAAATGGAGCTCTGTTTACCAAAAAAAAAGAAAGAAAGAAAAGAAAATCAACAAGCAGTCAACACCTGTTTCTCCAGGCTCTGCCTCATGACAAACTCAGGCTGTGCATCATAAGAAAGATGCCAGGGAACAAAGAGAGAACCCTTACAAAATGCCCCCATCCACGCCAAGCAGAGCAGTGAAAAGAAGCCCATTTATAACAAGCGTTTTATAACAATTCAAAGTCAGAACTTCCCTGAAAATTGGGGGCAAAATGTGAAGACAGGGTGTAGGCAGTGTCCTGGTGTGTAAAACCCAGGAGCAGGGGCAGGAAGGGCAGGGTTTGTACCCTTGGTTTGCTCAGCTTACCAGGTAGGAAAACCCTGACCAGAGGTACCTGAGAACTGAACGACCGAACCGGACCCTGGGTCCAGCCACCTTCTTTCCACCAGTGGAGACAGCTATTGGTCTCTGTCCACTTGTCAGGGCAGCCAAAACATTGAGACTGGGGAGCTTTTTCTTTCTTTCTTTTTTTTTTTAATAAGGAATAAAGAGAAAAAATACAACTTAAGGAAACTTTAAAAGTTCAACACAGTAAGATCATACAGATATTGTTCTTGACTTAGAGGCATCTTCAGGGTATGAACCCCAAGAGAAACCTGAAGTGAGGTCCTGGGACTTGTTTAGCATAGTTGAGCAGTGGAAGATTTCCCTTCAATGAGAAACGTCAGAAAAAGCAAGACAGCAGAAGAAGATTATGAAAGAAGACTGATGAGAAGAAAGGATGAAATAAATGAGGAAGGAGATACAAAAAGATTAAAAATGTGAGGAGATTTAAACCCATGCTGTAGACAGTGAACAACAGAGAATGCAACCGTTAATGGCCATATGGATTTGAGATTCTCTTTTAAACAGAGAGGAAAAGGGCAAAGAAATGAAAATGATAAAAGAAAAGAACATGAAAAGTGAGGGCAGGTAACGGTCAAAACGTACCACATATGGAGCATACTGTAGAGTACAAGTCAAATCTACCAAGTCTAGAACATAAATGTCTTAACACAATAATTAAATAAAGGAGGTGAAAGCTATGTTAATTAGTTTGATATAACCATTCTGAATTGTATAAAAAAGAATCAACACATTGTACCCCACAAAAACATGAATGTATTCACGATCTATGTGTATGTGACATAATAAAAGGAAAAAAAATACAAAACTGAACTCCCAGTCTAGGATAAATCTCTTGTCCCTCTGAGGAACAGAAGCAATTATCCCACACATTACTGTCTATATGTAAAGCAACACAATGATCTGAGTTTGCCGATTGAGAAAGCTCACAAGGTTTCATGTACAAACCGCAGGTGAGAGCTACGTTTACGTATTCTCTAGAAAACTGAAGAAAGGAAGCACATGCTGTGGTTTGCTAGATAATCCAGAGTTTCTCAACAGAAGACAGTAATGAAAGATGGCCTCAAATGCATCCTTAGAACACAGAATGCCAGGCCAAGGACCAGACTCTAAAGATGTCAGAGGGGAAACTAATAATAGGACCCAGCCAAGTTGTATTTCATGGGTGAAGAAATTTCAAGGGCAATCCATTAGCCTAGAACTTAATTATTAACAAAAATTGAGAATTGATGAATTAAGCCTTTTGCTCAGAAACAAGAGGAGATAAGAGCAAATATCTACTCTACTAAGTCAGATATCAGTGAATTAAAATACAGGAAACAATACAACAAATACAAAACCTAGTTCTCTATTAAGCCCATTTTTTTTTTTTTGAGACAGAGTTTTACTTTGTTGCCCCTAGTAGAGTGCTCTGGTGTCATAGCTCACAGCAACCTTAAACTCTTGGGCTCAAAGAGATTCTCTTGCCTCAGCCTCCCTGGTAGCTGGGACTATAGGCACTGTCACAAAGCCCGGCTATTTTTAGAGAGGGGTCTCGCTCTTGCTCAGGCTGGTCTTGAACTCCTGAGGTCAGGCAATCCACCCACCTTGGCCTCCCACAGTTCTAGGATTATAGGCATGAGCCACCAGGCCGGCTTTGTTAAACCCATTTTTTAATTTTTTAAATAATAATCCATCTGAAATTTAGATATAAATGATATAGATAGCTAGATTGGCCATGTCCATTTTAAGATCATATTTATATAGCAGTGCTATTGAAATAAGTTTCCCGAGTAAAATCCGGAAAGAATAAAGAAAATGTGGGCCTCAGTTCACCTTGCAGATGTCTCTGCATGCAACATGCCCTGTGATACTGCACACACATAAAAAGGCAGATGACACCCCCCTTGCCTTATCACATGATAGACAAATACCAGAGTCCCCAAATACACTACAGAACTTTTACAACTTTGTAAATAAAAGAGAGGGCTCGGTGCCTGTGGCTCAAGTGCCTAAGGCACCAGCCACGTACACCTAAGGAGGTGGGTCGAATCCAGCCTGGGCCCACCAAATAACAATGGCGGCTACAACCAAAAAGTAGCCAGGCGTTGTGGCAGGTGCCTGTGGTCCCAGCTACTTGGGAGGTAGAGGCAGGAGACTCGGTTGAGCCTAGAAGTTGGAGGTTGCTGTGAGCTGTGATGCCACGGCATTCTACCCAGGGTGACAGCTTGAGGCTCTGTCTCAAAAATAAATAAATAGAAGAGAGAAGGAAAAGTTAATATACGGACAAATATCTGGACTGACAACACATGAAAGAGAAAATTACAAAAACTAGTAAATACACGGCCAAAATCACATGAATTGAAGCAGCAGGGAGACGCCACTGCTCTCTCCCCATGCAGACGTGGCTTACGAACAGCAGGAGCATAAGGCCGGCAAGCACAGGACATTTTCAGGCAAAGCAAATGAGAGAATAAATCATTACAAAGCTTTAAAGGAAATCAACTAGCATTATCTATGAGGTGTTAAATTCACATTTCCTTTTAGCTAGACATTTTTACTTCTGGAAATACACTCTATTCAATAAAAACATCAGCATGCATATTCACCTATGTAATTGTGTTTTTTTTAAAAAAGAGGAATGCTTAAATTAACTAGCCTATAACAAAAACACTATAAATATTAAAATATTCTTTTAAAGAATCTGTTCTGCATCATTTGTCAGCCCCAGGGATATTTATGACGTATCCTTAGTTTAAAAAGATCAAGTTGCAGCAGGATCCCATTTTTATAATCAAAATCAAAATGTATGTATTCTGTGTATAGATAGATGGGTGGACAGACAAATAGAAACACAAACCGGACTATTAATGGCATCGGTTATCTGGTGACCTAGCGGGAGGAGTGAGGGATACGAAGGAGAAAGGAAAACTATTAACTCTTACTTCAGAAATGACGGAACAGCAGTTGTTCCAGGAAAGCAAGGATGGCTTAATTCAAGAAAGTCTGTTAATATCATTAATCACGTCAATAGCTTAAAAGATAAAATCTTTGCATTTATTTCAGTTAATGGCTTTAAAATGCATTGGATCAACAGAAATAAAAAGTTATTTCTTCAACATAGTAAACACATACATTACTGAGGAAACCCAAAGACAATTCCAACAAAATGCAAACATTTGTGTCTTTCTAGTCAATCAATCAGTTCAGGAAAGATAGGGATATATGTCAGAAAATCTGAGACAAAAGAACTATTATTCATGGTTTATCTGCCTTGGAGACAAAGCAGTGACCTGCATACCAATTACAACTTATTATATAGGTTAGAAGGAGATGAAAATAAGTTTAAATAATGTATATGCCTTTCCTACATAAAAACAAAAAAGTGAAAATATAAAAGAATTGCATTGACAATAGAAATAAAAAACGTAGAATACCAAAGAATGATTTTAACAACATCTGGAGAACACTTAGAGAACTAAAAATAGACCTGCCATTTGACCCTGCAATTCCTTTATTAGGTATATTCCCAGACAACCAAAAATCACAT
>NW_003852470.1:3788101-3797850 GCF_000181295.1 Otolemur garnettii | reverse complement strand
TAACTAAGAAAGTTACATGAAGGCTATGTTAGCCAGTTTGATGGAAGTGTCTTGGATTGTGTGTGAAAACACCACACTGTACCCCCAAAGTGCATCAATGTACACAGTTACCATTCAATAAAACAAAACAAAACAAAAAGACTGATTTTAACAAAAATATTTACAGTCATCTGCAAAATCTACCAGGGGCCAATCAGGTTATTTAAACAAATTGAATGTTATAGTGTATTCATGTATAAGAAAAATTAATAATAAATACAGCAATATGTCAAATCTTCCCAAACTAATTTATAAATTTAATTCCATTTGTACCCCAAATGGGACTTTTTTCCTCATAAAAATGATTCTAAAATTAACCTAGGAAATAAATAAGGAATAACAATCAAAAAATGTCTTAAGTCCCTGGGTGGGGAAATAAACCGTAAAGCTGTAACAGCTAAAACAGTGAGGCAAAGCAATTATTAACCGGCAAGGAAAAAGCCCTACAAGGAATGCATTTAACAATTTAGAGTGATAACAGTAATATTTTAAAGGAGAAAGTCCACTTCAATAAACGGTATAAGTTCAAATGACTAGTTAGAGAAAAACTAAGTCAAATTCCTCTCTCAGAAAACATTCGAATTAATCCTGAAGCCTTTTTAAAGGAAATATTAAAAAACACACAAAATAAGAGGAAAATGTAGATAAATCAGAACTTGGGGCAAAAGACAGTGTTATCAAAACAAAATCACAAAAAATAAGGTAAAAACACTGATAGAATTAAACACATACATGTTTTACACAAGAGATAAAATAAATAATATGGGAAAACACAAGATCTATGACAAGAGTATATTATTGACCTGTAAAAGATTCTTACAAATTAAAAGGAAAAAAAAATAAAGACCCCCAATTGACAGAGACCAAGACCAGAAACAAGAATTCACAAGGGAAGAAAACCCCAAAGCCAGCAACATACACTCATAAAACACAAATTCAAACAGCAATGAAACGTCGCTTCCGTGACATCAATTCTGCAAAACTAAAGAACCCAAGACGCCCAGTGTGGGCGAGGAACAGGGAATAAGGGCTTTCACGCACTGCTGATACGAGTATTGTTGTATATGTAATCTTTCTGAAATGCAATTTTCTAAAATGTTTCAAATTGGGCACAACCTTTAAACAGGGAATTCCACTTCTAAGAATTCTTCCTACGGGAACGGGCAGAAGCAATTGCAAATAATTATGTACCTTGTCATTCATCACAACGATATTTATAATGGCAAAATTTTTAAATGACCTAAATGTCCAGTTGGGGCTAGTTAAATGAATTTTGTTATTTCTCCTCCATAGACTAGTCTCTCTTCTGTCTATTAGAGTCGCGTTAAGAATATCCACTCACATAAGGAAATGGTCAAATCTACTGCCAAGTGCTAATGGCAGGTTACAAAACAGAACGGAGTGTGATTTCAAATTGGCTGAGTGATGACCAGGGCCCTTAATGAAGGGCAACTAGGAGGCTACGCCTAAACCATTCGGAGCATCTCGGCACAGGGCCGGGTACAGTCGGCTCTTTGACAGTCAGACGTTTTACGATGAACATGCTTTACTTTACTTTTATATATAGGGGGAAAGAACCACTGCATTTTATTTTTGTGGAAATGTTTTAGTTATCAGGTTTTCAAATCTTCATAACCAAACCAGAATTTTGGGAACTGTAAAAAGGCGAAAGCTCTGGGACCCCCCTAGTTGCCAAAGGCCCTCAGTATATGACCTCCTCCCTCCCCCTGGGCTCCCCACCCAGTAAGGGCCTAACAGCCAGCACTGAGGAGGGGCTGTCAGGACACTGGCCGGACACTGGGAGGAATGGACCCACATGATTCCCATTTTTAAAATGAGGCGAGTAAAACCCAGCCTGGTTAAGTAATTTGCTCAACATCACACAGCTTGTCAGTGGATTGCAGCCCACCGGCTGGGCTGGGATGCTGTGCCCCGCAGGCTGTCATCTCCTTCAGTGCAGAGAATAGTCACTCCTGGTCTCCTGGGTGTGCGATGTTCTTGGGACTCACTTTGGAAAAGTCACTCCTGGTCTCCTGCGTGTGCAATACTCTTCACTGTCTCTGACACACTTTGCACAGGTGGTTCATTCTTCCCAAACCACCCTTCACTTCCGCATGTCGTCCACAGAAAGAGGATGGTCGTGCCGTGTGCAGAAGCAGCAGCATTTCCCCCCGAGGAATCCTGCACATCCCACCCTGCACGTCTCCATGGGCCAGCCAGGAGCCTGCTTAGCCGGGACTCTGGCCACAGGTGCCTGGCCAGCAGGTGCTGCACCACTCTTGTAAGCTGTGCCACGGCCTTCTCCGCCATTTGTGGCTGGTGTGACAAAGGAAAGCACAGCACATCCGGAGTGCGAGGACAGGAGACACTCAGGAGCAAGCAGAGTGTGCCACTCAACACGTGTGTGCTGTGTGCCTGCCGCACGCATCCACAGTGCCAGCCCAGCGAAGGGTGATGTCTCTGCCCTGGAAACACTCCCCACCTGTCCTAGGAAGTCAGTGAAGAGGGGGAAAGAAAAAAATACACGGAGTGTTTGGTAATCCAGAGTATATCACACAAACTGGTGCGATGCTGCTACTGGAAGAATGCTGTACAGGAAAGAAGAACCCCCACTGGCGTCTCCATTTTGCTTTCTCCTCCAAAACACTGCCCTGTGCAACGGGTCAAACTGCAGAGGTTGCTACAGGTCTGAGGCGGTACTGCTTGCCAGACACACATTTGCCCATCTTGGCCCTGCGTCCTCACATGTTCCAAATGCTTCCCAAGGCTCTTTGGCAACACAGGTGCCAGGCCCACCATGGACATCTCTCCTCCTGGCCTCCCTAGGTCCGTAGCTACATGCCCAGAAGACCCTCCATCCTGCCCAGCCTAGGGAACCAAAACCGACCCAAAACAGCATTGGAAGGTAATACTGAGACAAAACCAAGACAGTAGAGGGCCGCCGTGTACAGAAACGCAGGAAGAGCTGTCTTGAGAATGAATGACTGGTTGGATTTAATTATCATTCTACCTATTAGTGTGCGATACTCTACACAGAATAATATCAAAATATCTAAAGCAACTGATAACATCAAACTCAGTGTGCAACAGAGCAAAGATTCAAGGAAGCTAGCAGAAACTCCGTGAGGGTGGAGGTCATTCTTCCAGGAGCTGGGGTAAGACTTTCTTGCCTACTACAGACACGGTGGCTATTCCCAAATAGTCTTGTTCTCCCTCCTCCTAGGCACACAGTAGGACTGCTTTCTCTTCCTCTTTTTAGTCACAAGTCACATGACTTGTTTGGGCCAATGAGATGTTGGTAGAAATGATGGGCCACTCCCAGAAGCTGTAGGAGTGAGTGGTGCTCACTTCAGCCTGTTCCCCTGGGGTCATGGGACCTGGAGCATCCTAGCCAGGACCTGCTTGGTCAGCCAAGTCCTGGCCAGCCTCACAGGGGCATGGGGCATGAGCAAGAAAGACACCCCAGCTTAAGACTGAGATTTGGGGGGTGTTTGTTACTGCAGCACAACCACTGCGCTCTATCTTAACTGTTACACTGCCCTGGAGCAATAAATAACTGTGGGTTTCTAACAATCACGGAGAGGGTAGAGTGGTGTGTTCTTAAATGATTCTCCTCTTTTCTGAAGAAAGAAAATTGACAAGTCTAGTTGAAGCTGGTATAAATCTCAGAATATATCACTTAGCCCAGACTTTTAGATCAGAGCCAATAAAGAGCAGAATAAATTATTTACATAATGGGGACTCTTTCTGTACTTCAATATTCTAATCAAGAAATAAAACAATATCACTTTCCTTACAGAACTTGGGTAAAAACTAGAGACGATGGGGGTAGATTACCCAGCTCTACGGCCGGTGTAGCTGGGCCCTGATTACATATCTCTGGTATCTCCTGAGGCCATAATAACTTGTCATGGATAGAGGGGGGGAGCTACCCATAAGTTACCAATTCTACAATGACTAAATGTTGCAAATGCTATTTTCCCTAGTATTACTCTCACCCACCATCTGATGTTATCACAACAGAAAGGGGCACTGCTGCAACTCCAGGGCTATGAACAACTCAGTCTGACATCACCAACCAGGTATATCCCTTGCAGAAAAAAGTGCCAAGGACCACAGCCCTTAAGGGAGAGTTGAACTGGGTATACTAGTGACCTGAGTTTCCATAATTCTCCCGTCATACCTGACCCAGAACTGGAATTCACTCATTGGCCCAGAAGAATCTCACTTGTCCCCTTCCCTGTTACAAGTCCTGGCAGATGGTGATAAAGTCAAGGGAGTCTCCGTCGGATCATTTTTATGCGATAGAATTTCAGGGGGAAAATCAAATTAAAACATTCAGCCAATTAGTAAAATATATAGGTAGAAATGATGAATGATTTTTAGATTTTTCTAACTTTTACAAATCCCTCTAGAATTCAACTCATCCTCTCTGCCAATGTCAAACCTACCAATTCAGACTCCAGTGTCGCGTCTAAGTTAATGATATTTCAAGTCGAGAATTTGGGAGACCTGTGAAATTCATAAAAGAGATATTTGAAATGCTTCCTAATTGTGCCAAGGATTTCTGGGTTTATTAGAACTGCCTCTATTTTGGAATGAGAAAATGTGATCTTTAATGGATAAGTTAATTAGTCCAAAAGCTGGAGCATTGGTCAGAAAGTCGGAAAGTTTATTTCAGAGTCTTAAGTGACAGAAATGTAACCATGGCCTTTCCCCCCTTCCTCAGGCCTGCAAGGAGTCTCATTATTCTCACCAACACACCCAAGAGTTGGGGTTTTAAATGCTCTAAAAACTTCAGAAATAAACACTTTTATAAACAGATGGGCACGTTACGGATTATCTCTTTAAGGTGGGGCTACCTGCTTGTGGATTGAACGGAATCTTAAGTGTCAAAGGCGGAGGGGGAGCATGGCAGAGGGAAGGGCCGAGCTCAAGGTCTCTACCTCCACAGCCTGGCATCCTGCCTGCAGTGCTGGCCAGGGGAGCTCAGCCCGACACAGGGCTGCGCTCTGCAGTCATTTCTGCACCTGCTCTGAAAGGAATTACAAGAAGCAGGGACAAGGAGATATCAAATGCATCTCCCTAGAGAAAGCTCGTAGTAATAAGTTCTGTTGGGCTTTTATTTCATACTGCGTTTCCCTATCTTCAAAATTGTATCAGATCCATTTTAAGAATTAAAATCATTTCATCTTGGCTACCATGGGACTTTATTTTAATTTTTAGTTTTTGTTTCTTTTGATGTGACATTCTGCGGAGAACGAGATATTGTGCTGTAACAAATGATGAATTATGGAAATTTAAGGTGGAATGCTTTTGAACTTACATATCCTTTATTATTTATTTAAAAGTATTGAAAAATCTGTGTTAACATTTAAAATTTAATATATAAATACACCTGTCTGTTGATTCGAAACATTTTACTGCACACCTGTTGTGAGATAGTCCCTTTAGTTTCTGGGAACACTGAAAAGGCCTCATGTAAATATTTGCTGCATCTTTCTACCTCACTGTTCCAAATTCTTCACAAATTCTACATTTGAAAGATCTTACAAATCTCAAACTCTGTCCCCTTTTCTTCTCTGTTTTACTTTTGTTCTCAACATGTCAGCTGACACCAGAGACTTCTATGGTTAAAATTCCTAATTAATATCTGTTAGCTGAAAATTGTCTACCTCCTTAACCCATCCTCTATAAAGTACGTTTATTGGACTAATTTGTTTTTGCTTTAATTTAGGTGTGCTAATGCAAATTAAAGACATTAACTAATCAGGTATGAGAATAATTTGTAAAGAAAAAGAAAGGGGCATGCCTTTTTCAACATAAAGTACATGGAATTGCTACAGAAATGACCCAAGTGAGCCCTCCTGGTTTATTCAATAAGGGTCCTCTCAAATTCCATCTGTGAACATTTGGTCAGTCCTTTTATGGAGAAAAGACATTTCTCCGGGTTCATATTAATTTCTGTGCACATCTGCGCACTCACCTAATCCCTACCCGCGTACCACTTCAATTAAAATTAACAGAAGTCAAATCCTTGAGTGGTTTTAATTGCAATATGTAGATTATAAATGGTGCCCATCTTTAACCAGGCAAAAATTATTTTTTTTCTCGGCCTTTCAGGAATAATATTTAAATCTATAGAGCTAGTTATTGTGGCTGAATTTTTGCTTACTGTGTTGCTACTCCCAATGATACCGTGAGACCTTACCAACAGGCAAAAGGCCAATCAAAATCAATGCAAAAGTACAAATAAGGGGTATTTTAAAGAAATGCCTTTTCACTCTATTCAAGGGCATACGGTGAGATGTGTTGCCAGAAAGAAGAAAATGTCAGGCACTCTTTAATGAGGCATAATCATGTGTCAGCTGTATAAATGATGCGGTAAATGGTTTTTCTCTTAAGTAGGTTAAATATTGTCTTTACGTCTGCTTTACAATATTCAAGATGTACTTGAAACCAGGCAGAATCCAATCTCTCTGTCCTTGAAACCAGCAGAATGTGATCTAATGCTCCGTTTCTGTGATGTGAAGCCCCCATACATACATTTCCGTTTACTAGTTGACAAGTGGGTCTCGTTTATGGGCTCAAATTAAAACAGACAAAGCCACCACAAGGTCGGCTTCTGTTTGTTTGTTTGTTTTAGCCAAAGCAAAAATTTCTTCCACATCCTCTTAAAAGCAACAAGTCATTTGCTCTTTGTCAATTAAGAGCAGAATTGCAACCACACATACCCAGTATTTTTGCTGCAGAGAAGCAATTACCCTGTCTCAAATAATAAGCTAAAATAAATAGAATTTGTCACCGACACAGAAAATATTATTAAGAAAGAAAAAGTCAAAGATGACCCCAAGAAATGTCAACCAGGTTAATCACACTTCATTTGAAAAGATGACTGTAACTTTAAGAACACAGCGTCGCTGGAGTTGGAGCTTAGGTTTTTATTTTACTACTTTATAGCCCGCTTCACAACTACTTGGCCAAATACAAAACAAGAATTACAGTGCGCCATAAGTTATTTTAATATCCTGTAGTGGTGCATACTTCCAGTGAAATCCCAAGACTATGATTATGGTTCTGTGTTTGTGTGAAAATGTCAAGTTGTTTCGAGTGACTACATACTCTAAATTATATATAACTGTTACTTTATAGCTAATAGGCACTAAAATTACTTTAAAACAGAAATGTAAACTTATATTTTCATCCTTTTTGACAGATAATAAAGCTTATTTATGAGACACAATTTTTCAAGCATTAAAACATCTCATGTTTACAAAAACATTAAAAATATTATTACTTGATATTTAAAGGAATGAAAAAAGCAAAACCATTAGGAAAATATTTGTCCAGCTCAGTGACTCTTCGATTTTGTCAAACTGTTATAACTTCACGTATGAGAGTCACTGGCTGAAACACTTTTAAAATTAAAAATATGTGTAAGTTCAAATAGAGGCCAGTGATTTAAGATCTGTCCTGTTTCATAATCTGCTGGCTCGCACAAAGTCCTCTCGTATGTATTTCAGATGCAGTAGTGGCATATGATGGATTACGCCTGTTACTCTAGTCTGTATCCCAGGAAGACTGTTGCCTAATTGCCCTCTTGCCAAACTGGGTGGGGTTGGATGATAACCGATTTTGCCCAGAAACAAGGTTTGCGCTTCTTCTCCAGGGGGACTGGACTATGTGATGACCCTGAAGGTTCCAACTTCCTTCCATCCATCCCTCTACCCACGGCACCAGAGAGGCACAGGGGAGAGTGAGAGAGACACACAGTGCCTGCCTCTCCCTCCCCTTTAAAACCATTCATTTAATAGAGGGGGAAACCGAGAAAGGCAAAAATTCACCCCCAGCTGCACAGTGCCTAGGAGCAGTGAACTTGGTAAAGGTGGTGAAAGCGGGCAGGGCTGGACGGGAACCGCGTGCAAGGCTGCAGCCAGGAGGCCTCACCGGACGGTCACTGGGCCGGGAGCCCGCGTGCCTGCCTCTGCACTAGGGCTTCTTTCTGCGACAAAGGCAGCAGCGGTGAAGCACACACAGCAGAGGGACGTCCCCTGGACAGCCGGGCAGCCACCGCACAGGGCCAGTGCTGGGCTCTTTCTGCAAGTGAGGGCTGGAATTGCTGAGGGAGCTGGCGGGGTGGCTTTGTTCCCATGAGGACTCAGCGACTGCAGATCTGAGGACATCCCTCCTGTGCGCCTGTGGGGTGACTCAGGCTCTGCTGCTGCCTGCTCCCTGCCTGTCCAGTGGCACCCAGACTGCCTGAGAAGTGCTGTCTTCATCCTACTAGTGCCGTCTTCGTCCTCTTCCCCTTTGTCCTGGGAATCTGAAAACAGAGGGGATGGGCTTGTTTCTTGACAATAGTGGTGTCTTCACACATTCCAGGTTTCCTGCCGGACAGCCCCTCTGTCCTAGAGCTCTGGGGGTGTGGTTTCTGCCAGTCCCAGTCCCTCTCTCCAGGATTCCCACCAGCTCCCGAGACCCCCAGGTCCTGCCAGCAAATGCCCCTTTTCTTCCATGGTTTCTCTTGCCTGAAAGCAAAGAAGTCACAGCCCTGCGTGGAGCACCCCGTGTTCCTCCCCACCACGATCTCGTGGACATGAGACATCTCTGCACTGTGTGTGGACTTCACAGAGAGTAGATGGACGGCCCCTCTGCCCACGTGGACTCTGTCACCTGGAAGATGCCATGTCCTTTGCAGAGTCCGTATCTCCCGCGGCCTGCAGTGGGAAAATGAGGCACAGCCTCCCTGCCCCCGCTGCCATGAGCACCTCCACAGCCACATCCGTGCAGAGCCCTGCTCCAATTCCCTTAGGTGGTAGGTTCCAGGCCCATATCATGCTGTTTCTGCCAGGATGTCCTGCCAGGAAGAGAACAGACTTCATGTTTCTCTGCCATGTGGCCCAGCTAACTGCTGGTGCCTGCCCAGAGCTACCCCCGTGACAGTAATGACATGATGGAGGTGTCCTCCTGGCTTCTCCCCTGATGGGCCTCCTGCAGCAGGCCGGTCCAAGCCTCCCTGCTCACAGAGGAGAGTGAAGCATGGCGCCTGAGAAGCAGGGCCCTCCCCTTGCCGCCAGCCGGTCAGGGAGGCTGTCCATCCCAGGTCCCAGCCGTGCCCACCCAGCCTACAGGAGTCTAGGCTCTGCTGCCCAGGGCAGGGAGTCGAATCTGAACTCCAGCACGTGGTCTCCACAGGAGGTCCAGCGGGAGGCTGAGAAAGCTAAACCGAGGACAAAATGTTTAGCTATGTTTTAAAAGACTAATCTCTGATCACACCCACAGACTTTGTTCCTCCTCCCAAGCCATCATTAACTATTAATCCAGCTCACGGGCAGAGGAAGCGAAGCCTAAGTCTTCTGTATAAAAGGAGGGGGAAAAATCACAGCATTGCAGATTGAAAAACAAGAAGTATTAGGAAGATATAAACATCGTCAGGCCTATTCTGAGGTCCACCTGTGTATGGGGTACAGGTGTGTGTGCATTTATACGGGATCTGTGCGCACCTGTGTATGGAGTACAGGTACGTGTGTGTTTATACGGGATCTGTGCGCACCTGTGTATGGGATACAGGTGCGTGTGTGTTTATACAGGATCTGTGAGCACCTGTATATGGAGTACAGGTGCATGTGTGTTTATACAGGATCTGTGAGCGCCTGTATATGGGATACAGGTGCATGTGTGTTTATACAGGATCTGTGTGCACCTGTATA
>NW_003852470.1:3704392-3787737 GCF_000181295.1 Otolemur garnettii | reverse complement strand
GGTGTGGGCCCCTGGAGTACAGGCGTGTGTGTGTTTATACACCCATCCACGTGTACAGGTGTGGGCCCCTGGAGTACAGGCATGTGTGTGTGTTTATACACCCATCCACGTGCACTGGTGTGGGCCCCAGATGAAAGAGGCTCTGGAAGCTCTCCTGAACCAGTAGGATTTGCAGAAGTTGCTAAAGAATTCTGTGATTTGCTATTGACTTAATATGAGCTCAACCTGATAAGGAAATTTCCTTACTGGGTTAACATGGGATTACGTTCAATCTATATTGCAGATGTAACAATTTCATGTCCCAAGACTTTGTGAGAGAAAGAAAACCTGATCTTCTCAGGAGTTACTGAAATGTAGCGTCTTGTTTGTCACCTAGACCACGTGAGAGGATAACGGATCGAGCCGTCTGCGGAGGTGGGTGGGGCGGAGGGCAACTGTCTTCAGAATTGGGGAAAATAAAGGTGCTAAAGCTAATCCAAGTCACAAGATACCGATGGCAAGACATGCGAATCCAGGACCATGAAATGCTTCCCCTTAACTTAGGAAGCAAGTGGAGTTGAAATCTATATTGGCCGTGTCTCTGCAACTTGAGATAAGGCTGTTCCTCCCTGATCCGTGATATCTGGAGTGTTGTTTACCCAGAAAGTTTCCCCCTCCACCTCTTCTGACAGCAGAACTCTTCATTCCATGGAGTGCTGTTGGGGCTGACTCTTTGTCCTCCACCTACAGGGATGACGCGTGACCCAGGCCCAAGCCTCAGGGTGCTACGTCTGTCAGCCACAGAACTGGCCCTCAGCAGCCATGACATGCCAGCCAGGCCAGCCAAAGCTGTCTGTAAAGCCCTAACTCCCCTTTCCCTAAGACTATCGTGTGCTGACCAGGGTGCAGGCAGCCACATTTTCTATTAAATGAGGAGAACCTGTCTGCAGATGAAGGGCAGGCAACATAGAAGAAAAGGGACCCAGAGATGAAGAAGACAGACGAGACAGATTTCCAGCAGCACAGGTAAAATCCCTGATCCAGCCGATTCCTCAACCAATGTTACTGACCTCCTGCTTTGGAACCAGGAGCTACAACTGAGGACTTGGTCCCTGGCAACCGCGAGGATCCTGGCCCAACGCCGAGCCACGTAAAGGTTTCCTCCTCTCTCTCCTCCCCTCACAATTCCACACTCTTCAGTGACCCAATCATTAATTCACCTGCTTTTTTTCAAATCACCAGCTCGATTTACAGCAATCACCACCAAGAAAAACAAACATATTTCTTTGCTAAGCAGAGCAGAGGAGAGCTCAGATTGGTGAACTATTAATAACAAAAGGCGTTACCTTTCATTACAGTTTATCAAATTTATGTTCATAAAAAAGTAGAAATTAACAGTAAATCAAATCTTAACAGACAATCACTAACTATGAGTCCAGAGTGATTGAAGCAGAGAACTTGTGCAAAATTGAACTTCCAGAGTGTGTGTTTGAAGGAAAACATTTGCTCTTTGCTGACAGGGGCGTAATTGAACTGGAGAATCCACATTTGAGGACCGGCAGGGAAGTTAGAGGTATCAGAACCTCTCCCTCTCCCAGATCAGGAAACAGAGGTTACAGAACTAGCTCCAGGCCGCAAACACATTTAATTCCCAAAACCATTCTCCGAGAAGTACCTCAAGCAGCTGCCACATAGTAATGGGTTGTGAGGAAGAAATCGTCTGAGGCCGTCCCGGACTGGCTGATGTTTGGAAGATGGAACATTCTGGTCTGCCCAGAATGATGCAGATGATGGAACTTTCTGGTCTGTAGGCACTCCAGGTACTGAAAGGTACAGAGGAGAGAGAGCAGAGTGACTCAGTTTAGGGGTAGAATTAAAAAAAAATAGGTTAGTTAGGTTTATCCTAAACTATCCCTCCAGACAGACAGAGATCCCCCCAGAGCTGCCAGGTACTCAGCTGGCAAGTGAAACAGAGATGGAGAAATGGATGGTGCCAACCCAGTGTTTCATTAACAACTAATTCAAACCCAGCAAACCACAGGCCCAGGTTGCAGAAGGAAATAATACGCTATTGATTGGAGTGCTAGACAGGAGACTGGAACCCCGCAAGCATTTAACAAGTGAACTTCTGCAAGTGCCTAAAGCTCTTTCACTTACCGGGATTCCTCAGTGACACCGTAGAGGGTAAATGTGGAGCTAGCTCCTGCCTGTTAGAACTGATCTTTCCTTTTGAGAAAATTAAGCTCAGGAACCACAGAGAAGTGGACTAGAAGGTCTGAAGAAGCGTATGAGCACATAGCACAAGTTCTTAACACAGCCGTGAGCTGAGCTGCCGAGCTTGGACTCCAAAGTCGGGAAAGGGAAGAAGGAAGGGAGGGAAGGAGGGAGGGAGGGAGAGGAGGGCCGAGAAGGGCCACATACACAGGTTACTGTTAATAGACATGTTTTTGCTACACATTCATTTTAGACAAAATATATATCCTTCATGGGTTTGAAGAAACTTTTCTTAGTAAATTATGTCTATGAAAAACATCCCCCTTCCACATGCACAGACAGCCCTCCAGTCTGGCCCACTCCTTCTCAAGTCTGCCTTCCAGCTCTCTGTTCTTTGGGTTATACAAGTCCACTTCCTATAGCCTGTCCCCGAGTCCCACTCTCAAACTGCCATCTCTGTTCTGTTATGTCACTGTGCCTGCTCTCCTAAATCCGTCCTCTCTTACAAATCCTGACACTGTCACCTACATGTGGTCTCAAGTCATGGGCCAACAAGGCACAGTGATGCTCCCACGCTGCGCCCCTCCCCCGCCTCGTGGCTGTGGATCAGCTGGCAGGGTCTCTGAATAGGGATGGCCACACTTGTGGCAGGGATCGTCCCTGCTCCACCTGCGGAGGGGCTGGCATTGCTGGCTTCTGCCCCAAGCTGAAGATCCAAGATAGGCCCATATCCCTGTCCCTGAAACCAGAAAAGTTTTGAGTTTTGTCCTTAAGGCCTCTCTCTTTGTCCCTAACCTCCCTGACAACTCATGCTCCTGAGTTCAGGTAAGCACATCCAGAGGGCCAGAGGGGACGTGGAGAACTCCCAGATGTTTCTGAGTGCACATCACCTATGGCCCCAATCCTGCTGCTGTTGCACACACAGCTGCCTATCACATATCTCCAGGGCGGCCCTCCCCATGGACACAGTTTTCCCTTGAACTTGGTTCTTTTTGTTATGATATGAACTTCTTGAATTTAGTAAATTCCAAAAATTGATTGAAAAGACTTTGGTTGGGTGATTACAAAGAGTAAAACATTTTTAAAGGAATATTTTCATCTAAATTGCTTCTCCAGATAGCCTTAAGACAGAAACCAACATCTTTGACCAGCCACAACTTCTTCCAAACTTATTGAAAACCAAAAAGCATGCAAAAAAGCAGTGATTCTGTATCTGAGAAGGCTGCATGTGCAGCTGACAGCCACAGGTGACCTCTTAGTTGACTGAGGCCATGACCCTGTTTGGCAAGGATGTCTGTGCATGGGGTCCTCTCCAAGGCCCAGACACCCTGCACTGTCAACCTCAATCTGACCAGCAGTGGCTCCTGCCCTGCCTCCAGTGGGTTGGTCTCAGGTCCCCCACCCTATTCGTCCCATCCCTCAGCCCCAAACGCAGGGGCCTAAACAAAGGCAGCTTCTTGACACAGTGAGACGTGGTATCAGCCCTCACGTAGAGCTTAAGCCTTTCAGTAACTTTTAAAGATACAGGGATAAAGGCCTTCTCAGCAAATCCCGGGCACTTCATCAATCAAATGGGAAACTTCTAGAATAAAGTTACAAATATCTTGAGATGAGTGACTAGAAACTGTGCTGCCGTGAGGCACTCTTTGGAGAACTTAAAATGCTAATCAAGTCAACCCCAAATACGGCCCTTTGCTTGAAGGCCTTTGCCAGGTACCATGTGGGTCATGTGCTTTTTCTCCCCCATACTTTTCTGTACTTTGAAAATTTTTCGAGAAGCATGATTTCTTTTTTTCGCCAACAATAGACACTAAAATTGCAAAGCTGTCCCAAGTTAAAAAATACTAACAGACCTAAGAGTCACTTAGTTTAGAAAACATCACAGTAATATTTAGATGATGATATATACCCAGAATGTGACTATTGGATAACAATTATTTTATTTGTTCGTAAAAATTTGTAAAGCTTAAGGGGTTGAAAATATGAATCTTTAAATGTTGCACTTGCCAAAGAAATGCAACAGCTCTATTTCTAGAAAGCACATTTCCTGTGCCATCACCCTGTGATTGTTCCATATTTAAAAGTGTTGACTGCAATCATAAAGAGAAGTGTTTAAAATTCAGTTCTCACACCTTGTCCTCGCAGAGGTGGTTATTTGTCTCTGTCCTCCATGGAAGCACAGGTAGGACGAGAAAAGTGTCAGGAGGAGGATGAGCAAATTGTCACTGAGCACATCTGGCTTTGTTCCAGATAAATATCATGTTGATGCAGAAATTTAAAAAAAAAAAAAACATAACTTGAAACACACTCTGTCCCACACACAGCTGCACTTCACAATCATGGAGTTACGTATGAAAAATTAATCACATATGGCAACAGCTTGTATTTCTAACCCCGGGGATTCAGAAAGCTCCCGGGACAGAGCGCCACCCTGGGGTCTGCAGCTCACAGGGAGTTCGGGAAATGTGTGATTCACACGGCCAAAACAGTATTGTAGATCACCAATCACATCTGGGGACACTGCTGGTGATGTTCTAAAACGCAGTGGCCGTAGCGATTCTTATAACACGACAGAGTAAGAACACAGACCCAGAGAGGACGTCACTCTGGAAATTTCACCCTGATGAGCTCTTATGCCCACAAGACATTAATGATATGAAATGAAATGCACCATAGTTAAGCTGATTTCTCAGTTTGCAGGCAACATTGAAGGTGCTACAACTGCCAATGAGTGTCCCACAGTCAGGTCTGGGCTCCACTCCTGCTCAGTCCCAGGGTAAAGGAAGAGCCACATTCCTGAGGGTGCCAGGAGCCGGAGCAGGTGGGGTGGAGATGCTGGCAGAGGCTGGGGAGGTCGTGAACCTGAGCATTCTACAGCAGCCATGAGGAGGCAGAAGTGAGAGCCGTGGAGAGACGAGGCCCAGACCCCTGGGCTCCAGGCAATCCAAGAAAGTGTCTCTCAGTGAGGCTTCCATTGGAGAGTTTCATATGCCTTGGGGGGCATAGCCTGGGGGCGTGCCAGGACCTGGGGAGAGACTCTGGGGGAGCCCTGGGCTGCCCACCTTTGTTCCCCAGTCCTCTGGTCTGGGCTTTCACCTCTCCCCTCCCCAAAGGGAACCTCTGAATGTCCTTAGAGTAAAAGTATTTACAGAATGAAGTGCCTCGTACATTTGAGAAATTTAGGGGCTCCTACTGGCCACATCCAGTGGGGCAATAGGTCCCCTAGGGAGGCCCCCACAGCAGCCACTCCCAAGCCTGAGACCTGGCTGAGTCCAAGATTCTGTCACTCTGATAAGCTCCAGGGGGCATGAACTTATTGGCCACACTGAAAGACCCTGAAGCCTAGAAACCCCTGGATCCCTGAGAAGGTCTCTGCTTACAGAGGAACGATTGGGCCTTCTTTCGTCTTGTGTGTTTGTTTTTATTTTAAATCTGTCATGTGATAAATAATCTTCCAGAGCACAATTATCAGTGTGTCAAATATGCCACAGGCTCCTTCTACAGACGGGTAGGAATTTGCCTCGAAGATACAGCGTTTAAATTCATTAATCCTAAACCTATTTTCTCCTTACAAAGGACAGTAAAATACCTATGCCTAAAATCATCAGTAGTTGGTAACTATTAACTGCGGTGACAAGTGATAATGGGCAGTTAACACTTAGCCCAGATCCCGTTAATATACGGTAATATAAATTATCTGGGTCCTGAGCCTGGCAGGACAGGCTCTCTAGCAAGGCAGTGACATCAGCAGGACTGCTGGAGACCATTTGCTCTGTATGCAATTCACACTTGTCACCACTGTGGCCAGCCACAAGGAACATTCAGGTGAGCACTTCTCTTAAGGTCACCTCATTAGTCAAAAGGCCATCTGAGCTACCAGAGGAGAGGAGTCTGGGGGAAGCTGCCAGCATCTCTGGGAGGGCTACAAGAAGCAGCTATTCATTTTCAAATAAAAACTTTTTCAATTCGGAAACAACCTAAGATGCAGGGGAAATCATTTAAAATAGCTCAGTGGTGCAGAGTCACCCGCCAAGGAACATGTGGGCTCAACCACGGGCTGCAGAAGCAGAACATTGGGGAACATGTGCAGTTTCCCCAATTAAGAATTGAGAGCGAAACCTTAGGCACATGCACTCTCTGAAAGTTTACATCATGTTGCATAATTCTCCAAAATTAAAAAATGCCCCCTCCCTCCCTCAGGCCACGCTCTTTGCACAGCCCTTTCGTGATGAGCGGGGCACAGCTGCGGAGGTGGGAGGGGCCGCTCACTCTCTGGAAAACACTGGAAGCAGAGGGGAACATTCCACGTCAGCCAGAGAACAACTCACGGGAGACCAATTTGATTGTGCCTCCCTGATAGAATTTCGAGATTCACCAATGCTGAGTGCAATACACATATTCTAGTAAAAGTTTAACAAAGCATTTGACAATAAGATCTATTAGATTGCAGAACAGACTTCCAAAAGAAGTTGTGGAAGTGCTCTCCTTGGGGACCTTTCAAATAAAACAAGACAGCCCATTCGGGGAAGCGTATTGCAGAGGACAATTTGTTTTTCCTCCAGGTTCCTTGATTTAACTGGACCACTTAACATTTCTTGGGTGAAAATATGATAAGCGTCATTGAAACGAGCCCCTTTTCCAAAGGGAAGCATAGCCATACACATGAGTTTATTTCACCACTTTTTCTTTCTTTTTTGTCTTCTTCTTCATCTAGAATAGGAAAGCAGGATCCTCCCAGCAGGCCCCACTTCCATAAGATACAGCTGGCCAGAGGGCTGCCAGCCCCCAACAAGGAGTGCAGTGCAACTTGCCAGCCCCCAAGGCCATAGGCACCCTGGGACAATGGCCTCCGTGCCTCCTTCGCCCTGCTCCACAGCCAGTCCAGGTGTGTTAGGTGTCCGTGAAGTTCTTTATCAGTAAAGGAAGGAGGATTATTAGCATAGCTTGACAGTTCACACAGCAGACACTCCATGCAGGTTGCAACCCCTGAGCCCCCTGCATGTCCAGGATGACAAAATGTAACTGTGCCATTTTCTGCCATTTCTTTTCTTTAACCAGTCATACAAATATTTATAAGCCAGAAAATTCCAAAACTGTGTTTGTCTAGTATATAAACACTAATTGCTTCCCCAGTTACACTATACCACTTGTGTGAGGGGAAAAGGGATTTTTTTAAACCTTGCTACAAAATATATGCAGAATTTGTTTTCCAATGAACGCCTAATAAGGCTACCTCTTAAGTCTAGATATGTAAAAAATTGCCCTTTTCACAGCTGATAAAATACAAATTAATCCTTAGAGGATTTAATATGTGCCTATTTATTACTTTCAAATCTGAACGTACCACGGCAATTAATATGGCTTCCATTAGCCTGTGAGAAAATCAGTCACTTTGCCTTTGAAACTAGAAATAAATGCAAAGTTGACCCTGTTTTAAATGCCTCCCACCTCGTGTGTGTGTGCGTGAGTGAGTGTTTACTTTCAGATGTGCTACCAGAGGTGTGATGCGATGCCCTTCAGAAAGCACACTCGCCAAAGCTCCTCTGTAGTTACACCCTCGCTTCTAGAAGCAATTTGAGTTCCAAAAGCTTTAAATTGCAGTGTCTTCGGGGTATGAAATAATGTTGTTTGTATGCAACTGCTAGTTTATTATGAGAAATGAAAACATTTTAAAAATTAAAGAAACATTTTTCTTTGTGTTCACAGCTCATTGTGTTAGTTTAACCCCCGTGCTTAACCTCTGCAGTTCATTTTACAAACTTGCCTTCGTTTATTTTTGTATGCGTTCAGACTTAACCCTTGCTTACCACGCGCTCTTTGTGGCATTCCAGGCAAAGGAAGGACTTCGACAGTGAGAGTGCCTTCTCCGACTCCTGGGAGTGTCGGTGATGGGCTTCAGAACCACGTAATTACATTTGCAGAGGTGCACAGTCCTCCCTTCTCAGCCCACCCTTCTATCTTAACTTTTATTTATTTAGCATATGTATTTTAGTTTCCCCAATTGGATTCAAAGCATTCTAGGCCATAACAACTTATAACCTAAGCCATACCGAAGTTTAAATCTGTGATCCAGTTACGTTCCTCATTATTGATACCAAGAACTTTTCAAAATAAGAATGACTTTTCCATCTTGCACCCAAAATTTTGGACTAAATGGAAAGGGTCATCTTATTCTCTGCTTCAAAATTGAACCCTCCTGATTATCATGGCACTTACTCTTTAAGGGCATAGCAATTGGCAAAGTTTATTCACATTTTTTTAAGGGAAGGATGACTGCTTGATAGTCTGCCTTTGTGTATTCATCGGCACAAGTCTATATAATTTCCTGTAATGGTCTCGGTTTATTTACAATTTCAGCAGTTGTGTTTGTTTAGGCTAAAAGAACACCTCTGTGGAGTTAAGAAGAGCAGCCCTCTTTGCACTGAGAATTATGTCACCTCCTCTGTCCCATTCCAGCCCATGGAGTTCTTTTGACAGACAGCATGAACAAATCTGCATAAGGAAAAGTAAGTGACAGCTGGGGTCAGGCTCTCTCTGTTTAATGACACTGCCAGTTACACATTTTGAATTGTTTAAATATGAGTCTACAGCTTCCACAATCATCATTTCACTGGGTCCACTTTTCATACCCAACAGCCAGGAAACTGACACGTAATTACACACTCGCTGATGGTATCGCGGTGCCGATAATTAAAACTGCCGCCGGAGGATTGCGATCGCTAGTCCACAGCTGGGATGTTGTCAGGAGGCAGCAACTCCAGCGGCTTTTAACGCCATCTCCTTACAGGGGGACCTCCAGTCCCAGCACCGGAGGAGCCGGCCGGCCTCCGCACATCATTCGCGATGTCTCACACAAATGAAGAAAATCTATTAACAATCCAATAAGTGAAATAGAAACACAGTGACCCAGGGGTTAAACTGTCTGCTTGGACGCAGGAGCTGGGTCTGTTAGGTATTGTTCTTTTTTTCCCTGCCTTTTTGCCGTATTTACAGAAAAGATGGCCGAATGGTCTCCCATCTCTGAGTTCAGCTCCAAGTTTACACCACAGATGGGGGCAGGGGGTGTCAGAGATGATGCAAGGAGTTGGCAACGCAGCCCCTGCTCGATTTCATGCCTGTATCTGAGTGAAGGAATGGGGAGCACTGGGAGAGAAAAAAACTTCAACCCATAACAAGTTTATTAACTACACACAGATTTAATTTTAGGGGAAGAAGTGAGATTGGGGTAGAAGAACTAGGGGTGGGGCATCTGAATGTCCCCGGGGAGAGAAAAAACCCCACACTTCTGCCCAAGGAAGTGATCGTGCCGATGGCATAATATCCGGTGACTTTTGACATCCCAGTTTCTCCTTCATCCATGCAAGGACACACAGAAAGGGCAGAAGTGTGAAGAGTTGCTAAAATAATCTAAATAGGGCAGGCAGGAAGTGCAGGCACTGTCGTGAGCAGCCAGGAGCTGTGGGTTTATGAATGCTAAACATTCAAGTATTAGAAAGAGGTAACTGGAAAAGTTAAAGCCGCCACAGACAAGTGATAATCCAAATTTTAATAGGCCGGGACAGCATGACAGAGGCAGCGTTGCCTAGAATGAACTATATTTATTCAATTTAAAAATGAGCAATGTATTCATTGCATTAGTCCCAAACCTTATCATCAGCATGGGTCCACACGTCTCTCACGGACTGCCTGCCTTCCAGAATAACCTCCCCGCACATTGGCACTGGGAAAACACACACCAAACTTTTACCCTTGCAGTGAGCTGAGCACAGGAGTCACCAGGACAGAATCTGCCTTGTGTGCCGGGACAGGTTTCCTGGGATTCGGGGTGCTCAGTGCCACACCAGGAAGTGCCAGGACACCAGGATGAGCTGGTCCCCCCACACACTCCACTAAAAAGACAGTTGGATTGATTTTCTTTGACCTTCAATAAACCCTGATGCAGAATTACAGAACTACAAATTTGGGGCTATTGCACAGACACCTTTATCCCAGAAGCAGCAGCTCTGTGCTGGGTGAGGGGAACACAAGGCATTTTCTGAGAGTTCTGATTTTAATCTGCTGTAAATTAAAGCATTTTCATGTCAAAGTCACACGGATAATTTTTATGCAATGGAAAAACCAACTTGCAGGAACTTTTCAGAGGATGTCTGCTCTTGGGCCAGTGACAGCTGAGGTTAAGTCCACACCTGGGCACAGTTATCCACGTTCATCTCTCTGCTTTGTTCCCCACAAGCCACAGAGAAGGGACTTGCCCAAGGAGACTTTGAACTTTATCTCCTAAGATCCTGCGTCCCTCCCTGTGTCTTCCTCTCCAGACTCTGGGTCAGGTGGGTTTCTTCAGACACTGCCCTCCCCAGCTCCGTGGCCCCCAGGAGGCCCGCCGGCCTTCTCTCTCAGTGACGATACTGCTGGCTCTACCTCCCCCACCGTGAGGGTTAATGTGATCTCACAAGCGCCGAGTCCCTGGGCCTGGGCATTCTCCACCACGCTCAGGGGGTCTGCTGACAGTGTGGTGGTTAAGGAAGAGAAAGTGGTGGACTACTTTACGTACACGCACCTCACAAATCTGAAATGCTACACTGCCTAGCACACACCTTGCCCAGGGTGTTTTCATGCCGTTTGTGTGTTGCTCCTGCTCATCACACACACATCTGTTGTTGTAAGTGTGCTGTGTTGTCTCACCAACATCCAGATGGGTCAATGTCCCAAATGTAAAACAATTAATAATTAATGACTATTTTCACATTGAATATTTAAAATAAATATTTTTTTAACATTTTTAAAACATGTAATAAGGACATAATGACATAAATACTCCAACACGTTGACTGTCACTGCTGAGCAGGACCCCGGGAAGAATGTACATCTGGGGCAGGAAAGGATTTCTAAAAGGCCTCTGAAAAC
Source organism: Otolemur garnettii (assembly GCF_000181295.1). NCBI lineage: Eukaryota > Metazoa > Chordata > Mammalia > Primates > Galagidae > Otolemur > Otolemur garnettii. The sequence continues at coordinate 3,776,640 of NW_003852470.1, read as the reverse complement.
AGCCAAGAACTGCAGGAAGTAAGATAAAATTTACTCTAATTAACCGGCCAACATGCATATCACCAGCGCCCAGTGATTATGGTGACTTAGTTAGTGGCATGAAGGACACAGAGGAGGAGAAACCCAAACAAAGAAACAGCACTCAGGATCACAGCTCTCGCTGCAGAGACAGAGTGAGTCGGGTGACACCGAGGACCTTGTAAATCTGGCCACGAGTGATGGCAATATTACGGTCGGGGACTGAGAAGGGGAAGTTACTGGCGAACGTCCTTGATGACATCACTCTAGGAGGTCACATAACATCAGAGGAGGTTATTAACCTGTGTGCAGCCCAGCAGGAATTTTGCTGAGCTGTTGGGCCACGCCTCTGGGGCGTGGAGCTAGATGGATGCTGGCATCATCGTGTGGCATTACCGACATGCTGCCACCAATGACTCACGCTCAGAGGGCGCCTTGAGAACCCGCAGCTGTTCAGTGATCACCCCATGAGCAATGATGCAGACAGAGGCGCGTGGAGTCGGCCTGGTGGAGTGAGCGGCCGCCTCAGCGCCTGATTGATACACCTGGTTTTGCTCACAGAGAATTGGGGGACAGGGGGTCTCTGATCCTGATTCTGCGTTGAAGAAAATTGTGTACCCAATCACGGAAGCGATTGTGCCCCTTACAGTGTGCTGGCAAGTGAGGACACGGAGGGACAGCGAGGCCCTCGCACAAAGTTTGAATAAGAAGAAACAGAACTTTACTTTGTGAAGCTAACGTGATGGTAAAGACCCTTGGCTGCTTTTAAAAGGTGTGTTCAAGTGATCTCTCTTAGGGATAGATTCAGTGTTTTGAATAGTCCACACCCATCACTTTAGGACTAAAATAACATACGTTTTTTATTTAGAAAAAATTGTTAAAATTTCTCAATAAGTCCAAACTGTAAGATAAACAACTTATCTGCCAGAAGTTTGAGTCTTTCCAAACATTTGATGTCTAATGACACTATGAACAAAAGAAATTAATGATGTGTTTCAGGATGGCACATTTTAAAACCACACTTAAAGACAGAAAAAGGATGTGAAAGAATACTTTTCAAATTCAAAGTTGGCCAAATACAGCAGAGCCTCAATCACTGACCACCTTCCTACACTGACCACCACAAGGTGACCTAGTTTTCATAGACTGGACACGCCCACATATACATGTCAAGACAATAGACCTAGTTCCTTGTGTTGACCACCTCTGTACATGGACCAGGTTGTTATAGTCCTTTTACAGGGAGGCAGGGTGGTCAATGTACAGAGTTTCTACTGTATTGGGTTTTTAATCCATTTGCCATTATTTTCCCAAACTGGAATAGCCGGCTCACCGCTCGTGGGAGACACAGACCCATCAGCCCAGCGTCTGGGGGACCCAGGGGTCCTGGGCGGGGCATTTTTGCGATTGTGGAGTCCACAAGGCATTGACAGGAGCTGTGACCAATGACGTGGAAGCCCTTGGATTGCTGGTCTGAGTTGTAAATGGGGCCCCTAACACAACCCATTCCTAACAAGGAACCGTGCACAGCCGTCCTCAACTATCACGACGGTTGGGTTTTCTAAGTTAAGATGAGAAAAGAAATTGTCTGAAGGTTAACCTGACTGAAGGTGTGGCTGTCACTGTGAGCCGTGCTGGTGGCTCTCCTCCTCCCTTCACACAGATCCAGGCTGATGCTGCCCGTTCCAGCCATGAAAGGTGCCAGTTCAGGTATAAAAAGGCGGGCACTGCTGCAGTGCTGACCCTAGCTGCTGGACCCACTGCCCTCGGCCAAGTATCAAACAATTCCAATCACCAGTGGTCACAGCCCAGTGGACAAAGGCGACAGAGCATCAGAAGCACACGGGACACCTGCCAGGACATCCCCACAAACACCCTGCACACACAGGCACTGGGCACCCAAGGCATCAGCACAGGCTGGCAGGGCCTCTCACTCTAGCAGACACTAAATCTGGGGTCATAGTGGCCCCACAGGATCTGCTCCACCCTAGGCTCCAGCAGAACCAGTACTCACCTTGGCTGAGTCTGGGCAGAAGCTGTCATAGCCACACAAGAAACAAGATCAGGAGACACAGTGGCCGCCATCCATACTTGGCTTGGGCCACAGGGAAGGAAACGCAAATTGTTCCTGTGGCCCCATCTGCCAAGCCCAGGGGCTCCCCTGGCTGGGATGCCATCCCAGGCCAGAGGGACAAGTTGTAAAGCCAGCTGTGTCCAGCTCCCCTAGGGCCAGCAGATACTGTGGCCACAACAGTATGAGAGGGACCAGAGCCTGTCTGGTTCTTGAACCTCTCTGGGCCTCATCACTTACAATTAGTCCCAAATAGCCCCTAGAGAGAGCCCAGCCTGCCTGCCTTCAAAGTGCCTCTAATCATCTCCCAGCTCTCACCCACCTGGAGTGTTTGATGCTTATTCAAGAATGAGCAACAGAAGACACATTGGTTCCCTTAAAAAACGGTGAGAGGCTGAATATACAAAAGGCAATGGTGGGCCCTTATATGAATGACAATGCAACTCTGACCTGAAGCCTCTGCAGCAATCAGCCCAGAATGGTCAGGACTTGGCCAGGAACTGCCAGATCTGGGCATTTTTACCTCCACCCCACCAGCTTCCAACTCAGAACCAAAGGAGCAAGTCACATATGCCTCCCACATCAACCAGGCATGACGCCCGGCTTCTAGTTAGCCCAGCTGCAGTTCCCTGTGACTTCCCATCAGGGCTCACCTGGAGACTTCCCCTTTTCCACCGTAAAGCATTCCCACTGCCCTGTCTGTCTCTGAGTGTCTACCAGGGTTGGCGGAGAGAGTTTTACCCCAGAGGGGCAGCAGAGGGACGATGGAATTGCTCTGCCTCCATCGTGGTGGCAGACACATGACTCAAAGCACTGGTCAGACCTCCTGGAACTGTGCACTACAAAGAAGAAATTGTACTCCGTGTAATTTTAAAAATAAGTACAATATTTAAAAATCTTCTCCATCAACAGTTTTTAGAGTTCTCATTTCCAGTAAGGCTTTAAAGGGCAAGAAATAGTCACACATTGCATTTTTTATGCAAAAATGCCATTAGTCATCCAGGCAAACATTAGGAAAATGGAGTAAAGGAGAGCACCTGCTGGCCATGGGCATTCTTCCCCTCCGCCCCGCCCACCCCACTCGCACCTTCTCACCTCTATTGATTTGCTTATTGTAGGATACATTCTGTTTTCTGATGACAAAGTGACACACATACACTATAGAAAATATTAAGAAGAAGGTGCAGATAGTGCTAGCTATACTGCGATAACCTAATAATTCTCTTTAAAGATATTTTTGGATAATTGTTATCACCGCCATTAATGAAATGCTACATATAGCTTGATACAAATAGAAGTTATCTGTAAAATAAAGGGAATTGTTATAAAACAATTTTAACTGGTTTTCAAATATAACTTTTAAAAGAAGAAATCCAGGTAATGGTAAATCTGATTTACCTAAAATGTAATACCCCAAAATAAGCTCCTGGATGTAAGGAAGGGCCTCTGTTACAGTCAGTCCTGAAGGAGGGGTTTTTGCTTTCTGCTGCTATCCTGAGTCAGTGGCTCTCAAATTTGAGGGTGCAATAGCATCCCCCAGACAACTCTTATAAACTGACTCTGGATTGGCCCCACCCCCTTCTGAACCCCTGATTCAGTAGGCCTGGGGTGAGGTTCCACAATTTACATGTCTAATAAATCCGCAGGTGTGGCTGACGCTGCTGGGCTGGGACCTCAGTTTGAGAACCACTGCTCTGAGATGGGTTTCTGTCATCCAACATGTACTTACACATTCTCAGAAATACCCATCTGGCTTTAATAACAGGACACTGAGAATTACTTCTTCGCTGAAGTGATATAAGTAACTTTGAGTTTAATAAATAATCTTTAGGGTCTGTCCTGGATGGAGTGATGTGGCTGGGTCCATGGGAACATGTGCCCTGAGCAGCCACCCTCCCAGCCGGGGGGGAAGCCTGCACGGACCCTGTAATCACCTCCCAGAGTGTCTGCACCATGCTCCTAATGATTTCAGTGAGTCCTTCAGATGAGCTCACAGCCAGGTCCTCTGAACAGGGAACCGAGGAACTCAGCCAGCAGAGGCACCAGCCCTCCACCCAAGCTCTGGTCACCTGCTTCTCTGTCCTGCATGCGCGTGGAGCACTGGCACAGCTTGTGCTCCTTCTGGGAATGAATGCCAGTGGTTTGATGAGCTGAGGTGTCTGCAAGACATGGGAACTTGCAGAGCTGGCTGGAATTGTCCACAAAATTGGGAAGGCTCTTGAAACCCAGACAGAGTGAGACTTTTTCAAGCAAAGGCCAGGAAGCTTCAGTATGAAACAGTTTTCTCGAGTCCGTGGCATCTCCCCTGACTGATAGCTTGCAGCCTCGGCACTCTCCCTCCCATCCCTACACGGCTCGGGTTTCCCTGTGCATATTGCCAGGCAGGGCGTCCACTATGCACCCACACAGAGAGCAGGCCTGAGACTGACCTCACTATGCACCCCCCACAGAGAGCACGCCTGAGACAGACCTCACGTGGCCTTGGAAGGTGAACTCACTCTAGCCACATCACAAGTGACAACTGCCAACATGTCACCAATTGCATATGCTCATTACACCTTTTCTCTGAATTTATGACAATATACAATGACTAATAAAATGTTTAATGATTACATACACACGAAAATCAATTTTAATGCATCAATAGAAAGCATGAAGTCTTCCTAATATGACATTAAAAAAGACATGCTTCCTGAATAAGTTCAAGAAAAATATCTGATGTGACTAAGGGCACAAAGAGACAGCTGACACAGGAGAAGAACACTCATCACATCATCAACCCTGAGCAGACCACAGTCAAGTACAAGTAAGAATGTGCTGGGCCCAGATTCCACAGATATGTACAGGAACACATTTATTGAAGTATTTGGTCCCTGCACGCCTTTGTGCATCCCGGGGATGAATGCTGCGTGGATGGGAGGATGGGTGTTCAGAGGGTGTTGATGCGGGATCATTGTGAGATCCGGGATCTGATCCACCTCTCTGCCTAGTAGTTGTCTGAACTTGGTCAAGTCGCTCCCGTTCTCTGAAACTGTTTCCCCAACTTTAACAAAAATCTAATCATCACTGCCACACCAACTTTATTAAGGCTTTTGTAAAGACCATTTAAGATGAAACCAAACAACTGTTATGATGTGCATTTACCCACGGGCTTAATTTTCCTTCCTATTTTCTTTTATTTTAAAGAGACTAAATGAAACAATCTTTGTCCACCTCTTACAAAAGCGTCACTAGCTGCCTTAGCTCACTGTCTGACGTCTCCATTTATAGAGTCAGCTGTGAGGATATACTAATAGCTGGTATTTTGTAAGGACATCCTCGGTGTTTGGCACTGTTCAAAGTGCTTTCCTTGTATTCTCATTTCGTCCGTAAACAGCCTTCTGAGGTAGGGACTATTTTTCTGCCCATTGTCCATGAAGAAACTAGGCCTCAGCCAGATTGAGCAATTTGCCTGCAGTCATGCAGTTAGCGTGCGGCAGAGCCAGGGCACAACGCCGCTGTCTGACCATGGAGCACATAACCCCTTGGCGTTACGCAGCCCAGGGTTGGAGGATTTGTGGTGTGAAGCTGTGTGACTTCACTTAGACACTGGAGCTTACTTTCTCATCTTTAAAATGCAGGTAGCAATACTGCCTAGTTTATACGATTTTAGGGATTAAGTGAGATGACACACCTAAGGGTAACTCGATTAGCACCTCACCTGGCACACAGTAGAACCAGAAGAGTCTGGATTGGTTTAATGCTTGTACCAGGCCACCCTGCTGTACTGACACAGAGCACGGGCAGACCTGCAGAAACGAACACCCACTGGACCCACCGCTACTGGACGGAGCCCTGGGAAGCCGTCTGCACGCGGGTGTTTGAGTGTGTGCATGTGTGCACGTGTGTACATGGGCATGTGGCTCGTGCACTTTACTGTTCCTTCAGCTGAGCCACTATCATTATTAGCTGGGGAAGAAGAAACTCTGAAGCCAAAACTGAAATGCTAATATACTTCTGCAGCCGTGTCAGGAATTTAAATACAACATTCAGAGAGGGTTTTAAACGCCTGCAGAATCTCCAATGAAGGACCAAGAGGCATTTTTGCAACCCTTGTCTAACCGCTGCTGTGTCAGACTCACCGGAATCGTTCTTTGCTGACTTTATTGGAGACTAAATACTCACAAATGAGTTCAGCTGTTTTCTCCTCCTCATTTTCTCAGCAAACACTGGAAGTTCCCTACAACGCGGCATGGTGCTCTTCTCTGCTTGTTTCTTCCACTCTCAACAGGTGGAAGAACTAATGATCTGACCAAGCAGCTCTCCTAAAGCCAGATGAAAGCCCAGGTAATTCACTCAGAATTCAGGCAACACAAGGAAGACATCAAGCAATCTTTGTCCCAGATGGGGAGGTGAGCACGGACAACTCAACGCCAATCCCAGCCCTCTCACCCCGGGCCTTCACTCACATTCCATTTCCTATTGCTGTCGCACTAAATTACACAGACTGGCCAAGAACAACACAGATGATTTCCCAGTTCTACAGGCTGGAAACCCGACTTGCGGCTCGCTGGGCTGCACTGGCAGGGCCATGGTTCTCCTGAGGCTGGAGGGGAGAACCCGCTCCCTCACCGTCCCTCCTGCAGGCCGTGGTTCTCCTGAGACTGGAGGGGAGAACCCGCTCCCTCACCGTCCCTCCTGCATTTCTTGGTTCGTGGCCCCTTCCTCCATCTTTAATGCCGGCCACAATGGGCTGGGCCCTTCTAGGCCACAGCTCCGAGCCTCTTCTCCCTCCCCTTCCCCTTTGAAGGACTCTGTGATTGCTTTGCCTGCCCCATCATCCATGATAATTCCCCTATTTTAAAGTCAAAAGAGTAACAACCTTGATGTCATCTGCAATCTTACCCCTTCCCCATGTTATGTAACGTTCCCCCGGGTTCCTGGAGTCAGAAACGGAACACAGGGAGACAGGCACGCTGCCTCCTGTGCTCTTCTCACCCCCTTCCACGCTCCCTCCTGTGCTCTTCTCACCCCCTTCCACGCTCCCTCCTGTGCTCTTCTCACCCCCTTCCACGCTCCCTCCTCCAAGAACCTTCCCCAAGTACAAGCTCCTCAGGGGAAGGGGGCAGGTTTTAGTTATTACTTCTCTGTTCTTCACAGAAAGACATCAGAACATGTCCCCAGTGAACACCTGGACCCGCGTCTTAAGCAACATCATGACCCCTAACTGTATGGTTGAGGGCCGCAGAGGGATAACAGCAGAGAGGGGTCTCAGGGTGTGTGTGGTGAGTGCAGCGTCTCCACTGACTCTCTCTGTCATGAATTCCTTTATTCGTTCGACCCGCAGACACTGAACACCAGGACCCGAGCACACTCTCTGCATGGAGGAGTCACCTGTGGTACTTGGAGGTTACAGAGTCAGGGAGGCAGTGGTTGTCCAAGGTCCCAAAGAATGCCGATGCAGCCTGCAGGAGACAGGCCGTGCCGCAGGGTACAGGGTGCATGAGACGCCTCTCTGCCTGCGTGTGCTCCTAGCCCAGCCCTTCTAGCCCTGATACAACCGCTGGTGAGGACAGCCCACGTGTTCTTCACTGCCACCCAGTACTTTTCATCCCACAGCTGTAACCTACAGGTGAGGCCCCTCAGTAACCCCTATGCCAACACATTCACGAAGATGAAAATGACGGAAAGCCTTTTACACACTTGGGCCCCGTAAGGCCAAATGTTTCCAAGAAAGACAAGAAATGGTGGTGGAGACATCTCCGCACAGATGGAGCCACAGTGGCCCCACTGGGGAGGCCACCTCCAGCAACTCCCCTGGTGCACCAAATGGAGATGATAATACCCAGCTCGCGGGGCTGTCGTGAAGACTGAGCTGAATGGTAACAGATGTAAAGCAATCATCACCTAGTAGGTTTCCATTAAACATTGGTTTTCTCTGCCTCCAGCAGTTACCACAAATTATCAGCCTTTGCTGAATCCTGAAATATCAGCAAGTTACTCAAAACAAATCGTTACAAACACTATGCTCGTGCTGGCTGTAACTTCTTTCCAATTTTAACAAAATCATGTAAGAACCACTCAGGGACATGTGGATCTAAAAGGAGGCGCATTTGTACAAAGCCACATTCCATCGCTGGCCCTTACCCAGCACGGCCCGTGAAGTTCACTCTACATTTCCCAAAGTTGCTCCAGTGAGTAGGAAGTCGGGCAGCCTTTTATGAACCCCCACCCACAAAAGAAAGATGGAATATAAGCTCCAGCTTCCTTAAAAGTAGGAAATGATCATAATCTCACATAATAGATCACGCATAACAGAAACAAACGACCGTGTACATGATGGATACCCAGAGCCGAGACGTCACTAGCAGAGACATACACAGCCCCATCTGCGGCGGGTGCTCAGAGCAGAGACTTCCCTGTGAAGAACCAGAACGGGGGACAGAAGTCATAAGAAGGTCTTGAATAACTTGGAGAGAAGCAGAAGCGGGAGGAAGGCAGAGCTGAAGACAAGGACTCCAGGAAATAGGATCAGTTTTTAAATCCCCAGCTGGACAAAGAGTGTGGAACAGAAATAAACATAGGAGAGAACGAAGGGAGAGCAGCAATCCGCTTTACAACTACTAACCAGAGATGAGCTAGTAGCAATTAACCGACAAAAAAACAATGCCACAGAAAAACATGGGCTTCACTCTCAGCCTTGCCAAGTCCTGCCCAAGTGCTGAAAGGGAAAGGTAAGAAGCACTCGCTCCCAGAAGAGAGGCTGATGCAGAGGCATGTGAAACAAAGCCACGGTGCCATCAACCCTCTCCTCAGGTTGTCTCGTGTTATTCTCGAGTAAATACCAGGGCCTGATAGAACTGTCCCCACTCACAGATGAGCAATAGTCTTCCCGAAAAGATCTAACAAAGACAGGACCCAAGAGAAGAACCAGCTTATCAGGGAAAGGCCGGCAGAGGACACACATTCAAAAGAGAGCTCCAAAAATCAGGGAAAAAATCACCCCAGCAAGTGCTTCCTTAAATTCTCTGTAAATTTAAAGGAAAATGGAATAGGAAAGAAATAGCTTAAAACAAAACTGTGAGAAAAAAGAGAACATTACAAACTAAGATACAAATAAAGAATAGCAGTGAAGGATACCATGTTGGAGACATTAGAAGCACAGCCAATAAAACGGAAACAGGCCAAGCCTTCCCGCCATCACTTACCTTTTCCTAAGAGTACTTACCAAGTCAATTACTCAAGAAATAACTAACATATTCTTAAATATGTTATGAAGTGAAAACCACAAGAAAAGTGGCAGGAATTTGTGCTGTGTGGAGGGTATAGGGACATGAAGGGAAACCCTGCGGACAATTCCTCAAAAGAAAGTGCAGAAGAAAGGGTCACAAGGAGGAGGATGGGACAGAGAGACACAGAGCTCCCATCTAAATTCAGTTCATTCCAGCGGTGGTGTGGTGACTTCATTCATTCACCTAGTCATTCATTTGTTCATTCTGGATGAACAAATTCCAAATTCTTGGAATACTTGACTTTGACACTGTCCTAGGTCCTACTAGGACATGAGCAGTAAGAAGCTGCCAGCAGGTAGGAAGCTTCCATCGTAGTGGGCACCAGACAGGCAGGAAGCCAGAACTCGAGCAGAGTTCAGATCCTGCCAGCTGCTAGGTGGACACTAAACCAGAGGACGGAGAGACAGAGTAGGAGGCTGACCGTGAGCAGAAGCCGCAGAGAGCAGGCGGACAGCGCCCAGCCCCAAGGGGAGAAGTTTATTTATTTCTTAATTTTTTATTAAATCATAACAATGTACATGAATGCCTTTATGGGGTACAATGTGATAATTTGATATACCCTGTGGAAAGCTTACATCAAACTTGTTAACATAACCAACACCTCACTTACTTATTTGTTGTGGTAAGGCATTTATACTCTACCCATAATAGTTTTAAAATGTACCATTGCATTATGCACAATAGCTGAGGTCCCACCAAATACCTTCCCTCCTCCCGGCCTTCCCCCTCCCCTCCCCTCTTGGGTGAATTTATCCCATTTTTATCTGTTGCATTTTTCTATTGTTTTCTATAAAATGGTGATTTAAATTGGATCTACTTTTTATTCACTCATGTATTTTTAGAAATTGTCATACACAATTTTTTGTTATTGTTTTATAACATTTAAAAACGTTTTCTTTGTTGTCCATCTTTTCCAGCAGTCTGCGAGGTCTGTATGAAGGGAGTTGGGGAAGAAAGAATCTCAATCGTAAGGCAGAGTTCAAAGCCAGCAGCACACGGGCATTAGACTCTGCACAGAACACACCGTCTCCGAATGTGGCCAGAGATTCCAGGAGGGATCTGGCACATTTCCCTCTTCATTCTCCCCCCACCCAGGGCTATTCACCTCCGTAAATAGTTGAATACCTTGTTTATTCATGATTTCCGACCATCTGTCACTCACACAGACAAACAGCAGCTTGGTGAGGGCAGACTTTTTCCTTTGCTCATTTTTGGTGCCTACAACAGCACATGGGTGCTGATGCGTAGAGAATATTTGTGCAAGAATGAAAAAGAATTGGTACAGTTTCAAGGACGATTTTATAGATGATTCATTGCAAGAAAATCTATTAATGTAATTCACCTGTCAATAGCCCAAAGAGAAAAGTACAATATGCAGAAGTCAAAATGAAAGTTTATAAAATCCAAAGTGTTTCTAATTTCAAAAAACTAAGAAATGGACTTGGGCACACACACAGAAACACTCACCTAAAGTCAAAAGCCATCGTAATGCTGTTGGAGACATTAGAAGCACAGCCAATAAAACTGAAACAGGCCAAGCCTTCCCGCCATCACTTACCTTTTCTAAGAGTACTTACCAAGTCAATTACTCAAGAAATAACTAATATATTCTTAAATCCTTGTAATTTTCTACAAGAGAATAGAAATAGCCTTGTTTAAAATTTTATGGTAATTATTAAAATAACAGAAATAGAATGTTTACAAACCAATAGATTAGAGGAACTTAAAACTTGAGAAAAACAAAAAAAAGAAGGCAAGAAATGAGAGACAAAAAGCAAAGAAAACTGTAATTATAAACTAATACTGTTTACTCATTTAGTATTACTTCCTACTGCTATGTACAAATTACAAAAAAAAAAAACATTTAGAACTGAGCAATAAAAAATAACTTGTGAAATCACATAGGACATGGCTAAAGTAATATTTAGAGCAAAAAAGCAGATTCTTGAATGCACGTAGAAAAAAATCAAAATAATATGCTAAATCACCAAGTCAAGAATTTGTATAAGAACAACAGAGTAAACCAAAGGCAGGAGGAGGAAGAATATACCAAAGATGACAACATGAGTTAGTAAAGCACAAAACATGGTTACATCTCCGAAAAAATGTAAGCACCAAAAGCTATAGGGTTAAAATGTTAGTAAAATCATTGGCCATGAAACTACCATTCAAGAATCAATAATGCTTCTCTCTGTAAATAAGTGAATCAACAATGTACTAGAAGAAGATTTCCCACTCACAATACCAAGACTCCAGTTGCGATTCTTGTGTATAAATTAAGAAAGATGCAGAACCACAGTGGAAAAGCGTTGAACTCAGTGCCGGGACGGGGAAGAAGACTAATAAACGGAAGGGTGCCCCTCCAGCGGGAGAAGACTCCAGTGCTCCTGAAATTCATACTTTCAAAAATAACGAATGGAAGCTTTTTAGCATTGACAAAATTTTTCCCAAACAATAATTTGGGTAGATAGCCTGGCAACCTCTTTAGGAGAGGAGTGATCTCTACCAATAGAGCCTGCGGTGAAGGCTCTTACTGTCGTAAGTTGATACTTAGACATTGTGCTAAAACTCACAGAACTGCACAAATAAAAAACTCAGCTTTTAAGGTATGATAGCATTAAAAGTTTGTTGTTTTTTAAAAGCAGTAGAATATAGACATAGGAGTAGTTAGGAAATACAGGGAACAGAATATAGCATAGAAATTAATACAATAAGAATTTTATTAAGAATTTCCATCTTACAATGTAACCATCTCCAATAGTGGAGGGAGAGTGACATACTGAGTTGTGTCAGCACAAACTTCTAGCAATCTGGGGGAAAGGAGAACTGAATCACTGCTTCAGGTCTTTATACCAAAGTTAATTTCTTTTGGACAAAATATCTAAGTTGAAAGCGTGATCATTCTTTTTTTAAAAAAAAGCATAGATTTTTTTTTCTAATAAACTAGAAACAGTTAAATTGGTTATAATCATGTCCCCCAAAGCCAGCTATAATCAAGCAGGAGATTGGCAACTGACTGGATAAAATATTTAAAATTCTCTAAAGCAAACATTTCATATACTGTATCAATGGAGAAATAAAGAAATGAAAATCTTGGAGGAATGGTTACAACAGCTCTGTCGGGTGAAAGGGAGGTTTCCTGACCACGCTTTGACCCAACAAGTCTAATGTGAGACTTAATCTTAGAAATGTGGTAACTTCATTGTACAAAGATTCTCTCTCTCTCTCTCTCTCTCTCACACACACACACACACACACACGCTTATCCCAAATAACACCCAGTGAAACTTTCCGTATGCAAAGCCCTGGTGTCTGCTGTCTACATGAAGCGTTTCTATTCTCTCCCCAACTACATAGCACAGGTTTCTTTAATTCCGATTTTACGGACGAGATGAAGGGGTTCAGAGAGGGTAAGTGGCGTAGCTGGTTAGGGGTGAAGGTGGGTTCAGAGGAGGCTTTTTCAGATCAGAGCTTATGCTCTTAGCTTTATCCTTTCTCTTGACTTTCTTTTGTTTTCTCTATAATAATGGAGAACTGGAAACAACCTTTTAGCGGAGGCACATGTTAAATCAATCGGTTTCTGAAATACTAAGCAGGATTAATTTTCATCAGGTCGAACCTACGTAGAGAAATGAAAACTATGTCCAGGATAAGCTAGGCAAAAGCTGGAGGTGCGGGGCAGTGTGTGACGCATTACTCCTCTCGTGTGCCTGCGTGGGCTCGGAGGGAAGTCGGTAGTGGGGTGACCTCCAGGGACAAGGGCTGAGGCCGCGGGGAAATGCCTGGTGTCAGGGGTGGAGGGTTGACTGTTAATTTAACATATTTTGTACTCTGCTTTCTTTAATAATGAGCGTGTCTTTCTTTTATATTTTTTTAAAGCTAAATTTGAAATAAAGAATAAACATTTCCTGAACACTTCTTCCCCAGGATATGAGTCTGTTCTAAGAAACGGACACACCCTAATCTGGAGGGCTGGCAACATTCTGACAACATGATTTCTAGAAAGAGAGGAAAAAATGACTTCAAGATGTGAGGGTTCCTTAAAAACAAGCACAGTCAGAGCCGCACTCCTGGTTTGATATTTGAATGTCCTGGTGGCATTTTTTTTTTCTGGCTATTCCTCAGAGACGGTGTTTAGGAAATCCTGCCGGGCTGGGGGCTCCAGCTGTGAGCTCAGTCCTATTTAAAAAAAAAAAAAACTTCTTTCCCACCATCACTCATTTTCAGCACGAATGTGACCCACAGTTCAAGGATCGAGAGGCAGGGCTCCTTTTCTATACATGGCACAAATATTTCATGTTTTCCTGCTTGGGACACTCTCCACCACCCTGGAGAAATCCTACAGCTACAAGGAGATTTGTTTAACCCTTTTAAATGAGGGGAATGAAGGGAGGAAGATTTTGAAAAGGATTATACTAGAAACTTCTTGAAAGGAAAAGAGTAAAGCTTTGGGTCAACCACCCAAGCCGATCTCCCATGGCACTTTTACAAAAGAAACTAGAATTTCATCACGCAGAGCTTGTGAGAAGGCCAGCTGTGTTTCAACACCCTCTCCCTTATACAAACATCCACGACATGGTCATTTGCTTGTTTGTGAGTCTCCATAACGGATAATTAAAAAACAAAACCCACTTCAGTTAGGGGAGATATACAACTCCTTATCAGAGGGCGGTGGCTGTTCCTCTTAACAGTGTACAGACGCGGAGATTAAATTTCAGAGAGAGATTTATTTTGCGGTATTGTCCTGTTACTCACTAGAGAATTGTGCAATGTAAGTAATCTGATCAGAATAATGCATAGGGACATATTTCAGAAAACCAATAATTGTGGTAACGTTGAGCTGTGCAAGGTGCCAAAATAAAGTCCAGAATCACTCCCACCCTTCTCCCCCAATTCCTTCAGCACAGCTTCATAACTGGCTGAGCCCCGTCCCTCACAGGCACAGGCTGGAAGAAATCACTGCGGGCGTCTGGAGAGTTGCCATAATTTGAGACCCAAAGCACTTCTCTGGACCCAAAATCAAAATGATATTTTACAGATAAGCCTCAGAAAGATTCGACAGCCTTTATATCTTAAGGATTCTTTATCCTTGGCGAGGTCCTGCCGATTGTTTGTTACCGTGTTAGGAAGCAGTTCAGTCAAACAATAGAAAAATCACTAAAACCGGCTGTATTTAAATTCTGTTTACTCCTTTAACCTTTTGACTTAGCCACATAAAAGGTAATCTTTCAAGAACAAGTCCCAAACAGAATCATTGCCTATTTGCTTTCCTCAAACCCGCGTGGAATAAACAGAATCTGTAACAAGATCCCTTTAGCCATTTTTTATTCTGCTCATATTTGCAATGATTTTATAACGGACGGCTGGTTCGCCTCTCTCCCATCCTCGCAATCAGTGCATCCTGGGATTAAAAACCATTTAGGGCCCAAGTCTTAAACAAACTCCCCACACAGCAGTAGAACGAACATTCTGCATTGTTTCTTTTTATTGTCGCGAGTTTTATGGGTTCCACCAGGAAGCTGGGGAGTTGGGCCCTCGTTTCTACACAGAGGAACACCCCGCTTACCAACACGGAAAGTGGCACAAATGAGATTGCAAAGGTGGCAGGGAAATAACGCATGAAGGCTTGATGGCCACACTCCCCGTTTTATCATGAAATGGTCACATACTATTAATAGATTCCTCTCCAGAGAGTTTTCCTGGGAATATTTTCTTTACAAACATGGACTGGTGTCTAAATTGCTCAAGAACAAATATGTTGAGTTGCTGAAAAATTGCATTAAGAGGAGCAAAGCAATCTAACAAGTGCCTGAGAAGTCTCATCAGAGGGGAAGTTGCAGGCAATTCTGGGAGGTCTGTTCAGCTGCCTGCGGATGGATGTTTGGGAGGAAGGGCTGCCTTCACCACCACCAGCGAGTGGCCCCCCGGGCAGGGCAGGGACAGGACAGGCTGCATCTCTACCCCCACCAACAAAATTAAATGGAGGAGGTCAGCTTTGTGCACTCAGGAGCTCCTTCCAGAGTCCTGTGGCTTTCGTAGGGTGCAGCTGTCTGATTCAGCCCTGTTCACCTACGACTTGCCAGCACTAGGTCAGAGACGGAAATTGCTCTGCAGAAACTGCATTCCTAAGAAGTGTCTCCATCTGTTATCCAGAAAGTGGGCTTGGAATCTAAGGCAAATTTGAATTTAGACACTAAGATCAGAGAATATTTCAAGAAGCGCTGATGGTTTCTGCATTGGTTTCCCATGCCTCTCTAAAAGGGACTCCACTTGCTAATAGTTAAAAGGAGAGGAAAGGGCTCCATCTCAGGAGTCAGTTTAATCGTTTTTATCCATGAAAATGGAAAATGGAAAATGGGTGGTTCTTCGGGAAATGAATGCCTCTGATCCTCACGTTGTTAATATCTTAATAATGAAAAACGTTACCACCTTGTATTTATATAGTGTTCTACAATAATTTCATTACTGCTACTTCTTCACCATGTGAAAAAGGCAGACATTATAATCATCATTTGAGATGATAAAACTGAAGCTATGCAAAAATATTGACTTTATTCCTATTAAAATCAGGTATAAGGCAAAGACGTCTATTATCACTATGGCTGTTTAACATTGTTCTGAGACACTTCCCCAATGAAGTAACATGTGAAACATTAAAAAATGGACTATTACAAATGATAAAATGACAAAATCGTTCTTTGCCAGTGGTACGAGCACATACATAAGAACTCTTAGAATAAATATGCAGATTAAATGGCCAAAACAAAGTGAGTATAGAAAAATTAATTCCTAACTTATTAGAAGACATAATGGGAGAAAGTCATTTCATAGTAACAAACAAAAACATGAAACACAAGGATGAATCCTACCAAGAAGTGCACAGAATTTGCCATAGGAAAACCACAAATCCTTCCTGAGCGACATTTAAAAATGTTATAGAAATACGTTACGGTCATTGATGGGAAGACTGAATACTATAAAGATGACTATTTTTCCCAATTAACTTAAAAGACCAATGCAGATGTAGTCACAGTCCCACCGGATATTGTTACAGCACCTGACAGATCCATCCCAGCATTTATATCAAAAATAAATAACAAAGATCAGGTAAGAAAAGAACAATAGGGGGAAATGGGGAAATGTTCTCTGTCAAAAAGTCTTATTTAACGAATGACTTTTTCATTTAAAAGACAGAATTACAACCATGGGAAATAAGTAGAGATACAAATAGCCATTTTTAGTAAATAAAGTTAGAAAAAATGCCTTTTTTTAAAAAAAGCTAACATAGGGTATTGGTATATGATATAACCAAATAAATTCCAGATGGGCAAAATAATCCAGTGAGTAAATAAAAAATACGCAAAAATTTTAAAATAAGACTGTTTTTATATCTTTAGGCTATGAATTCCATGAGAGCAGAGTGTCTGTCTTTTTAACCCCTGTGAGTTTGTAGAATCAATGAATGTGAAACCCTGAAATAATGAAAAAATAACAAAGAAAATGTGGATTCTTGTGAGGATTTAGAATGCTTTCAGAAATAGAGATAAATAAATCTGGACGAGGCTATAAATAATATAATCAAAGATTTATATTCTTAATGCATAGAGGTTTTGTTTGTCAATAAGGAAATACAACTTGAGAAAAGTAGAGAACATTTCAAACTGTGGCTTAGGAGAGTCACTAAGCGGCTGGCATCTGAGGCCCACTCTGGTGACCAGCCCCACCCTGACCCCGAGGCTCACTGCCGTGGGTGACCAGCCCTCGTCCACAGCTGGCATGTGAGGTCCACACCAGCCCCGCCCTGACCCCGAGGCTCACTGCCACAGGGTTCTGTGATTTTCTCCAGCAGCCCAGACACAGGCATCAATTCAAACACATTTCCAATACTTTGACATCATTATCTGGAGATAAGTTTCTTCCAAAGATTCCCTGATATACATTTCCAGGCACTTTCTGCTAAGCTGAGGTTTGATAAAACTACAGGTATCTTCAAAAAGAGCTTGAATTTTGTGCTAACTTGGTACACAAAAATAAAGAAGAATTGGTTTGCTTTTCTGTAAGAATTAACCCATTTATCTTATACATGAATGAAAAATTACTTTGCAAGTGTGATAAAAATCATATTGCCAGTTTTGTGGTTTAGGATCCAAAATGACTTTTCTATCTCAAAAGTCCCGCAGACTCACATACCCTGCATACACCTGAGGAAGGAGGTCACGCACTGGATCTAACTCTTCAAAACTGTGATTCCCAGCTCAGGATGTACTTCACTTTTGTCATCGAGCATAAAAAGAAAGAGGAAGCCACAAAGGTAGTGGAAAATGAAGAGTGGGAGGAGTCAGGAAACAATAACAAATTAAATTTTCTAATCCGTAGACAGAGAATGAAATTATGTAAAGAGATAGAAACAAAAATTCAATTGCTTTCCTCTAAAAAGAGAAAATATTGTAATGACGCAAGATATAAGGGCAATCACGTCTTAAAATTTTGTTTTGTACTTCTGATTTATAAAGGAATAGATGTTTTTTATTTAAAAGTTAGAAAACAGGATTCTAAATATATGGCTGATGGAAGACCTATGTTTCTCTCATCCCTCTCCAAACCCTGTTGAAATATCCGAACAAATGTATTTTTTAAATCCAATATGGTACCTGTAGAAAGAGGGGTACTGTCACTAGATCAAAAGAGGAGAGAGTTCTGAAAAATACAGCTAAAAACCCAGCAATTCCAAACAGACCAAAAAAGGGGGACCCTTCATGAAAATAAGTTTTCCTAAAAGAACCTCATAATATCCCAAGATCAGAAGAGTTAGAAGGGACAGATCATAGGTAGTTATCCCAGAAATGATTTAAAAGCCCCGATATCTCCCCTGTGTTCATTCGCATCCTTGCTTCTTGTACAGACAGTTCCCTCCTCCCACCTGGGTGGTCCATGACTCACGTTAAATGACAAACTACAGGAAGAAGCCCAGCTACCCTGGGGAAGAGTTGACCCCGAGGGACCACGTGTGACGAAGCCAGACAGTGGAGGAGGCCCTGAGATTATACCCTGAGCCAAGGTGTGGGCCTGTAAGTGACCCATCCTGGGGGGCCCAGCCCAGCTGAGACCCCAGACAACTGCAGACCCAGCCAGCAGTACAGGGAGCAGAACTGCCCAGCTGAGCCGCGGCACCCTCAAGACTGTGGGAGCATTGACTGTGGCCCTCGTAACTGGGATTGCTACAAGGAGGTCCTCCACATTTAGAATGCTAAAGGAGGTCTCTGGCCAGAGAAGCCGGATTGCCTCAGATTACAGACCACTGCCCCAAGAAGGACAAGCCCCAAGACCCAAAAGCAGATCACATTCCAAAAAACAAAACAAGCAAACAAAATCCTTTCCCTGGCTGAGTCTCACACCCCGCCTTCCGCACAGCACCACACTCAGGGCTTCTGTAATCAGTATTTGCATTCACCACTGCTCAGAGTGAACAGTGCAGCTGGCAGTAACATTTGGCTTACAACCTCATGGATGAGATGATATAAAGAATCTTCAAACACTGGGGGAAAGTGGCTTGAAGAGCCATACCAGTCATGGGGGGAGGGAAGAGCAGCAATGGAAACAGAAGGAAGTTTTAAAATAAGCGATGGACTTACTCCAGTAAGTGACAGTGAGCTCAGAGAAATACGATAGGATACCTGTGGGTTAGTTATAAAATAGGTTCCAGTAAAATTTACAAATATTCATAAGTCTGATGTTCACAAAGCTGAATATCAAGATAGGAAGGTGGAAAATTGGGGTAGACGCCCAAAACTCAATCTGAAATGAAAAGATGAAAAGTGAGACAAAAATTAAAACATAACCAGGTCTGGTTTAGAAGCTCCAACACCTATCTGCTAAGGTCATATTTAGAAAAACTAAAACTTAATATAAGACAAAAAGTCAAGACAGAAAGGACATTTAAGACAAAGAATTGTATTTTATGTAAAAGTTCAGTCCTTCTCGGTTAGTAGTACAAGTTCTTACACATTGAACAACATAATATCAAAATAAATACGACAAAGTCTATGAAAAAGGATATAATATATTATATGATATATAAAAATATATAATCATACAAAATATATAAAAAAGAATAATATAAAAAAACTGGAAACAAGAAGTGAGCTTGTTCATACCCATAGGGTGCGATTTTCAGATAACTCTTAGTGAAAAAGAAATGAGACCAAAGATTAGAATGTCAACTTAAAAACTTGATTGAAAAGACATAAAGAGAGTTTTCCGACAGCAATTGGCAAATCTATGTGTTTTCCAAACCCTTCTGGAATATTTCTTTTAAATGTGCCCACATTGTAGCACATAAAGAAAACTCAAGAGGTTACACAAAGGATGGAATCACAGACCACATTTTCTTACCCAAAGCAGCAAAACTGGAAATGAAGAACCAAAGGATGACCCCCAAATGTCAACCTACTCAAAGACGTGGGACAAAACCTCTAAATAATTCATGAATGCAAGAGAAAATGAAAACTGAAATCAAATATGTTTAGTAATGAGAGTCTTCTGCATTAAAACCTGTGGGCCCAGGCAAAGCCGTCCTCAGAGGAAAATTTATAACTTTGAATATATTTTCAGAAAATAAGAAAGACTGAAAGTAAATTAGCTAAGCATTCAATTCAAGAACTTACAAAAAATAACTCAAAAAAATCTCAAGTAAATATAAAGAAGGAGTAAATAATGATGAAAACAGAGGGTCACTTTTCTAGTATTACACACTATGCTATTTTGGACCAGGCCTTCCACTAAAAACAAATATAATGGACAACTTTAATACTCCTTAAATGTGCAAAGAAGTTATCAAAATGGTAAGGAAATATCAGTGCAAAATCTAAGGAAAGAGAACTCAGAGAGGTAAGCTGAGTCCCAGAACACCAACATTAATTTTACCCTAAAGGGACCTGACAGTTTGGTTGGCCTTACAAGGCAAGGGGACAAAAGCCGGGAGCTGGGGCCCACCCGTGCTGGGTGTAAGCAGAAAACAATTTAGCATCGCTTAGTAAATTCAAATGTAAACAATGCCCCATGGTCCAGCAATCCTGCCTTAGGTATCGGCCTAAAAGATCTGGACCCGTGTGTCAGGATAATGGGCACAAATGAGCACAGGTGCTTTTGTAACTCAAACAGCTGAGAAGGAGACACAGACCCCACTTTTATGCAAATTAATAGAAATTTATTGTACCTGCTCAGGGGTTGTTGCCATAGGAAGTAAGCGACCTCGAATGACAGATCAAATGGGTCTTTATACCCTATTTCTGCATCACAGCGAGCAGGCAGAGGTACAGAAGCTGAATCATTGTGGTTAGCCTTGGAGGGCGGGGGAATTGCGTAGTACAGAGGGGGCCGGGGTAGTCAAGCCTCTCCTCCCCGCACACTTTCTTATCTCAAGTTTCTCCTTAAAGTTCTTCCCCTCCCTACACTCTCCCTTATCTTCTAGCCTCTTCTCAGAGTTCTCCTCACCCTTAAGGGGCTGGGACTAATGGATTCAAAGGAAGTTTCTTTTTTTAAGGGTAGGGGGCTTGGTTATCACAGTGCCAAAAGTGAAACAGACCCAGTGCCCATCAGTAGACCAGCCAAATAGCTGGCCATCAGTGCAGCAGCCAAGCAGTCTTTGCAGAGGAGGATTGCACAGTCTCAGAATGAGCTGAGCTGCGAGGAGCATCAGTGTGAGCCAGCGGCAGCTACATCCCCTCCATGGAAATAGTCCACGTATGTTGTCGAGTGAAAGAAGCAAGCAGGCAGGGGGAGAAGATATTCAGCATGATTCCAATCCAAGAGTTCAAAATATCAACATCAGGAAAAACTAGACCCGGGACACAAACAAAGGCAAGGAAACTATTACCACAAAAGTCAGAGAAAGGGTTGAGTTCTGAACGATCTATAGGAAACTCTGGGTGCTGTTAAGATTCTAGTTACTAGCTTGTTACAATGTAGGTCCATTTACATGGGGGTTTCTTTCCCCCTCACTTTTCTGTATGTAATTTTCACAATACAAAAAGAACAGGAAGTTAAAAAGTAATTATGAAAATGTGAAAGACGTCAACACTAAAAGTTAATTTGAACAATAAAGACAAAAGTGTTCTTGGAAAAGACCAATAAGATAGCCAAGAATGGTTAAGTCTGCTCAAGGAAAAACAAAGAACCTCAGAAATCATAAAACCGCACAGCCGCATGCACCATGCCAATTCTTAAGACAATACAAGCACAACTTTGGACCAATACGCTTTTCAGTTTTGATTAAATGAAAGCTTTTTACAACAGTCTGGATGTTCTACGCAATTGACTGGAGAAAACGTAGGAAACTGAAAGGGTTTTCAGGGTTTCAGGGTTTCATGGTTTTATGAAAGCTATAACCCAATTATAGCCCAAGAAGAAGGGGAAAGGGCAGCGGGGAGGGGGGAGGGTGGGTGGAGGGAGGGTAAGTGGTGGGACCACACCTAGGATGCATCTTACAAGGGTACATGTGAAACTTACTAGGTGTAGAATATAAATGTCTTAACACGATAACTAAGAAAATGCCGTGAAGGGTATAGTGACCAGTTTGATGAAAGCATTTCAGATTGTGTGTAAAACCAGCACACTGTACCCCATGATTGTATTAATGTACACAGCTATGATTTAATTAAAAAAAAAGAAAAGAAAAATCTACAGAAAAAAAAGAAATTAAAATGAAAAAAAAAGTAAGAAAGAAAACTGAATGTCGATATTATCTACAAAAGAAATCAGAAAATGTAACCAGACATATATATCCCACCTCTCACAAATTCTACCTGGACTATTTCCATGAGAACAGGGGCTCATCTTCTCACTCATCTCCTGGACAGCGTACAGTTTACTAATTACTTTCTGTTGCATTTGTTGTGTTCTAGCTTTCTGATTTCTACTTATAATTCAGTTATTTTCATTTCTGGTGATATTTCCACATAATGGTTTGACTTAGAGCTTTACTATAATGGTATTCCATACAGCAAGGGTGTCCAACCTGGGGCCTGCGGGCCACATGCTGATTTTGTGAAGACTTTTTTTGCTAATCTGTGGTATCAGATACCAAGAAAAGAACGCACAGACCTTTCACACTTTTTGCTAATCAGCTTTCGTTACTATTTGTATATTTAATGGGAGGCCCGAGACAATCCTTATTCTTCCAGTATGTGGCAGAGAAAAAAAATAAAGATTGGATCCCCCTGCATAGAGTGTGATACACTAAATTTTTCTTATAATTTTTTAAAATTCTGCAATTTTGTTTATTTCCCCTTTGACCCAAGAGTTGTTTAATGGATGGTTTTGTTTTTCCAGGTGGAAGAACCTATTTGTTTTTTATTTTCGTATTAATTTCTAGTTTTATTGCATTTAGTCAGGAAGCGTGGTTTGTACCATATTTTTTGGAATTTATTGAGACTTTCTTTATGACCTAATATATGGTTATTTCTTGAGAATGTGCACTTGAAAAGGAAGTCTGCGCTCTGTAATAGCAGTACAGGACTTGAAATATGTCCGCTCAGTCCACCTCCCTCACTCCGTTGGTCAGGCCCCCCACATCATGAACACGGCAGACAAGCATTATCCACACGGGTTGTCTGCTATCTCGCCCTGTCGAGGACTGAGAGGTAAATTCTCCTAGATGCTCCTCTTTCTACGCGACCGTGTCTCTGTTTATTTCCACATCCCTATCCGATGGTTTCCCTTATATTACCGTTGCTTCTGTGTAATCTAATGCATAGATACTAATCATTTCTATGTTTGTTATGGACTGCAGCCGTTAGCATTACAAAGTCCTCTTTTTTCCCTCATTGAATGCTTATTGGCCTGAGTCCTACCTTGTCTATTATAAAAATTGCAACATCTGCTTCGTTCTGTGGTGCGTGTGTCTTTATCCAGCCGTTACTCATCTGTCTCAGATACCTTGCATTAGGCATATCTCATAGACACAGCTTTGAGGTGTGTCTGCTCTTTGGTAGCCAACCGGAGACATTTTCTTTGTGTGGTGAGTTAAACCCTTCCACGCTCATCCATAGGAGACCATGCTCTGTGTCAGTTCTTCCAAGTTCCTTCCCATGGTCTCACAGACACTGTGTTTCTATGTAGAGAGGCTGTGGGTATGTCAAGGCCCAGACGCATGCGTGTGCAAAGTCGGTCACTAGGGGGCAGCGCCTGTGGCTCAAAGGAGTAGGGCACCAGCCCCATGTGCCAGAGGTGGCAGGTTCAAACCCAGCCCCAGCCAAAAACTGCATTAAAAAAAAAAAAAAAAAAAAAGTCTGTCACTAGGGAGTCTTTCCTCACTATTCTGTTATTTATTTTGTTAGTTAGGAAGGCTTCTGTTTTTCTTCTAGTGTTTCTCCTGTTACCACTATCTACATATAACAGCCCCCGTCTTCTCTGCCATTAGATTAGCAGCTACTTCACCCAAAGTTTACGAGAGAATCAGGCATGACGGCATCTGTTAGTAACTAAATGACATCTCCTAAGCAGCCAAAATGGTACGTGGATAGTACCATCCTTGGGAGGAGAGAGGAAATCAGGTAATTTTTGTATGGCTAAATTTCATTCAGAATCCTGGTGGAGAAGAGCTCTGTGCTAAGAGAACAGACGTTACCTATTACTTGATGCCTTCCCTGTCCTCCTTCTACACTGCCTAATCTTTAGACACGACTGCTCGGGCCAACGTTCAAGCTTCTAATGTATGAAAGATTCTCTTACGATACTTGGTGCTCAGTTCCTCTTGGTTAGCACTAGGGGCAGTCAGTGAGGTTGTTCTCCTTTTCCTAACTTTTCCCTGTCTCCTGGCATTTTCTCCTGTATCACGTCGACATTGTCAGAGCATATGACACATAATATTGTGTCACCCTTACTCCATCTTTTGGCGTTAGTGCTCAGTTAAATAAGTTAAGTATATCCAGTGGCTTCTCCGACACTTTCAGTTGAAGATTATCTGATCATTTTTTAATTGTCTGAAGTTCATTCTCTCGTGGACTCTCTGGGACGGGCTCACCAGAGCCTCTGCCCTTGAGTACCGGAGTGTGCGTTGCAGTTGACACCTGACCCCTACCCTTGAAGGAAAGCTGGGCTGGATACCGAATGCTTCAATCACATTTTCTTCTCTTGGTAATCTTTCAAATGCTTCTTTCTTGCATACATGTTTCTGCAGAGAAGATTGAGGTCAGTCCCATTTCCTTTTCCTTAAAAATTTTCTTAGGTATTTTGCCTACATTCTCAAAGAATGCTTTCCTCGTTTTTGAAGTTCAATGGATTTACTAGGCTCTGTCTAGGGGCTTTCCATTCTGGGTCACTTTGTTCAATATGTAAAGTCCTCTTTTATCTCAGGAAGTTTTATTAAATTATAATTTACATTTTTGTTTTGTTCCCTTGCTTGGTGTTTATCTTTGAGACTCCAAGTAAATGTAATTTTAGATCTCCTGTGTCTGGCTTCTTTAGTATCATTTATTTTTAAATATTTGTATCTCTTTTTCAACTTCCATTAGGTTTTCTTTGCGTTTTTCTTCTATTCATTTCCCCTTTCTGAGTGCTCTGTGTCCACGTTCAATGTGCATCTTCCAATCAGGTCTTTTATTTCTGAGATTTTTCTTCTTCTACTCTTTCTGAAGGCTGCCATTTCGTATCCTGAATCTCCCTCTGTGGTTTACTTTCAGGACTCAGCTCTCCTCACTCTCTTTCGTGCTGTTCTTTCAAAGTTCCTGTAATAATCGTGGTTAAATGGAGCTAATTTTGAAAAGTGTATTAAAACTGTACCCTTGTGATCCTATTTTTCCTGTTGTGTGACCATCGTGTGTCATAATTCTATTGAGTGTATTTTTATGTCTTGTAAACATATTGCTTGGATTTAGTCCCACTCCTTTTGGGTTGCCTGTTTAAGTTGCATAAATAAGATGTATGTTTTCTAGCCTGTTGGGAACAGGTCCTAAGAACGGGATGTTAACGGGCCAGGGTTGCCGGGCCAGCGTCGGGGCTCCGACTGCTGAGAACGGCTGGGAAAGTGGCATCTGCGGGGCCAGCGCTCTGCCAGCGTCCAGCCTCCTGCGGGGACCCCTGGCTTTGGTCTGGGCTTCCTGCAGCGCTACAGGCCTGATTTTCCAGACAGTGCTCTTACCTGGAGACTCAGGTTGGCCTGTTAACGGCGCTCATGGGGAAGGTCTTCCCCTGGGCCCTTCTCTCCCCGCACCCCAACACGCCGCCTCTCAGTTTGCCTCTGATTCTGAATCTCCCCGCGGAGCAAGGCTCCGTCCCGGGACGGGTGCAGGTGACAGCACCGGGGCGCCCCGTGTCCATTGGCGCCCTCACTGCAGGACTCGCAGCAAGGCTGAGGCTCAGAGCTCCCCGTGGGCTGGGGCTGCGCCTAGACCTGTGCTTTCACAGCCAGGGGCTCACCACAGCGAGTATTTTCAGTTCCCACAGTCACATCAGATGATATGATTCAACGAGTATGTAACAAGCTGTGAGCCGTTTCCCAGATGCCCTGGCCGTGGAGTTGCTGGCTGCGTCCATCACCCAAGCCCGTCGGATGAACTGAGTGCGCACGACCGCGGGCAGCCTGAGCTGGGACTGAGCTGGACGCAGACCCGCATAGGAGGACCCAGGACCATCACACGGAGCCCGGGGCCCTGGCACAGGCTCCCCCAAATCATAGTGGCCTGCGGTACTGACATGGTCACTGCCGAGGGGGTGACCCTGTGCAGACCCTGGGCCTGACAGCGCCCTCCACGCGGCTCCCAGCAATGCGCCCCAGCCCTGCCTTTGCCGTGTGTTGTGTCCACACTCACCTTTTTGAGGGGTTCAGCGTGGGTTCCCTGACATCTAGTTTTTGTGGTCTGTAGTTTGTTATCCTTTGCACCTCCCTTTGTTTATTTGGGTTCAGGAAGCAGGTTGAGGAGATTAAAAACCACACTGAGTGGGCGGCGCCTGTGGCTCAGTGAATAGGGCGCCGGCCCCATATACCGAGGGTGGTGGGTTCAAACCCGGCCCCGGCCGAATTGCAACCAAAAAATAGCCGGGCATTGTGGTGGGCACCTGTAGACCCAGCTACTTGGGAGGCTGAGACAAGAGGATCGCTTAAGTCTAGGAGTTGGAGTTTGCTGTGAGCTCTGTGAGGCCACGGCACTCTACTGAGGGTGATAAAGTGAGACTCTGTCTCTACAAAATAATAATAATAATAATAATAAACCACACTAAGTCTATGACCCCAATACCAGTGTGACAGATTCCTAAGTGTTGATGGAACAGACTATGCTCTGAAAATGTTGTCATGTTTCACAATATGGATAAAAACACAGAAAACTCACATAAACCATCACCTCGTTGAATCTGTCCGTCTAGCACATAGTGTGTCTCTTCATTTGTCCAAATCTTTTAATTTTTATCTTTCTTGTAAAATTTCATAGTTTTCTATTGGCTCCAAATTAATCTTCCCAATGTATCTCCTAAGTACTGTGTATTCTATATTGTTTTTGTGAATAGGAATTAGGAATGTCTTGTCCTCAATTGTGCTCATTCTAGAGGATATAAGATTACTACTGATTTTTTTTTTTTTTTTTTTTGAGACAGAGTCGCACTATGTTGCCCTGGGTAGAGTGCCGTGGCATCACAGAGCTCACAGCAACCTCTAACTCTTGGGCTTAAGCGATTCTCTTGCCTCAGCCTCCTGAGTAGCTGGGACTACAAGTGCCTGCTATAACACCCGGCTAGTTTTTGTCGCAGTTGTCATTGCTGTTTAGCTGGCCCAGGCTGGTTTTAAACCCGCCAGCCTTGGTGCATGTGGCTGACATGGTAACCACTGTGCTACGGGCGCCTACTATTGATTTTTTAATATTTATTTAGGATCAACACATTTTATTATACATTTCCTTGGCTGGGAAAAAATATATAATAGATTTTTAGCACAAAGATAAGGTCAAACATGTTATTTATTGAAATGAGATATCAATGGGGATTTTATAGAATATGGTTGTAATGATCAATTTTCAATCAAAAGATCTTTTTATTTTATAGTTCACACTCATAATCATCAGGTAAATCACAACTGATTTAATCAGTAGAATTTAATCAGGAGAATTATGTGAGGATTTAATCCACTGGCCTGAAATATCTTTGAACATGGCATAATTCTTTGTAATAACACTATTCTTTGAGTGAGAGCTTGTAAATGGCCCCTTTGGAGATGTTCTGAGAAATTGTATCTGTTTATAATATGGTATTGGAATATGAACGAAAGTTTGCATATTAGAAAGGAAATTCTTCGGAAAACTCAGTCTGCTTAGTTTTGATTATAAAAATTCTGTGAATGAAATAATGAAAACACCCTTTGGACCGCAGGAGCACCATCATCTCCCCAAGCAGAAAAGCCCCAAAGATCCGTGTGGCTCTTCTGCATCTGGCATCAGCAGCGGCCTGTGCTGAGACTCCTCAGGGAGCATGGAGGTCACCTGGAGGTGTGTCACCGTGGATGGGGCATGGCCTGGGAAGGCACTGTCCCAGGCAGACAGGGAGCCAAGTCTGGAAAGAAAGAAGGACACAACCTTCAGGTGCCACCAAGAATCAAGAGCAGAGGACAGGAGAGGGGACAAGATGGCACGATGGCCCCCACCTGATTTGTAAAGCCAACAAGAATACATAGAATGCTCCAAACCAGCCGGGGCACAGCTCGGCCTCTGTAGGGAGGAACCATGGCCTTCAGTGAATGATCTGGACATCACCTAAAATAACAATAAATCACTTTCAGGGTTTGGCTTTCAGGGTTCATCTTGAATCTAGAAACCAACTCAAAATATCTCTGTTAAAATCTGTGCCTCATCTTAGGTGAAAAACCATGATCTTCTAACCTCAAATACCAGATGCATCCAACCCTCATTAACCACTTGGTACATAGCTAGTTAGTTTTCTCAACTAGCAAATGGCAAGTTTAGACTAGATGCTCTCCCATGGTTCATTTCAACTCTGACCTTCCGTAAGCCTCTGAAATCCAGAATGGAATTTCACATATTCAAATTCATTGGTCTGACAATTACACACTGCGTGCAAACATTCACCAAGGCATGATGCAAACCAGGGGATATAAAAATTAACAGAAATGGCAGAGGCAGGAAGACTGCACAGAGTCACAGGGTTTCTTTATGAGATGATGGAAGTGCTCTAAGATTAGATGGTGCCATAGATGCACAACTCAGTAAATATATTACTAAATAATTGAATTGTATATTTGAAAGGGTGGATTATATGGCATTCTAAGTTTTACCTTAAGAAAACTATGTTTTAAAAGCTTAGACAGAACAGCAGGCCTTGCTTGACAGCACCTCCAAATGGGCAATAAAGACAGAGCAGCCAGTGGCACCTGATGGAGAATGCCCACTGGGGACAGTGGCAGCCCCACCACAGTGGCTGTACAGCAGGGCCCTGACTCAGCAATGAACTGGTCTCTCCCACACGTCTTCTTAAGCCACGTTCTTTTCCTATATGTCAGGCCCACACGAACGCTCACTGGTAAAATACAAGCCAACTTGTGTGTCTGGGGTGGGTGTCTGTCCAACTAATTGCCCAAGTCAGGAGGCAAGTCCTTCCCTCTGCTTCTCTCTCACATACCCCAGGAAAGTTGTACCAGGAAGGTAAGCCGTGTGGGTGATGGGACACGAGAATCCTGAAACGGCTGCTAATTATAATGTCTGCAATTATTTCAAATTTTGATTTTCATAATAACTCTTCATAGTTGTGTTGACCAGAGGGAAACTGTATTCCCAAAAGTGCCCGTGTCAAATTTGTCATTATCTTCCAGGAAAAAAAATCAAATGGAAAGGCCTTTAAAAAGAGATAAAGTTTACTCATTGGAAATTAGAAATGAATATTTATTGTCAGATCTCTGTCTAGATTAAAACCTTTTATTTAACACCAGTTGAAAGTGTAAATTATTCACATGTTTACATTTCAATGACTTCTGTTCTCTAATGATTCCATTTTCTAGAGTGTATTAGTGGTAAGATAATGAAATGCCTCATCAGCTTGGAGTATTAAGCAAACAACTAACTTCAACTTTTCCAACAGTGAATAAAAAATAGTGTGGTCTCCAACAATTTATTTCATCAATTTAAAGCAACACTCAGCTCACTTCCCAAAACCCAGAACTGAAGGGAGGGCTGCCAGCGGGCGATGGACACTCGTCTCAGCCTCCCACCGATATGCAGTGGGCCCACACAAACCCCCAGCTCTCACACAAATCAGTTCTGGGCAAGACTGTGCTTTCCCAGAGGGGCGGACTGGGGAGAGGAGGAGAATGAGAACACAGTCTTGTCCCCGTCTCCGGCCGAGAGGGGCGCTTGCTATCTGAATGACATTGTCTAACCATTCATTCTGTTCTTCTTTCTTCCATTATTGCCTAATATTAGGCAATTTTATTATTAATAACAATAATCTTTCATCTGTTTCCAGTGTGTTAAGTCCACAAAACACTTGCATATACATTATCCAAGAACTCTGCTCTTTCTGGAATATTGGAGACATATCTATATATGTTGAAAGAAAAATAATCACACATTAAAATTAAAACATTTTATAAAACAAACCCATTTTCCAAAAAATTCCATGCAGATGTCTTATAATTCCTTCCAAGGCACCATGTCTGCACACTTAAGTGCTAATAACCTATGATACTGCACACGTTCCTCTATTTAATAATTGTCTATTTCCATGGAAATGACAATGACGTGATCCCTCACATGCCTCACCTGCACCTTTGACTCAGAAACCCATTGGTGTAGCACCAAGAGCATCTCCCAGGGGCCCGTGCTGTGTGCCGGTCAGACACAACACACGTCTATTCAGAGGAGGGGCCTGATGTCCATGGTTAGTGACCAGCAGCCCATGGATCTGGACTCACATTATTCTATCTCTTTTGGGGGGGGTCACCAGGATGGGTTTTTTGAAAATTATTGCAAAGCAATTCAGTAATTTTTATGAGGAAGTCAAGAGGCCAGAACCTCGTGGTAGTGTGTAATTCGCGGTAAGGAATTCGTTATTTTTGGACAAGAACAATCTCTAAAGATATAACTGGGTCCGTAGGGAATGGTCTTCCATTTCCTTACACTGACCCTTTACATTAATATTGGGGTCGCCAGCAACAGTTGGCTTGGGAAACGGACAGTGGATCCTTTTCCACGGGGTCTTCCCTGCTCTCATCAGGCACGATCCACTCCGCCCCCTGCTCCCACTTCTGCCTTGTTGCTTCTTTTCTCTCGGAAACGTCCCTCGGCTCATCTTTCTTTTCACTGGAGTGGCCCCAAGTCCCAATTTTCCACTGGTCCTTGATCTTTATCTTTATTCCCGCATGATTATGAACTGAGCCTCCTTTCACACTTAAAGATGGTTTGGGTAAAAAGTGATTAGGTCACTGCTTAAAGCGCATGCAGCCACAAGTTACATGTGGATTAGACCAGTTAACCAAGAAGCGCACAGTGGGTATTCTCTTCTCCTTCCAAGTCAGCAACCCAGCCCTGGCCTCACAGCTCGAAGGAAGCTGGGAGGGCTTAGTGAGGACCCACGCCCACCCACCTGGATGGCCAGCGACTAGAGCTGGGCTCACACAGTCAAGGCAGTAAACGTCCGTCCTCTGTGAGGAAGCCAGGCCGAGTGGACTCACCAGGTTCTGCTGAGCACCCCCGACGACAGAAATGCCTGTGTCACCTGTCGGCTCTCACTGCCCTCTGCCTTTCACACTTATGCATGTTTGCAATTTTGCCCCATGACTTTTTAGGCTACTGTTCGGACCCTGAACTTGAATTTCTATTCCTAATTTCACTGATTTCTTCATTTTAAATTGCTTCCTACACTTTCTCATGCCCTTCCTTGATAAAAACATAATTTGCCTAACAAATGGGTTTATTTATTCATTTAAGAAATATTTGTTGCTCTTTGTAAATATTGACAATACAGTAATGATGAATGAGATGGGCGAGATCCCTTTTCATATAAGTAAGTCTAGAAGGGAAATTTGTTTAGATAAATAATTATTAATCTATAAATGTGAGGAGCACTACAAGAAAAGACAAAAGGTGCATCCAGAAGGTTCACTGCATTTTTGGTTAGAGAAGGGGCTAGAAAAAGACTCAGAGGGGCCTGACATTTTGGTAATGGATAGAAGTTGTCCAGGAGCAAAAACAGCCACACACATCCAGACTGTGAGATGGGAGCCATGTGGGCTCCAGAGAAACCAAGAGGGGAGAGGAAAGTGAGGACCCCCCACACGCCTGGAGGGCCAGTGATCGGAGCTGGGCTCACACAGTGACCCACGGAGTTTTGTTTCTTCCCAGGCACAGGAGTGCTCATCAGCTCTGCAGGCCTAGAAGGTCCCCCTGGCTGTGGGAGGATGGAGCAGTGAAAAGAGCACATGTGGGTGCTGACAATTTCTGAACCTGTGCGCGGCGTGCTGGTGGCCAGGGTACACCAGGGGCAGACAGGTTGGCACACAGGCACACACACTAACTGGCAACAGGCTATGGGGCTGGAGGCGTTAAAGCCAGGAGCACAAGTCTGATCCTTGGGCAGAGGGATTCCCGTGCTGAGACGGGGACACAGGAAAGGAGCTGGCAGGGAAGGTCGAAGGTCAAAGGAAAGGAGCTGGCAGGGAAGGTCGAAGGTCTCGCTTTCTGCCTTGACTCCTTCAGCCTAAGATGCCCCCGGGACACTGGGATGGGTGCCCTGTGCCAGTCTGCAGGGCGACACCTGATGCATCGGGGTCACCAGCTTAGAGACAGTGGAAGTTCTTGGCTAGAATGGGGTCACTTTGGGGCACATGTAGAGAGAAAAAGGCAATAAGTCTGAGCACCCCGTCTAACGTCAGGGACAGAAGAGTGACCCAGTGAAACACAGCAGAGCACGGCAGGAAAGGTCCAGGAGAGAGGCCGAGTATCTAAGAGCCTGAGGGTGACCACAGGGTGTCACTGAGCCCGCAGGAAGGGACAGACTCAGGGAGGTGACAAGGAGTGGCTCACAGCAGGGATCAGAGAGATCCAGTCCCTGGCTAAAGAAAGGACAAAGACGGCTCCCACTGGAAGAGGTGCGGGGTCCAGGGAGAGTTGTTTCATTCTGTGTTAGTGGGTGGATGTGTGTGCATGGGATAGGGGCTCTTTTAAACAGGGGGAAGCGATACACCTTGGTACTGGCAGGAAGAATCTAGTACAGAGGAGATGGCTGAAAAGCAGGTCAGAGGAAGAAGTTGTGTGCTGTTACGGGGAAGAAGCAACGGTGGTACCCAGGGCTCTGGTGGGGAGGGACGGGCCCCCATGCCAGGAGGAAGAGCCAGTCACACTCCTCCCCTGGATCCTCTGCCCGACGGTGGGAGAGGGGGAGAGCCCGGCGTGGTGAGGGGCTCTTACCACAGTCTGTCCAGGCGCTGCCTGGGTGGTGTAACAGCTCTAACCCGTCCTCTGGAAGAGAGAATGCACTTTCTTTCACCAGCTTCTGTCTTCAACATAGTTGATTCTCCCCTGATGTGTGTAAAACAAAAGAGATGTGGGGGCTAAACTAGAGATATTCCCACGTCAAAGGGTCAGGTTTTTAACCTTGGTTGACTTCATTGCTACCTACCTCAAAAAAGGTTCACTGATCTCTCTATCACTGGGGTTTTTAGAGGTGGAGAAGTTCTTTCAGACAGTAATTTTCACTTGTTCTCAACCTTTCGACTGTTGTTCTTATTAATACAGTGTTCTTTGTATCACGCTGTGTAAAAAGCTTTTACAGACAATATTACTTCTGATTAAACAACTTGAGGAAAACATCCCAGGCCCTGGCACTGCCCTGACCTGTGCCAGAGGCTCCGACTTGCCCGCTGTGAGTTAGGGATTAAAACAGGAACACAAACAAGCAGTCGTCGGCGTCTCTGCACTTTGAAAACTTATTTTTTCCTCCACCCACTTCATTCTGATATGATATATATTCATAACCACATGTAAATAAATAAATAAAGCGCTGTGATTAGGAGCGTGGTTATATCAGATAAACACAGAGGAGGTTTGGTTACCAAAGGGACAATCAGTCACAGCCACTGGGCCATCAGATCAGGGCTCTGGGGAGAGCAGGAGGGGTTTTAACTTTGCTGCAAGCGCACTCAGATACAAAACAGTTCTTTGCTTCCAAGGATCTGTCACTGGCATCACACTGAAACTAAACAAAAGTTATTATTTTTTTCTTTTTCTCTGCACGTCAGAAAACTATGCAACATTAATTTCTAGATCCAAACGCAGTTAGTATTTCTCATCTGTATCACAGTATCAACGGCATCTCAGTCGGTGAACGCAGTGACAAAGACGCATCTACACTGCTGTATGTTTGTATAAAACCTTCTTTTTTAATGAACAAGGTTCTTTCGGAGAAAACATTACTTAGGGCTTTCAGTGTGGTTTTGTGATTTTGTATCATAAACATTCCCTCTTGCCATACTGATTATTCAGTTGACCTGCAAAATATTTAGAACCTCCTTAATTAGTAAGCTAATTTACCTTTTTGTCATTGCAATGTGAGGTGGTTTAGGCTGTATTTACCCAGCTGATGGGGCAGAACGTAAAATCATTCCCACGAAGCCCCTAAACAGATAGACTCTTTCTTATATGTGTGACTTTTCTTTAAAGAGAGACAGTAACTCTGTAAGGAGTGAAATAAGCTCTCCAGCTTCGCGAAGGCAGAACTCACTCGCTGGGCGTTTACCCTCCTCGCATCCTCACTCTTCTCTTTCTGGAAATAAACACATTTACTGTGCACAATAACTGATTCAACGTCTCACCCTCTCGCGCACGCTCGCTTTTTAATTTAGAAGAGTCTTGGAAAACATGAAGCAGCAGGATTTTGGCATGCTCTTCAGAATGCACATAAATAAATCTTTTTCTGCAAATCTCCAAGGGTTTCAGGCAGAACTTTGTGAATGCCAGAAGAGAAGGCTAAAAACAATTTTGGGTTTGTTTGTTGAGACAGGGGGGAAAAAAGGACATCGTGTCCAAAGTACAATTTAAAGCATTATTTTTTTGTATTAAAGAATTTAGCAATGTGCATTTCCAACTCAAGAATTCGTCTGCAGAGTTTCCCAGGCATGTATTCCCTGTCCAACTTTTTAACTCCTAGCAGAGAAAGCCAAGCAGAAAAGGCTCTGGAAATATCAATGTTTCTGTGGGAGCCTCTTTGACTAGAGAAGTGGATCATTCGTCCAAGGAGATTCAGTTTTTCTCTGAAAGGATTCAAAAAATCACAAAAACACCACCATGGGCACACTTTTGTCCTTTCCCAAAATCCTCGTGACCTGTTTCTTCTTGTTAATGGGAAAAGATGGAATGTTGCACGTAATAAATGTTTGATAAATTTTTGGTGGATTTTTTTAAAAAGCCAGAGATACCAAGCTATGTTTGCCGTTTGTAATTAGTGTGCTTTTTCTGTGTATTAAAAAGCAATGCCTACACATTGGAAAAAGGAAGGTTAAATGTGAAAATAAAAAGGAGGAAGAAACAGAAACCTCGAGTATTCTTTGACCCCCTGAGAGGCGTTTTCCTCTTCTGTTCCCCACAGTTCCCCTAAACCTCCTTCCTGGCCTTGCACGTTCTAACCAGCATTGCTCTCTCCTCTTATGAAATCTGATCTTCCCACACAGAGGGGAGACTCTTTGTCAGGCTCATCTTCACATCCTTCACTGTCAACTACAAGGTACCAAGTACAATGGTTACAGCTGGAAGGCTCTCAGCAAATGTCTGGTGAGTAAATAATCCCATTATTCTAATTTTCCACATGTATTGGCTAACACTGTAGGTAGAAACTCACAAACATGTCCAACAAATGCATTCAAACTCCTCCCTTCAGGGCTTCTGGAAGAATGGAGGCATTCACACACTATCTTAAAGTCGCCGATGTTATTTCTAAATACCATGAAAGATTTCCATAACATGCCTGTGTAATGTATGTCGTTCATATTTGTCCACTTAGGTCTTTATTTGAACATCTGGTTTTCTGCTGTGAGCCTCCCTGTGGCTGGATGGAAGCCACTTTGAAACCTGGAAGCAAAGCCTGGTGTTCCCTAATTACCTATTCTTCCCTCAAACAGAAATAAAATTGACTATAAGAAAATTTGGCAAGGATTCATTTTGTAGGTTGCTCTGATAATTCATTTTTGCCCAATCTCATCCATTCTATTGAATCAAAAGAAAGTTTTGATGTTTTAAAGAGAAACACATCATTATGTAACAAACTTACTGGTTTCATTTCAAGTTCATTCCTGGTAGGCAGAGTCAGTAGGGCAGCATGGTCTGGGCCCCTGGCTTTCACCCCTTCAATCCCCGTCCCCCTCTGCATCTTGCTTGCCGAACTCCAGCCACACCTACCTACAGTCAGCACCTTCAGCATACCATGCTCTTTTATACCACACAGAGCATCTCACACACTTTCTTCTTTGCCAAAATAAACATTGACTAATTTAATCTACACTAATTTTAGATCTCAACTCAGAGACCACTGTCTCTAACAAACTATTCTTTATACCAAATCAAGGTCAAGCTACTTTATTATGTATTCTTATAGGGAAAAAAATCCTATTTTATTACCTCATAGCACTTCCTATGCTTATAGGGAAAAAATCCTATTTTATTACCTCATAGCACTTCTATTTTAGCTTATGTATGCAGAGTGATTATTTGGCCAGTATTTGTTCAACAATAGTCTCATGGCTTTATGACATTGGAGGCCTATTTTTTACCCACAAAGGAGACACTTTTACTATATTTTCATGCATGATGAAGAAAATAAGTGAATAGACAACCACTATATCTCATAACCTATTTTGTCTCTAGAAAAACCCTTACTTTCTTGCTCACCATAATAAATTTCATACATTCTCTTCTCTCTACAAGCATCTGACAATTTTTTCCTCTA
The DNA here is from genome assembly GCF_000181295.1 of Otolemur garnettii. Classification (NCBI taxonomy): domain Eukaryota; kingdom Metazoa; phylum Chordata; class Mammalia; order Primates; family Galagidae; genus Otolemur; species Otolemur garnettii. The sequence continues at coordinate 3,740,349 of NW_003852470.1, read as the reverse complement.
CTTTCTCCCCACTGTAATAATCTCACCACATGCTTCATGGAGAATACAGAAGCCAAATTTATACTCTATCGTATTTCTATCAAACCTATAAACCAATATACATTTGCTCCCAACTTTCCCTCAAAATGAATGGAACAAATGGGGGAAAAAATAGCAAAATGAAAGACCTAAATCCAGCCATATGTTAATTATATTAAGTATAAATGGACTAAAAACTCCAACCTAAAAGTAGGGGGCTAGGAGTGAGAGGCATCAGATACAACTATTATCTAAAAATAGATGCACTATAAATATAAAAACACAAATAGTTGAAAATAAAAAGAATGGAAAATCATAAGCCATAAAATAGTAAATACAAAAAATAAATAAATAAACTGATAACACAAGAACAGAGACATAGACCAGTGGGTCAGAATAGAAAACACAGATATAAAACCATCCTCATCTTGCCATCTGATCTTTGACAAAGCAGACAAGAACATACACTGGGGAAAAGAATCCTTATTCAATAAATAGTTCTGGAAAAATTGGATAGCTACACATAGAAGATTGAAGCTATATCCATAGAAGATTGAAGCTGTATCCATACTTATCACCACTCACAAAAATTAATTCAAGATGGATATCAGACTTAAACCTAAGGCATGAAACTGCAGGAATTGTATAATAAAATGTTAGAGAAACTCTTATAGACATTGGCCTAGGCAAAGAAATTATGTAAAAAACCCTAAAGGCAATCACAGCAACAATAAAAATTAACAAATGGGACAGCCAAAGAAACAGTCAATAGAGCCAATCGACAACTTACAAAATGGGAGAAAATATTTGCATAATATACATCCTCTACAGGCCTGAAGAACTAGCCAGAATATCTGAAGAACTCAAGCAAACCAGCAAGAATACAATCAAATAACCATATAAAAAAAAGTGAGCAAAGGCCATGAACAACTTTTCAAAAGAAGATAGACTAATGTCCAATAAACATATAAAAAATATTCAATGTTTCTAACCATCAGGGAAATGCAAATCAAAACCATGATGAGTTCTCACCTAACTCCAGTGAGAATGGCTTTTATTAAAAAATACCAAAACAACAGATGCTGGCATAGATATGGAGAGAAAGGAACACTTATACACTCTTGGCAGGACTGCAAAGTAGTACAGCCTCTGTGGAAAGTTGTATGGAGACACCTCAAAGAACTAAAAGTAGACCTACCATTTGATCTAGCAATGTCTACTCTTGGAAAAATATCATCTTATCAAAAAGACATGTGCACTCAAATGTTTATTGCAGCAAAATTCACAACTACAAAAATGTGGAAACAACCCAAGTGCCCATCAATACATGAGTGGACTAATAAAATGTGGTATATGTATATCATGGAATACTATACCGTCATTGGTGAACTGATACCTTTTGTAACAACTTGGATGGCCAACTGGAGACCATTCTTCTAGGTGGGGTATTCCAAGAATAGAAAAATAAACACCACATGTACTCCCTATTAAATTGGAACTAATCAATTAATGTCCGCGTGCACATTGAGTTGGAAAACTCAAGAGAAAAGAAGCCAGTGGGGCGGCGGGGGGGGGGGGGGGGCGGTGGGGGGGGGGGGGGGGACAGGTAAATTCACACTTAACAGGTACAATACACACTATCTGGGTCACAGGCACACTTACAACTGACTCACACTATACAAATCAATTCATGTAACAAAAACATTTCTATCCCCATAATATTCTGAAATGTTAAAAAAGAATAAACTGACTGTGTCAGGAAAAATATATTTTATTGTATGTTACTTTCAAATAGGCAAAATGGACTTCAAGGAAAGTAGCATCACCAGAGATTTAAAAAGACATTTCATAATGATAAAGGGGTCACTATATCATAAAAACATAACAGTAACAATTATAAATGTGTATGCTCTCAGTGACAGCACGCAACAGTACACAAAATAAAAACCTACAGAAAAAAGGGAGAAAGAAGTCCTATCAACAATCATAGTCAGAGATGTCAGTAATCTCATATCTGTATGAGATCAAGAAGAAGACAGATCTCAAGAGTACGACTGTAGGCTGGACATTTACAAAACAGTACACTCCACAGCAACAAAATATTTCCATCTCTGTGTAGAACGTCCAGGAAGAGGTCCCACACGCTGAGGAAAAGCAAGACCCCTGAAATATGAAAAGATTAAAATCCAATGCAGTATCTTTTTAAATCACAATAGAATTACATTTGAAATATAGAACAATAAAATATCTTTTAAATGCCCCCAAATATGTGGAAATTAAAGAAAGATGTCAACAGGGAAAATTTGAAACATGTCAAAGTAAATGACAATGAAAATATAATACTGAGTCTGCAGTTTATATTTAAATCACTCATAAGAGGGTAATTTATAGCTTTCAATACTGATGGGTAAAGGGAGTCTAAGATCTGAAATCTGCGTTTCTATGTTAAAAAGCTAGAAAAAAATCAAGCACCCTAAAATTAAAGTAAGTTGAGAGATGAAAATTCAAAAAATAAGATCCAAAATCAATAAAATGGAAAGCAGAAAACAATGGAGGAAATTAACAAAGCCAAAAGTTGGTTCTTTGAAGAATTTAACAGAAATTGATAAAGGCATCATGAGACTTATCAGGGAATAGAAGAGAGAAAACAGTGTACCCATATTACAAATGAAACAGAAGACATGAGAAATACCCCACAGACTTTAAAGGAATCATCATAAGGAAATGGCAGAAACAACGTCAAGACCAGCACTGACACTAGACAGAAGAGGGATTCTGAAGAGCCCATTTCAATCAAAGAAATTGAATTGGTACCTAGAAAAACACCCTAAAAGGCAGATAAAACAGAGTGAGCAATGACCGATATCCCCGTAAATAAAGATGCCAAACACTCTTAACTGAAGTTTAACAAGTTGATATGTTCTTACACAAATGAATAATACATTATAACCCAATAGGGCTTATTCAAAACAAGGACGGTCTATTTAATATTTACCATATTAACAGACTAGAAAAGAAAAATTACAATCATCTCAAAGATACAGAACAAAATCCAACACATATTGTTTATTAAAACCTCTCAACTAACAAGGAATAGAAGAGAATGCCCCATCTGAGAAAGGGCATCTGCATTACATGTAACATCACCCTTAATGATGAAAGGCTAAATGTTTTCCTGTTCAGCTCAGGAAGACGCAGAACATTCACCCTTGTCATCCCATGATTTATGGGATTTTCTAACCAATCAGACAAAGCAAGGAAAAGAAATTAAAGGGACACAGATGGGAAAGGAAGAAATAAAACTATGTCTACTCACAGACGATACTTGTTTATGTAGGACATCCCATAAAATATATCAATTGAAGAAAGATATTAGAACTAATCTTTGTGCTTAGCAAATTTTCAGTACACTAAGTTAATAGTGTACAAAACTACTTAGTAGTAGTACAAAATACTACTACTACTACAAGTAGTAGTGTACAAAATACTTAGTTTTGTTCTATATACTAGTGACAAACAGTTGTGAATTGGGCAAAATGTTGTCACAGCTACTTGACCAAAGAGGACGTGTGATGGAAATGGAAGCCACAGAAGATGTTCCATCTCACTGGGCAGCAGGGAAGTGTCACAATCACCTCTAGTAGGTGCTTCGTACCTACTAGAATGGCTAAAAATCTGAGAGTATCAAGTGTCACCAAAGTTGGGGAGTGACCGGACTCTCCTGCACTGCTGGTGGAAATATAAAATGGAACAGCCACTGGAGAACAGTCTGGTGATTTCTTAAAAAGGTAAGCAAACACCTATCCTACGGCCCGTCACTGCATTCTTAGATGTTGACTCAAAACAAAATTAGTATTTATGCCCAAAGATTTCTGAACACATGTCTATAGCAGCTTCACTTGTGATAACCAAACTGGAAACAACCCAAACCCCCCTCAGTAGATGAATGGATAAGTAATCTGCAGGATCCCCCACTGGGGGGTTGATGCACAATCTACAGAAACAAACCATTCCCCAGATATGGAGGAAGCTCAGAGGAATTGCACTGTGTCAGAGAAGCCAACAAGAAGAAAAACGGACATAGGATTCCACGTATGTGGGACCCAGTTACAGGGCAGTCAGGGAAGGGCTAAGGACTCCAGCCTGTCTCTACTGCTCGGCCCCGGGTGAGTCAGTTATTCTAACCTCCCTTATCTGTACAATGAGAACAGAACATAGCACCAACCACAGCAACAGTTGTTAAAATTCAGTGAGGTAATGTACTTAAGCAATTGTGCATGTTAAGCGAAGTCTCAACATTATTAATTGGGAATGTAATTTATTATAAAACTTACCTAAGGAAGACGGGATCACTAGGCAAACAACAAAAAAATCTTTTGTGGGAGTTAAAAACACACAGCTGTTTCTTTTGGATGTCTCGGGCCTTTAAAGAATTGTTAAGGAATGGCCACTGATTGTGCTCACTGGGGGAAAATTGTCAGCTTCTGGAAAAGGGGAGGCTGCAGCGTGTTAAGATGGAAAAGATGTAGGAAGTGATTGCCTTTACTTTGTCTAAATATACTTACAGCCGTAAGAATCAGTTTTATTGCTGGAATTTCTGCAGGAAAAAATAATTTTGTTACTGTGAATCCCTACCTTCCCTTCCCCACTGGAATATTTATTCCTGTAATGTGGGTATTTATGAAACATCTAGATATTTTTAGGGGAATGAAATTATATCGTAGCAGAGGAGAACACATTTAGATGAAGCAGACGGACACCAAACCAGGTAACAGAGTGAACCGCATAGCAGAAAAAGGGAGCCAGGTGCCTGGGTGATAGTGGCTGCTCTTAAAATTAAGAAGAAATTAATTAAATATTAAGAAAATTAAAGCCGGTGATACTGCTGACCATTTAGTAACCAGAACCAAAGTGTCTGCGCCAGGGCAGGAGCACACTGTCTTGCTTTCTCTGTGGTGTGTACACGGAGGCCACCCTGTTCTGAGCTGCCTGGCACCTGTGTGTGCCTCACACAGACAGAAGATTTCCCAGAGGCTTGGGGGAAAGGGTGAGCTTAGGACTAAGTGAAAGTCAGGTGTGTGGCCCTACCTGGTCTCCCATTAAAGTCAGCACAACGAAGACAGATGTCAAAGCCTTCCTGGGAGAGAGGTCTGTGGGGCTTGGGAAGCTGGACTATCCGCACTGATGGGCAGTAGTAACTGGATTAGATGCTTCCAATTAAACAAGTTGAGCACCGACCCTCAGGCCTTGAGCCAGGCCAGGCTTGTCTAGAAATTCACTTTTCCAATCTGGCTTTAGCAAGAAAAGAAATTTATAAATGGAGATGTCAAAACAATTGTAAAAGAAAACGTCAAACGGAAATTTGGATAATTCTGCCCATTTAGTGGGAGTTCTAAAGCTACAGATAACATGACCAAAGCCAACAGGGCTGGAGCCAAGACAGGCTTCACCACCGTGAGTCATTACTGCAATTTCCAGATCTACCACTCATCGGTGAAAGCCCGTCACCGAGAGGACGGCACGCAGCTGGGCCCTGGGGTCTGCACAGCCCTTGCCCAGCAACATAAGCCGTGCTCGGAACTATCGAATGTCTGCACATCCCAGGACAGATGGCACATGCCATGATCAAAGCCACCAGGAGGAAGAAAAGAGCAGAGCAGACAAGGAAATGGGTCCTCCGAGAAGAGATGATGGCAATCATTACTAATGAGAGAGTCCACGTGCCCGGAGTGACACACCAAACATATCCTTCCAGATTAGAGACCTGAAATGACGCCATCTCAGCTCAGAGGGGAAGGAAGTACACACTGGAGCTTGTTTCTCACGCATGTCACACCTGAGTTAATAATCACCAAGGCCGCAGGTGTCTTCACCTGTAACTGGTGGTTACATTCCTGAGGCAGCTGTCATTCACACCGTGTCCACAGGTGATTGCGTTGCCGTGCCCCAGTGAGTTATAGCTGAGAAGTTCAACAACGTACACATCAAACTTTTCTACAGGTTCACAAGCCATATAGCTACATGGCAGGAGCCAGGGTTTCTGGGAGCCCCAAAGGCTTCATAACCGAAAATGACCCTAAGATGTGCGAATAGAAGGAAATGATCAACGCTCAGTTCTCTGTGACTTGCAAATGCTGCAGTTGTCTTCTTGGCATAGCTCAGGTGGCTCATCTACAAAACTTACCACACTGACTCCTAAAGGGGGGTCTGGGCCCTTAGACCGTTCCCTCAGTGAGCCGGCATTGAGCCAGGTGCTGGGGCCTGGGGGGAGAGCAGACAGCCAGAACAAGGGGACATTGTTCCCATCTCCAAGAATCATACCGCCCAACTGCAGGACACAGATGGTAATAACTGTAACAAAGCAGAAAAAGGAAACCTAATACAACAGAGACAGCAAGGACTAAAGATGTCACACAAGGCCCAGAGAGATTAATCCCATCTGGACCACAGGGGACAGCTTCTCCAAAGAGGTGGTGTGGGAGCTGACGATTATCAGGAAGGAAGTAATGAGGACTCTAACTAGGATGGAAGCAGTGACATGGCACAGGAGGAATGGACCTGTGACATCCGAGAAAGCAAGATAGTCAGGCGTTGATAAAGCCGCAGACAGACCACGTCTCCCAGCTCCCGTCCTCAAGCAAATCCTTTTCAGCCGAAAGTCTTAACTCCTTATAATCCCTAACTTCTAAAACCAGCTCACGACAGACACGCTGAATAGAACTTTATCTCAAATAAGGTAATCTGTGCTTTCTTTCAGTATCAGTTTATGGATATGTAATTTTTTTACAATAACCATGCAGAGTACTTACATATATAAATAATAAATATAATTATATACATAAGATAATTATCAATATACATATAAGTAATAACTATTAAAGAAGTTATGAGTAATAAACAGGGGCAATTTATATTACTTTCTAATAATACTTTAGATGCTTTTATCAGTATGTAACATTTGAGACTGAAGTACAGGAGAGAGGGAAAATTTGATGATGATTCTCAGGAATTAGGCAAGTCATATCACAGGTGTTCATGCTGGGAAAAAAGTTTGCAATTATTTGATGGTAAAGTATTTGTCTTGTCCCAATTGTTCATGGTCTTTCTAAACCTAAAGAAAGAGAGTCCCCAAAGAGACAGACAATAAAATCAGATTTAAAGTCCACTATACTAAAAGGACAATAAGTATATAGTTGCTGCAAAGTGCTGGAAGCTTCCATAGAAGAAACCCAGAGAGCAGGAGGTCTGCTCTGCTGTGCCCTGTACCTCAGGGATGTCCAACATTTTGTTTGTTTGCTTTTTTTGCAGTTTTTGGCCAAGGCTGAGTTTGAACCCGCCACCTCCAGCATATGGGGCTGGCGCCCTACTCCTTTGAGCTACAGGCGCCACCCCATGTCCAATATTTTTACTTCTTGGGCCACAATGGAAAAAGAGTTGTCTTGGGCCAACACATGAAATACATAAACACTAATGACAACAGATTAGCAAAATAATAAGATTTGTGCATAATTTTTGTGATAGCCACCACCACAGATAAGCAAAAACACCCTTACACAATCATCCTAATTATGCATCAGCCCATCTGAAGGTCTTTTAAAATCATTGAGCAGATCCCAAGTTTGTGATCTCTAATTCAGAAAATGTCCCTCTCTAAGTAATAAAAATGTCTTCTTTGATTTTTTAATTATAAAAGTAGGCAACATAAAACCAGTGTGATGTTTGGCCCTGTGTTTGAGGACCTAAAACATCAGCATCTGGTGCAATGGAAACAGTTGCAATTCTCCATGAGTTCTCAAGGTGCTTGCCAGATATTTGGGTTCTAATTTTACTCTTAATGTGCTTTGTTCTTCAAAATAGTTGCTCACAAATGTAGGAGCTGCCAGAACGTGATGGCGTGAATAAGGCATGATTGTGAATGATCTTTGTCTCTGGGAAGACAGGACTTGTAAAAGTCCAGTAAAGAGACGTGATCAATTTTTTTCTAAGTCAAATGTCAGATTGCAGCTCTCTGTATTCCATTTGGAAATTGGCAGATAACATATTTATGTCAACTGAAAATGGGGTCACAAATGCACCCAAATACTGATTATTTTCCAGAAATCTTGAGATGTGTTTCAAATTCAAAAATCAAATCAAAAAGTTAGGCTGCATATTTTCTGATGTTCATAGGATTGTATTTAGTCAAAGTGTCAAAAATGCATAAAATCATTTGCCTTAATTTCAAGTTTGCCATAATGTTAGTTTCATTAGGAATGCTGTCATGGTTTGAAAGATGGTATTGATAAGTTGGTTTTCACCTTGAAGAAGCATGTTCAACTCATTTAAATGAGAGGCTAAAACCACTAAAAATGTTAAATCTGTAAGCCAGTTTTCATGGTCAAGTTCTCCCACAAATTTGATTTGATAACATGTCACAAATCATAAAATCTTTTCCACATTTGGCCTCGACTTAGTCATCTTACTTCTGAAAAGTAAGTGATTATCTCCCCACAGTCAGCATTAATACTTTCAAGGAATTCCTGGAATTGGTGATGATTTAATCCTCTTATGAAATTCACAGTCTTAATGATGAATTCCATGACGTTATCCATTTTTAAAGCTTTCGTGCATAAATTTTCTTGATGTACTATATAATGATATTTTATCAAACGTGGCTTTGGGTGGCAATTATGACATGGCCTTCTATTAATTTTACAAGTCTCTGTCTTTTACCTGGCATCACGGGAGCGCCATCAGGAACTGTCCCAGATATGTTGACAATGGACAAAGAAAATCATTTTAACATACATTTTACTGCTTCATATAAATCTGTTGGTTTAGTTGTGTCTTTTAATGGCACTAAAGAAGTCATCTCTTCAGTGACACTATATTCGTCATCAATACCTAATCAAAGTGGCAAGTTGAGCTATATGTGCAGCATCAGTGCTGTCATCCATCACCAAAGCATGAAACCTAAAATTAGCAGCTGTTCTCTCCAAACTTCTTCCAACATATTTTCAATTTTTTTCAATACACCTGGCTATAGTTTGGTGAGACAAGCTGACTTTAGAAATATCCCCCTTTTTTTCAGGGCAAATTGTATCCACCATGCTTTCCATACCTTGCTTATTAATCTCACCATCAGTAAATAGTTACAGCTTTTTCATACAACTAGCTTTTACAATGGACTCCATCTCTGATGTAACTTTAAAACAAAAAAGGTTTTGTTGAGAAGATAGACTTTTTCTCAGTTCTACGATTTTGACAGAAGGAGCCTTCACATGCATTGAATTTGGAAGCACGTTTTTGCATATAATGCCTTTTCTTTGAGAACTTACAGAAATTCTCTACAAATTAAGCAGAGTGCCTTACTATTTATTTGCCTGAACAAAAAAGTAGTCATCTGTGTACTTTTCAGGAAACACTCTCCCATGATTCATAATTTTTTTGTTTTCTTTTAAGACACTGTAGAAGCCATGCTGGGATTAAAATAATAATAATAGATAAGAGACTAGATTTACTTTTGTTATGAAAATTAACTGACAGGAACACAGAAAGTGAAGTTTGGGCCTTTCACATCCAGCTGCCACTGCAGGCAAGGCGGAGGCCTTTTGTAAACCGCTGCAGGTGGTGTGTGAGGCGCCCCCAGATGCGGAAGAACCTTTATAATCAAATAAGAACGCTCTCCTGACTTCTAAATAACATTAAACACGTGAGTTGCAATGGTGGCATGAAGTTTGCTGATAATTGCTGCCTCGCCAGGTCACCAAGCACATGAGGACATCTGATGGCAGCAGTTGCGCTGCCTGTGCAGTGAAGGGAACGCGCTAGAAGCCGCGCATGCGCACCTACGGAGCAAGTGTAGGCGGCTCGTCACCCTGATACGCGACACAGCCTTGTCATCTACAAAGTTCACACTCTAGAACTGAGCAATCAAGTTCCACCAAAAATCTCACAGTGTTTTGAGCAAGTTTGCGATTTTGTGTTGGGCTGCATGCATAGCCATCCTGGGCTGCCTGCGGCCCACGGGCTGCAGGTTGGACGCCCCTGCTGTAGACTATGGTCCCACCCAGGTGCCATCCTCTAAGACAGACGCAAACTGGAGGAATGTGAGAAGGTGACCCGGACAGTGGGCAGTGAAGGCTTCAAATTCATTTCATCTTTACACAAAAGAAGAGTTGGCATGGGGAGGACCAACTACATTTGAACTGTGACCTCACAGAGTAGATCCAGGGCCAACAATGAGAGATCAAAGTAAAGACACTTCTGCTGAGGACAAAGGAGGAACGTCTGGCAATGAAGATGTTCTCTTCCAAGAAAGCAGGAGTTTGCAAAAAGAGGTGTCCAGAGATGTGCATGTATTCCTCAAGCTCAATCTTTAGGTTCTTCACAAATGTTAATGATTTTGCTTCTGTGGAACCTATAAGATAAGGACTCTTGCTATCCCCATTTTGCAGAAGAGACAACTGAAGCACGTGGAGGTCGTCAGCCATCCTAGAGTCACCCAGATGGTTGGGGCACCGGCTGGCTGGCCCAGCAGTCAGGTCCTTGACCTTCATGCTGCTACAGAAAGTCAAATCATGGATCAGCAACTGGTATAAATCAAACCCAAGACCACCACAGTCTACAGAAGCTTCACAGTATTTCCACATAGTGAAGCAGCATCACTCACTCTCAAAAGTCTAAAGTAATTGGGCCTTTTTAGTCATCTCAAAGATAATGACCAAAAAAAATCTGAGCATCATTGAGGCATGCACCTTTTATTTCATAAACATCTTCCAATTTTCTGCCCATCTCTGCTTATCATTTGGTGTGATTTGAAGAAAGATCACAGAGGAGTCCATCTCTGATTTCACTCAACAAAGAAGCATTGGTGAGGAGCATTTAGAAGGGAGGATTCCATCGGGTGCAGACGGGCCTCGGACAGGACGCGGTGTGAGAACTTGCTTCTCGCTGCCCCCAAAGGAGGCTCATTACTGTCTCCTTATTCTCACATCAAATTAGGAAAGCGTCAAAGGTATCACCTCACCCCTGTTAAAATGGGGATTGTCAATAAAATGCAAGATGAAAAAGCATTGTTGAGGGTATGGAGGAAAGGAGACTCCTGTGCACTGTGCTTGGGAATGGAGACCAGCACAGCCATCATGGAGAACAGGACAAAAATCAAAAACAGAACTGCCATAGGGCCCAGAATCCTTCTTCTAAGTATAGACCCGAAGAAACTGAAATCAGACCCTCACTGATGTGTCCGCTGCCCCTTGTTCACTGCGGCATTATTCACAGCAGCCAAGATGTGGGAGCAACCAAAGTGTCTGTGGATGAACAGTAATGAAACGTGCTGTGTACGGATACAATGGAATATGATTCACAATGGGGAAAAGGAGGAATTCCCACCCTGTGCAACAACATGGAAATAAACCCAACACAGACAGATGCTGCAGGATTTCTCTTGTACATATAATCTAAAAAAGCCAAATTCATAGAAATAGAAAATAGAAGATTACTAGATAGGACAGGGGGTGGAGGAGACAGGGAAATGTGGGTCAAAGAGTAGGAACCTTCAGTTATAGGAGGAATGAATCCCGGAGATCTACAGAGAGTGTGGGAACTATAGTCAACATGACCGTGACACACACTTGACATTTGCTGAAAGGTAGATCATAAATGTTCTCAGAACAACAAGAGGAAATAGTAACTATGAGAAGTGATGGATGTATCAGGGAGCTTGACTGTGATGATGACTTCACAGTGTAGAGATACATCAAAACATCAGTCTATATCCCTTAAATAGATGCAAAATTACACCTCAATAAAGAGGAAAGAAAAAAGAAAGTGTCAGGGTTACAGAGAGACCAGTTTCTCAGCACCTCGGAAATCCCGCCAATGGCTGCAGCTGACTATTAAGTTCCTCTATTTTTTCATTCCAAAAAAGTGAGGGCAAGAGTAACTCCTTAGCAACAGCTTAGGAAAGTCACCTGGTGCTTCGAAGCTTCGAAGTTTCTTAACACGTTTCTGAACAAGATTTCAGCAGCAGCTGACAGCAGAGGACTGAATTCTCCCAGTTCAGAGCCCCAGACACAAGGCTTCTCCACCAGCGACACCCACTACAGCTCTGTTCCTTGGTGGTGCCTAGAACAGTACCTGGAAAAGAGCAAAACAGATCTTCCGGAGGGTGTGACTGCCTTTCCTTAAAGACTTCAGAGTTCCCAGCTCAGGCTGAGCACTGCAAGATATCATTCCTTTTATCCTCCCAAGGTAATTATTTGCACCTTCACTAACAGATAAAAACCAGGCTTAGCACTTAGCGCCCTGCCTTGAACATGATTATTGCTTAAAAAGTAGTTCGTGTTCTTATTAGTTATTATCGCCAAGACGTGCACAGTTAGTGAAAAGCAAACCATGGGGATCAGCCCCAGGACCGATTGGCCACAAACACGTTAATGCATTGAACAAATGAGTGAGGAGGGAAGGAAGGAGGGAACAAAGGCAGCACAACTCAAGTTGTCTCTTTAATAAAAAGACAAGGGGAAAAGAGAAATGCCAGGAGAATAAATGTCAATTATAATATCCCAGCGTGGGATACACAGGTTTAGCAGCTGCTCATGCCACACGCTTCACTTATGCCTGAGGAACACCTGGGGGAAAGTGTGTGTCTGCCCTCGCGGGACCTACTTGGACTGGGGGTGGGGAACACACATATATGTGAATCAGGCGTTTCATATTCTGACAAAGGGAATCCCGTGCTGATACCACTCAGGAGGTAAGACGATCATAAGAAACTATTGTCCCTAATGCTGTCCTTGCTGCAGCATCTCAGGGCCCTGACAGGACTCCTGGGTACCAGAGTAAGGACCAGACCACTGATAAAATAAGTGTGTCCATATTGCATGTAGGAAAGCATTTAGCCCAAGCTGTCTTTTTCAAGGAAAGCTTCTGAGTAAATTAGACATCTTTCTGTTTGGAATTGAATAATTACCTCAAAACCTTTACTTTACCCACCTGAGATTCCACTGTTAGATATTCACTCCTTTGACTCTTGAAAAATACGAAGTCATTTACTCGTTTTCCATTAAAATAAACCACATTGGAAGGAGGCTCTACTGTAAAGCATTGAAGAAGCTGAATTGACTAGCATCTCCATTTGAACACCTGTCTGAGAGAATCACACCAGAGAGAAAGAAGTTGAAAACACACAACTGGGGAATGGGTCGGAAGAACCCGACGGGCTCCCACTTTGGTGAAGGGCACCTCCTGCTCTTTCTAGGAGAAAATTTCAGCTTTCTCTTTATAGTTTCCAACAATCCCTATTCACTGGCCAGGCAGTAAAGCTTTGAGTTCAGCACTCAGCCATGGCTGGGAACTGACTGCTGAGAGCCCAAGGCTGTCTGTCACTCCCTGGCATGAAGCCTGTGTCCCCCAGACCCTTTCCCATGACGATGCCACTGACTGGGCTGTGGACTTTCTGAAGCTGAAGGTGCAGCTCCTTCTTTACCCAACTCCCCTTGCCAGTTTCCACATTAAAAAGTGTGTTAGTCCCTGTTCTAGAAAATTCAGTGAAGCACCAAGTTGAACCAAGTATTCCATTCTAAGGTAAAGAAAGTTTCCCTTCATGATGGATCTTGGTTAAGCAAATAAAATAAGACTGTGGCCCCGTGTGTGGTCCTGCCCCTCTCAGTGTGTCCTGCCTCGAGCAAGCCTAGAGAACGGAGACAGGGACACAGGTGCTGCTCAAGCTGCTCAGCCACAGAAGAACCTGAACGCGTTTGTGGAGCAGCCACCACCAGCAGGGCCCGGAGTTGATGCTGGGGACCCAGACATCAGTAAGACACAGATCTCCACAGCTTCTCCAGGACAAGGAGAGGGAAGGCCCAGAGTGTGACGAGGACTCTCATTCATTTATTTACAACCCAACCTTGTCTGCAGTCTTGCTAACTGACGTGATTTTGTTTAAGTAGAAAATAACTGACAAAGTAAGACAAACATAGAAAGGGGAATTTTAGATAATACGTGGAAAAAGACAGACAAATTGCACACGGTTTGAAAAGGGCTCTTATTTACTTATTTACAACCTAATCTTGTTTATATCATGATAGTTGATATGATTTTTTTAATCTAGGAGAAAAAAGGAGAGCTTTATGTAATATAGTAGATTCAAATAAGAGAAAAGCCATTAAATAGGTGAAATGATGAGTTAAATGGGTCAGGTCTCCTGAAATGTCTAGCCAGGGATGAAATAGTGAGACCCCAAAGCCAACTGACTCACAGCATGAAATAGCTGGGGAGCCACGTGCTGGGGGCAGGGCCTATAAACCTCCTCATGTGCCTTCACCCAAAAAAAGTGCTCTAAAAGTGTTTTTCAACCTTTTTTTTAATCTCATGGTGCACTTGAACCTATAGTTAAACTTTCACGCACATTTAAATTATATTGATCAAAAAAAAAAGAGTAAAAAAAGGAACATACTGTGCTTCAAACTTCTTTTGAAAGTAATTTAATTAATAGTCTTTAAAAACTGCCATGGCACACCAGTGTGTCACGGCACCCTGGTTGAAAATCACTGCCCTAAAATGTGGCCATTGTGCACAAACCTAGACCCAGGAAACAGCAGGAGGACAAAGGAGCAGACGGTCCTCCAAGATCTCCCTCTTCTATTCCACAAGGTACGATAGCTTTAATTTGTTGAGTGAAGTGTATAAATTCCCTGTGAGACTGGGGAACAGCTTTCTGGGAGAGGAAAGGAGGGGAACAAACCCTGGTCCTGGGGAAAGGGCAGCCACACTCTGGGCTCCTGAGAAGGGAGGGCCTGGAGAGTCAAGGTCACTTTCTGAAGCCCAAGGACATAGGGCCTGTCCCAGAACAACTGAGAAGCAACTGATGTGATTAATTCATCATATGATCATCTCAATATATGCAGGAAATGCACTTGAAAAAACCCAACCTCTATTCCTTGTAAACAAGCTCCATGAACTAGAGAAAGGATCTCAAACTAATAAAATTCAACTACCAAATTAAAAAATAAAAGCTGTACAGCTAATACAGAGGAAAACTAACACTTCCTCCTAAGATTGGCATCTCCTCCCTCACCACTCGTATTCAACATCTTACTGGAAGACTTAATGCAGTAAGGCAAGAAAAAGAAATAAAAGGAATAGAGATCAGATGAAAGGAAAAACAAACTTGCTAGTCAGAGACAGTTTGACCTTCTAGTAGAAAATCACAAAGGAGCTGCAACAAAGCTCCTGGAAATAAGGGAAGGGTTTGGCGAGGTTACAGGAAACAGGTAAACGTACAGAACTAATTGTATTTCCATAGATATCAATGAACAATTGGAATTAAAATTTTAAAACCATTGTACTAACAATAGCATCAGAAAAATTAAGTGCCTAGCTATGCATCTAACAAACTTCCTGTAGGTTCTATATGTTGAAAAATACAAAACACTGATCAAAAACATCAAAACAGACTTAACTCAAGAGAAAGAAATAGCATGTTTAATAACTGACGAATTCAATAAGCGTAAGAGTTTGGACAATTAAGTGTTCAAGCTCATCACTATGCTGACCTTGGAAGTCCTCCCCTTGGCCATCTGGTGACCATAGTGATATTCAGCAATGAGGTATGTGGCACTTTTTCTAGGATGAGTTTGTGAACTTAATTGTCAGACCTCATATGACAGCAGTTCTGATGGTCATTTCAGGGAAATTGCTTTCAAGGGTGAATGAGGTGCTGGTGTCCCAGGGGAGTGTCTCAAAGCCGACTGCAGTGGTGCTCAGCAGTGAGGTATGGAGCACTTTTTCTAGGACAAGTTCACAAACTTGATTGTCTGATCTCGTATTGTTTAAATATCAATTCTCCCCCATTTAACGCATACATTTAATGCAAAGCCACTCAAAATCCTAGAAAGATTATTTGTAGTTATTCTTTCAATCCCTGAAAACAAAACAAACAAACAAACAAACAAAACCAACTATTCTCTCTCCATTAAATTGTCTTTGCCACATGGTCAAAAATCAGTCGGCTATTTGTGTGGACTTTTTTCTGGACTCTCTATTCTGTTCTGTTGCTCTATATGGCTGTCATTTTGCCGATGCTACACTGTCTTAAAATCAATTTCTCCAACTTTTTTCTTCTCTTTAAAAATTGTTTTGGCCATTGTAGTTGCTTTGGCTTACCCTGTTTTACAAAAACCAGAATTAGATTGTTAAAAATTCTTTAACAATCCTTTTGTGAGAGACATTATTCGGAGAATGAGGAGAGAGAGAAGTCATGGGCCAGGAGAATGTATTTGCAAATAACATATCTGAACATATTAAGAACTCTCAAAATTCAACAATAAGAAAATAAACAGATGAGTTAAAAAAAAAAATCAACTTCTGAACCCTTCACCAAGGAAGATTTCAAGGTGGCAAATAAGTACACAGTAAGATTCTCAGAATCATTAATCAATAGGAAGTGCATGTGAAAATCACAGTAAGATTAAAATCACAATATTACTTGTTAGAATGTCTAAAAAGAAAAATAACAAAAAGCAACTACAATTCTCATGCCCTGCTTCAGGGACTCCAAAATAATATGGATACTTTGGAAAACAGATTTGTTTTCTTTTTTTTTCCCACTTTCTTATAAATTAAAACATACACTACA
This sequence comes from Otolemur garnettii, assembly GCF_000181295.1. NCBI lineage: Eukaryota > Metazoa > Chordata > Mammalia > Primates > Galagidae > Otolemur > Otolemur garnettii. Next base: position 3,723,710 of record NW_003852470.1, on the reverse strand, counting down.
TATAATTTGAGCAATCTTATCCTGAGTATCTACTCATGAGAACTGAAATTTTATGTTCAACAAGAGCTTGTATATAAATGTTTACAGATGTGTTATATACACATATGCTAGCCAAAAATTGGCAACAGCCTTGCTATGTCCTTTGACTAGTGAATGATTTAAACAAACCTTAATATATCCACATAATAAAATACTACTAAACAATTAAGGAGATGAATTATTGATTTCCACAACAGTGATGAAACAAATGCATTTGACTAAATTCTTCATGAAGAAACCAGACCCAAAGGCTTTACATGGTGAGACGTATCTATTTGATGCTCCAGAAAAAGCAAAACTATAAAGGGGAAACTGGTCAGTGGCTTCCAGGTGTGGGGCCCAGGGGAGACCTTGTCCGTAAAAAGGTAGCCAGGGAAGCTTCCGGGTGACATGACTGTGAAAGTGGACATAAAACTCCATGAATTTGTCCAAACCTGTTGAAGTTTTCACTACAAAAAATAAATTTTACCATAAGTATAATTTAAAAATCAAGCTCAGGGTATGGGAAAGATCCCCTGAAGATGGTCTGCAGACAGACATGAGAATGACTCTAACTGTGTGACCAACAAGTCAAACAACTTCACTTCAGCAGTACGGATCCAGGTAACTTTGGAAAACAGTGTTTTGGCTAAATACTGTAAAGTTTTTTAAAACCTGTGCTGTACACAAATGCTGTGTACTCCAGTTGATAAATTACTTTCTCGCAGGAGTGCGGTTAAAAGTTTTGAAACTACTCATGGGTATATTACAGTTGGACAAATAAATAATGGTGAATAATGACATCAGTTTTCTCACCGTCAGAGAAAAATTTTAGAACTAAGGAGGAAGACTAGAATGACCAAGGGGTGTTGGAGTAGATTCAGAGGCATCAGTACAGACTTCAGAGTATGTTTAATGTACAAATAGTCTCAGAATTAAACATAAAAATGTGTATACATGGTTTAGGGTATGAACATACATTTCCTAGCTCTATCTACCAAAATGAGCTAAAAGAAGAGAGACTCCAAATCAACTAGCACACCTAGTAGCCAGATCTTGATTTCTAAATACCATTTTCCATAAGGGGAACCGAGACTCCTTGGAGAAGGATTCCAGGGCTTGGGTTGGAAAAGTCCAAGATGAACCTGAAGCACTTTGTGATGCCAGAAATCAAGGATGTACTCAAGGTGAGCAGAGGGAGGGAATGGGCCACATAAAAAGAGCTCAGATACAAACCTGAAAAGCTCTCAATGGCTAAGCTTTGAACAATTTTAGTAACAAATGAATAATGATAGTATTTAGATTATAAAATAAATATCCATGAGTCCAAAATTTTTCCCAACTGTGATCCTAAACAAAGATGATGCCATCATTTCTTCTATTCAACATTGTCCTGAAAGGCCCAGTCAGAGCAGTAATGCATGAAGAAAAACTAAATGGAAAAGGAAAAAATGAAACTGTACGATTTTATATGACATGGTTTTGTACTCTGACTAAGCCAAAAGGATCTATTATTAGTATTGATAATCTATTGAGTAAGGCCAATAGAGGAGAGCTATGTGAAACTGCCACTTTAGAGTTGAACATTGACAATTTCACATGATGACACCAATAAAAATCAAATGCATTTCATTACTCTAAGAAAACAATTAGAAAATGAAATTTTTTAAGATACTACTTATCTACTTACTATATTAATAAAAAAATCTAATATATAATGACCATGTTTGTCTTTATTTTTGTTGAAGTCTATCTGCTCTGCTATGACAATGGCTATGCCAACCTTCTTTTGGTTTCCATTTGCACGGAGTATTGTTTTCCATCCATTCACCCTGAGTCTAAATGAGTCCTGCATTTCTTGGAGACAACATATACTGGGTTTATATTTTCTTGAGCCTATGTCTCTTCAGTGGGTAGTTCAAGCCATTCACATTTATTGAGAGAATTGATAAGTGAAGTAGATTTCATCCTGCGGTATAGAAATGTATTTGTGGTACCTCTTGGGCCATCGTGGTATCTAGGCTTTGACTTTTAGCTTCCAGGTAGATTTACAGTGGTTGGAGTCTACAGTGTTGATCTGTGAATAATGTGGGCTTGAGTACTTCCTGCAGGACAGGTTTTAATTTCTTCATCAAATGTGAAACTTAGTTTTGCAGGATATGAAATTCCAGGTTGGCAGTTATTCTCATTGAGAAGATTGAAGATAAGGGCCCACTCCCTTCTGGCTTGTAAGATTCCTGCTGACAGGTCTGTTATCCTGAGGAGTTTTCCCTTAGAGGCCAATTGTTCTCAGATCTATCTGCTTGTGATATTTTCTCTTTTATTTTGACATTGGCCATGTTAGTTACCATGTGTCTTGGAGATATTCAGTGTACTAGAATTACCAGAGTTCAATGACCATCTTGTATCTGGATGTCTGAATCTCCAATGATACTAGAAAATTTCTTCAACAATACTTTCAAAAAGAGAATCCATGCTTTTAGCACTCTATTCCTCTCCCTCAGAGATACCAATAATTCACATGTTTATGTGCTTTTGATAGTCCCAAATGTCTTTAAGTGAATGCTCTGCTTTTTTTTTCTCTCCTACCTCTTATGACTGGGTTAGGTAGAAAGCCTTGTTATCCAGCTTAAGATATTCTTTCTTCTCTGTGGTTTAATTTGTTGCTAAAACTTTCTGTTGTGTCTTGAAACTCTCTTAATAACTTATTCATTTTTGTAAGTTCTATTGTCTCTTTCCTAGTGTTGTCAAATCCGTTAGTGACTTTTTTGGTTAATTTCTAAAGATATTTTGGGGGCTTCTTTTTACTGTTTTTTAACTTTCTCTTCAACTCTATTCATCTATTTGCCATCCATATTATGAATTCCAGTTATGTCACTTCAACAATTTCTTTATAGTTGCAGTTCCCTGCTGTTGCTCCATTATGACCCTTGAAGGAGTTGATCTGTTTTGATTTTTGGTTTCTTCTCATCTGTTACTTCTTTCGTCAGTTCAGGACTAGCTAAAAAGTTTAGATGGCTCCAATTTGTAACAATTCTAAATATATATGCACCCAACACAGGTACACCCAGATATACGACATAAAGTAAGTCCTACTTAATCTAAACAAAGTAATAAATAGCAGCAGCATAATAGCCAGGTAAATTATGACAGCTTACTGACAGAATGGTGCAGATACTCCAAGCAGAAAACAAATGAATAAACAATGGATTTAAACAAGATTCTAGAACAAATGGGCCTAACAGACATTTAAAACATTGAATTCATTCATTCAAAACAAATGAATATGCATTCTTCTCATCAGCTCATGGGTCATTCCCAAAGATCAATCACATCCTAGACCACAAAACATGTCTCAACAAATTTAAAAAAATAGGAATTTCTCAACCATAGTGGAATAAGATTAGAAATCGGTTCCAACAGAAACACATCCCTACATGAAGTCATGTAAAATTAAACAACCTATTGTTGAATGATAGTTGGGGAAAGTAGGATATAAAGGAAGAAATCAAAAGATTCTTTGAACTAAATGATAATGGGGCTATAAGTTATCAAATCTATGGGATACAGCAAAAGCAACCCTGAGAGGTAAACTCATAACCTTAAATGTGCACATTCAAAGAACTGAAAGATCACAAATCAACAATCTAATGAACAATCTCAGAACTGGAAAAGGAAGAGCAAACCAATCATAAACCCAGCTGAAGAAGAGAAATAACCAAGATTAGAGAAGAACTAAATGAAATCAAGAACAAAATAATCATACAGAATATTAATAAAGCAAAAAGTTGATTCTTTGACAAGATAAACAAAACTAACCAGCCTCTGGCCAGATTAACCAAAAATACAAAAGGAAGGAGTCTAATAAGCTCAATCAAAAAATTTAAAAGGAGAAATTACAACTGATAGCATAGATGTACAAAACAATATCACCACTGACTCCTATAAAAATTTCTATGCTCATAAGTTTGAAAATGTGGAGGCAAGGGACAAATTCTTGGAATCACACTGACTCCCTAGGTTCAATCAGGAAGAAGCAAAATTGAAGCAACAATAAAAATCTTCCAGCAAAAGAAGTCCCAGACCAGATGGTTTCACACCTGAATCTCACCAAACCTACAAAGGACTTGTACTTATACTGAAGAAATTATTCCACAGCACTGAGAAGGAAGGCATCCCCCTCAACTTGTTCTGCCAAGCAAATATCAAAGTCAGAAAAGGAGACACACAAAAGAACCTACAAACATTTACCTATTATAGATACAGATGCAAAAATTCTCAGTAAAATCTTAGCACACCAAATTCAGCCACACATCAACAAAATAATTTATCAGGACAACATGGGCTTCTTCACAGAGATGCAAGCATGGTTCAACATACTCAAATCTATAAATGTAATTCACCAAATAAGTGGAAGCAAAACAAAAACCATCTGATCCTCTCAACAGAGGCAGAAAAGCATTTGACAAAATATGGCACATTTTTTACAAAATAGGCATATATGGGACATACCTCAAAATAATAATATTATCTATTATAAACATATAGCCCACATCATACTGAGTGATGAAAAACTAAAACATGCCTGCTTAGAACTAGAACCAGACAAGGTTCTCCACTATCACAACTTCTACTCAACATAGTGCTAGAAGTCCTAGCCAAAGCAATCAGACAAGAGGAGAAAAATAAGAATATATAAATAGGGAAAGAAAAGATCAAACTATCACTCTTTGCTAAAGATTTTATGTCTAGAAAACGCCAAAGATTCAACCGAAACATCCAGAATTAATAAATAAATTCAGCAAAGTCTCAGGTTACAAAATCAATGTACACAAATCAGTAGCTTTCATATACATCAACAGTCAAGCTGAGAATCAAATTGAAGACATAATAATTTTCATGGTAGCAACAAAGAAAATAAAATGCCTAGAAATATATATGACTAGAAGGTAAAAGTAAAAGATGTCTATAGGGAGAATTATGAAACACTAAGGAAAGAAATTGCAGAGGATGGAAACAGGTGAGAAAACACATGCTCATGGATCAGCAAAAAAAAAAAAAAAAAAAAAATTTGTTAAAATGTCTGCACTACCCAAAGTGATTCATATGTTAAATGCAATCTCCATTAAAATACCAATGTCATTTTTCACAGATCTAGAAAAAAATAATTCTATACTTAAATGAAATCAGAAAAGACCCTGAGTAGCCAATGCTTACATAATAAGAATAAATCTGGAGGTATCACTTTGTCAGATTTCAAACTATATTCTATAGGGCTATAGCAACCAAAACAGCATGACACTAAGAGAAAGAAAAAGACATAGACCTGTAGATCAGAACAGAGAACCCAGATATGAAACCATCCTCATATTCCCATCTGATCTTTGACAAAGCAAACAAAAGCATCCACGTGGGGGGAAAACCCCTATTTAATAATAAATGGTGCTACACTTCTCACCATTCACAAAAATAAATTCACAATGGACAACAGACTTAAACCTAAGGCAGGAAACTATAAGAATTCCGGAAGTAATTGTTGAAAACTTTCTTTAGATATCAGCATAGGCAAAGAATTTATGAAAAAGACCCCAAAAGCAAACACAGCAACAATATAAAACAAATAAATGGGACCTGATCAAATTTAAAAGTTTCTGCACTGCCAAGGACACAATCAATAGATCAAATAGACAACTTGCAGAATGTAAAATAAAGGCAGTTAACCAGAATCTATCAAAACTCAAACAAACCAGCAAGAAAAAATCAAACAGCCCAAACAACCCCATTAAAAAGTGGGAAAAGGATGTAAACAGAAACTTTTCAAATGAAGATGGACTAAAAAATATGAAAAAACACTCATCACCTGTTATCATCAGGCAAATGCAAATCGAAACCACATTGAGGCATCACCTATCCTCAGTAAGAATGGCCCAGATCTCAAAGTCCTAAAGCAACAGATACTAGCATGGACAAAGAGAAAAGGGCACTCACACACTCTTGGTGTGACTGAAAACTAGTTCAACCTCTAGTAGCAGTTCTCAACCTGTGGATCACAACCCACAGGAACTGTATTAAAGGCTCATGGCATGAGGAAGATTAAGAACCACTGCTCTATGGAAAGAAATAAGGTGAACTAAAATTTGACCTGTCATTAGATATAGCCATCCCCCTACAGGTATTTACTCAAGGGAAAAGAAGACGTTTTGTCAAAAAACACCTGCACTCAAATGTTCATAGCAGCACAATTCACAATCACAAAGATGTGGGAACAGTCCAATGCCCATGAATACATGAGTAGATTGATAAAATGTAATATATGTATACTATAGAATACTACTCAGCCATAAAAAAAAATGGTGACCTAGTATCTTTTGTAACAACCTGGATAGACTTGAAGACCATTCTTCTAAGTGAAGCATTGCAAGAATGGAAAAAGCAAACACTACATGCCCTCAATACTAAGTTGGAACAAGTTGATCAACGTGCACATATGGAAGCCAAACTCAATGGAATTCAAGTCGGTGGGTGGGAGGGGGAAGGAAGAGATGGGTAAATTCACATCTAACAGGTACATTTTGTGGGGGAAGGGCACACTTATAATTTTGATTTAACATATACAAAAGCAGATTATATAAAGAAAACCTGTGTGCTCCCATAGAATTCTAAAATAATAAAAAATAATAATAATATATAAATAAATCTAACATAAAAATGTGAATGATTTCTACACTGGAAATTATAAAACATTAGTGAGAGAAATTCTTAAAGACATTTGTGAATAACTTGGACTATTCAATACTATAAAATTATCAATGATTTTTTTTTTTATTTCAGAATGTTACAGGGACACAAAAGTTTTGGTTACAGCCATTTCTTTTGTACAGTTTGGCTCAAGGCTATAATTGTGTTCAACCATGTAATGTTATCCAAATCAATATCTTAAGTCTTTCCTATGTGGAAACTGACAAGCTGATTCTAATATTTATGTGGAAAAACAAAAGGCCAGGGAGAGCCAAGATAGTATTGTAGAAAAAAAATAAAGTTGGCAGGTATATTCTACCACCCATCAAGGCTTTTATAAGCTGTTTTACTTAGCACAGTGTGGTATTGGCACTTGGATAGATAAAGAGATCATTTAATAGAACAGGGAGTGCAGAAATAGACCCACACATTTGTGGTCACTGGCTTTAAGACAGAGATAACACTAAGGTAAAGTGAGAAAAGTTTAATCTGTTTAATAGATGACACTGCATCACTTGTACACCTACATGGAAAAAAAAATAAGTCCTGACTTAACACTCATACACACTGTGAAGGAAAAAAAATTATTTTCAGATGGCCTATGGATCTAAATAAAAAGGAAAAATAATAAAGCTTTTCAGAAACAACACAGAAGACTATCCTTAAGGTTTTAAGGTAAAAAATATTTTTTAAACAAACACAAAACACTGAGCACTAAAGAAAAGTTAGTGGGTTGGGGTATATTAAATGAATAAAGTTAAAATCTTGTTCAGTAGGAAGATAACACTGGCCATCTATGAAAACCCTACAGTTCAAATCATATTTAATGACAAAATATTTAACAACTCACCATCTATGATTGGGAACAAAGCAAGGATTCCCACTCTGACCACTTATGTTAAACATTGTGCTGGGCATCCATCAAAGCAATAAGAAGACAGGGCAAGAGGAAGAGGGAAAGGATAGGGAAGGAGAGAGAAACCACACATCCCAAGTACATAAACATATTGGTAAGGTCAAAAAATACAAGGCCAATAAAAAAAATCAATTGTATTTCTATATACTATGTACAACATATATTTCTATATCTATTGATACACTATATTATATGTAGCCTATTTAATAACATAAGTATAATCATATATTTCATATACATTAATTGCTTTAAATTTAAAAATTTCACTTATAATAGCATCAAATAATATGAAATATTTAGAAATAAATTTAACCAAATATGTGCAAATACATGTAACATATATATTTTAAAAAACTGTATATTACTGGTGAAGGAAATTAAAGAAAACCTAAATAAATGAAGAGATATACCATGTTCAGGGATTAGGAGACACTATTGTTAAAATAACAATCCTTTTTAACTTAATCTATATATTCTGTGCAGTATCAGTCAAGAAGTCAGCAAGTCTTTTTTGCAGAAATTGGAAACTGTTTCTAAAATTTATATAAAGATTGGAGAAAGATATAGAATAGCCAAAACCAGTTTTAAAAAGAAGAAAAACATTAGTGGGTTTAAAGTATCTGACATCAAGCCTTCAGTAAAGCCACAGTAAAGAAGTCACTGGGTGCTAGGCAGGATACGTCCATGCACAGTGGAACAGAATGCAGAGTATAGAAACAGATTCATATATTCATGGCCAATGTTTCACAAAAGAGAAAAGATAATTCAATGGAGAAATGAACAGTCTTTTTAACTAATGTGCAAGAACAGAGATCCAGATGGAAAAAAATGATCCCTTGATCTTATTTAATGTTGTATGCAAAAATAGCTCAAAATGCATCATAAACCTAAAGATAAAATTTATCAAACTTTCAGGTAGGCAAAGATATTATAGATAGGACCAAAAAGCACAAAAGGTAAGAGAAAATGCAGATATATCCAATGTAACCACAAAATTCTGCTCTTCTAAACACAGAAGTGAAAAGGCAAACCAAAGACTGAGAAAAAATGTTTGCAAATCATGTTTGAACTTATATCCAGAACATATAAAGAACCCTTAAAAGTCAATAATAAAAAGTCTTAAATTCTTAGAGAGAATGAATAGAGAACACTTCTCAAATGCACAAGCAATTAGAAAGTATATGCTTTACAAAACTTAAAGAAAAATACATTCAAAAACGTTCTCCAGCCAACTAACAGACAGTCATAATATAGCACCAAAGAATTATAAAATCAGAGAAACACTCAGCATGATGAGGTTTCAATTATTAATATTTATGCACCCAACCAGATTGCTCCTCAATTTATAAGAGAGATTCTAACTGACATGAGCAACTTGATTTCCTCCAGCACTATAATAGCTGGAGATTTTAACACCCCTTTGGCAGTGTTGGGTAAATACTCCAATAAGAGGCTAAGCAAAGAAATTTTAGGTTTAAAATTAACCATTCAACAATTGGATTTAACAGACATCTACAGAACATTTCAATCTAACAAAATTGAATACACATTCTTCTCATTAGCCCATGGACCATCCTCCAAAATTGATCACATCTTTGGTCACAAGTCTAACTTCAGCCAATCTAAAAGAATAGAAATTATTCCTTGTATCTTCTCGGACCATCATGGAATAAACGTCAAACTCAGTAACAACAGGAATCTGCAGACTCATACAAAAACATGGAAGCTAAATAACCTTATGCTGAATGATAGATGGGTCAGAGACGAGATCAAGAAGGAAATTACCAAATTTTTAGAACAAAATGACAATGAAGATACAAGTTATCAGAACCTCTGGGATACCACAAAGGCAGTCCTAAGAGGGAACTTTATAGCATTGCAAGCCTTCCTCGAGAGAACAGAAAGAGAGGAAGTCAACAACTTAATGGGGCATCTCAAGCAACTGGAAAAGGAAGAACATTCCAATCCCAAATCTAGCAGATGAAAAGAAATAACCAAAGTTAGAGCGGACATAAATGAAATTGAAAATAAAAAAAATTATTCAACAGATCAAAGAATCAAAAAGTTGTTTTTTTGAAAAGGTCAATAAGGGGCAATGCCTGTGGCTCAAAAGGGCAGAGCGCCAGCCCCATATGCTAGAGTGGCGGGTTCAAACCCAGCCCTGGACAAAAAGGAAAAAAGAAAAGGTCAATAAAATAGGTAAACCTTTGGCTAACATAACTAGGAAAAAAAGAGTAAAATCTCTTAATTTCATCAATCAGAAATGGTAAAGACGAAATAACAACACACTCCTCAAATTCAAAAAAACCTTAATGAATATTACAAGAAACTCTATCCTCAGAAATATGAAAATCTGAAGGAAATTGACTAATACTTGGAAGCAAGCCACCTTCCAAGAATTAGCCAGGAAGAAGTAGAAATGTTGAACAGGCCTATATCAAATTCTGAAATAGCATCAACTATACAAAATCTCTTCAAAAAGAAAAGTCCAGGACCAGATGGCTTCACATCAAAATTCTACCAAACCTTTAAAAAGGAACTAGTACCTATATTACTCAACCTTTTCCAAAACATAGAAAAAGAAGGAATACTTCCCAACACATTCTATGAAGCAAATATCACCCTGATCCCCAAACCAGGAAAAGACCCAACAAGAAAAGAAAACTATAGACCAATATCTCTAATGAATATTGATGCAAAAATATTCAATAAGATCCTAGCAAACAGAATCCAGCAACACATCAAATAAATTATACACCGTGACCAAGTGAGTTTTATTGCAGGGTCTCGAGGCTGGTTCGATATACATAAACTATAAATATAATTCATCACATAAACAAATTAAAAAACAAAGACCATATGATTCTCTCAATTGATGCAGAAAAAGCTTTTGATAATATCCAGCATTCTTTCATGATCAGAACACTTAAGAAAATTGGTATAGAAGGGAAATTTCTTAAACTGATAGAGGCCATCTACACAAACCCACAGCCAATATTATATTGAATGGAGTAAAATAAAAAACATTTCCACTCAGATCAGGAACCAGGCAAGGTTGACCACTGTCTCCACTGCTTTTTAACATGGTAATGGAAGTCTTAGCCATTGCAATCAGTGAAGAGAAGGTGATCAAGGATATCCATATAGGATCAGAGGAGATCAAATTTTTACTCTTCACAGATATGATGATATACCTGGAAAACCCCAGGGACTCAACTATAAAATTCTTAGAAGTGATCAAGGAATACAGCAGCTTCTCAAGCTACAAAATCAATACTCACAAATCAGTAGCATTCATTTATACCAACAATAATCAAGCTGAAAAAACAGTCAAGGACTCAATTCCCTTTACAGTACTACCAAAGAAGATGAAATATTTGGGAGTTTACCTAACAAAGGACATGAAAGATCTCTATAAAGAGACCTATGAAACTCTGAGAAAAGAAATAACTGAAGATGTCAACAAATGGAAAAACATACCATTCTCACAGCTGGTAAGAATCAACATTGTTAAAATGTCTATACTCCCAAAGCAATCTACAGATTTAATGCAATCCCTATTAAAGCATCTCTATCATACTTTGAAGAGCTTCATTTCATATGAAAACATGAAAAAACTTCAAATAGCTAAGATATTACTCAGAAATAAAAACAAATCAGGTGGAATCATGCTACCAGACTTCAGACTATACTATAAATCTATAGTTATCAAAACAGCATGGTACTGGCACAAAAATAGAGAGGTAGATGTATGGAACAGAATAGAGAACCAAGAGACGAAACCAGACACTTATCATCATTTGATCTTTGATAAGCCAATCAAAAACATAAATTGGGGGAAATACTCCCTATTTAACAAATGGTGCTGGGTCAACTGGCTGGCATTTTGTAGAAGACTGAAACTGGATGTACACCTTTCACTTCTAACAAAAATTGACTCTCATTGGATAAAAGACTAAAACCAAAGGCATGAAACCATAAAAATTTTTGGAGACACTGCAGAGGAAATATTTGAAGAAATTTGCCTGGGATAATATTTTATGAGGAGCACTCCCCAGACAATTGAAGCAACACCAAAAATACATTACTGGGATCTGATCAAACTAAAAATTTCTGCACTGCCAAAAACACAGTAAGTAAAGCAAGTAGACAGCTCTCAGAATGGGAGAGGATATTTGCAGGTTACATTTCTGACAAAGGTCTGATAACCAGAATCCATAGATAACTCCAACTTACTAATAAGAAAAGAACAAGTAATCTCATTTCATCGTGGGCAAGAGACTTGAACAGAAGCTTCTCTGAAGAAGACAGGCACATGGTCTACAGGCATATGAAAAAATTCTCATCATCTTTAATCATCAGAGAAATGCAAACCAAAACCACTTTGAGATACCATCTAACTCCAGTAAGAGTAGCCCATATAACAAAATCCCCAAACTACAGATGTTGACGTGGACGTGGAGAAATGGGAATACTTCACCGCTGGTGGGAATGCAAGCTAATATGTTCCTTTTGGAAAGAAGTTTGGAGAACACACAGGGATCTAAAAATTGACCTGCCATTGGATCCTGCAATTCCTCTACTAGGAATATATCCAAAAGACCAAAAATCACTTTGCAACAAAGATATTTGCACCAGATTGTTTATTGCAGCTCAATTCATAATAGCCAAGTCATGGAAGAAGCCCAAGTGCCCATCTACCCATGAATGGATTAATAAATTGTGGTATATGTATACCATGTAATATTATGCAGCCTTAAAAAATTTACCTCTCTTATGTTTACATGGATGGAGCTGGAACATATTCTCCTAAGTAAAGTATCTCAAGAGTGGAATAAAAAGCATCCAATGTACTCAGTACTTTTATGAAACCAATTTATATTTACTCACACTTCCTTATGTAAGATAGATCACAACTATAGCCCAGGATGAAGGAGAGAAATGGAGTGGGAAAGGAGGGAGGAGGGAGGTTTGATAGAGGGAGGGTAAACGGTGGGATCACACCTATGGAGCATATCGCAAGGATACAAGTCAAATCTATCAAGTATAGAACATAAATGTCTTAACACAATAATCAAGTAAATGAGGCAAAAGCTATATTAATTAGCTGGATGTAAGCACTCCAAATTGTATGAAAAAAATCAACACATTGTATGGCACATAAGCATAAATGTATTCATGATCTATGTGTACATGACTTAATCAAAAGAAAAAAATTAATTCTAAAATCAAATTATAAAAGTACAAGGATAAACCAGGAAACTAGATAATCGTAGAACTCAATGTAGTATTTACAAAGCAATGGGGATCGTGGAGATGTGAAAACGCCAAGATAGCAAACTGATTCTAAAACTCTCATGATACAAAACAATCGCAAGTAGCCGGCAGAGGAAGACTAAGATCAGAAAGGCTTGTTCCTCCCTGTTAGGAGGCAAGTCGAGAGCTCTGACAGGCAATTTGATGAATACACCAAAGACCAGGAAATGGATGTATCTCAGCCAGCAGCTTTACACGCAAGAATTTGCCTTAAAGAAATAACTGTGAGCAGAAGGACCTACGGACTTACTGCAGCGTTGATTATGTCAGACGAACCTTGCGAGGTTCCAAACGCCTCCTGGTGTGGGATAGACAAGGCAGTGCAGCACAGTCACTCACTAAAATACTGTCTGTTCATGGAACGGGATGTGGATGAAGAGTGTGTAATGATTAGGAAAGGTCTTCATGTTCATGATCTTCTTTGGCTGCGCTTTCTTTCTTATACCGTTTGATTTAAAACCAATAATTTTGCCCCTTTGTGAACATGTCTTTGACCATCAGGATTTATCCGGCATCCGCCCCCAACATTTTCCCATTTCTAAGTTTTCTGCTTTCCTCGAACATTAGAATACTTCATTTTAGCAGTTCACCAATCCTAAGAAGTAATTTTAAAAATTATTGTACATTTATAATACTAGCAACTTTTTGCTTTATAAAATGGCGGTAGTCACAATTTATTTGTAAATGAAAAAACAAAAATTCCATCTCTTAGAAGCTAGTTGGCTTATGATGTGAAGGCATATAAATTCAGTACTTAGTTTCAAACATGACACCACAGTTATATTTTTAATTCCTAATAATTTATGGCTTTGACAGACTTGAATATGAATTGCTATAACAAAGTATACTAACTCGATGAAAGAAATAATTAAAATACTAATTTTTACCAATTTCCACTAATGCACAATTCTAAAACCAAACACACACATAGATTAATTCAAAGGCAACTTCAAACACTTGTCTTTTCTAAAAGAATTGATCTGGTTAGAAGATATTCTCTACCACAAAAGTGAGCCAAACCCTTATTTCATTTATTTTAAATATTTGAATACTGTAACTTCAGGCTCACAGTCAAGCCTCTCAGGAATGCTCCGTAGGAACTCAGCAGACATGAAGTCTTCTCCTGGTGAGTCCTGGGAGCAAACAGTCCCCACCAGCCCTGCTCATCCTGAGCTCATCCTGCTGCCCTCAGACAACCCCACAGAGTTGAAGACAGAAGTTACTCACAGGCTCGTGACTACAGACAGAGAATGGCAGGATATGGGGGCTTTAGGGGTGAGGAGCCCCCACTGTCAGCTTAGGAGATGTTAATGAATTCTGTGGCCCCTGGCTCTACATGGGGCCTCTTGGAGCCAGTAGCCCACAGCCAGAACTCTCCTCTCTGGCCAGGTCTTTTTGGGTTAAGTTCTCATGCAGTCTGCATCCTCATTTTAGATACCAGCATAAAACAACTTTAGCTCAGGCAGAGGGAGAAAGTGACATGGTCTCTCATCTCTTCCCGTTCCCAGCACTGCTGGGCAAACTCATTTCCATCTGATCTCAGGACTGGCTGGAAGCCCCACATTGCTCCTCACAGCAGCTGGATTCTCAGAGCCCTCACTCAAGCACCACCCCTTCCCCCTCCCTCAAATCTTTCTGACGTTCTCATGAGAAATTTCTCTGAAAGCAATGGCAATTGTGAAGATGTAGCAAACTGATTCTAAAACTCTCGTGACACAATACAACAGATAGAAGAGAAACATTTTAAGAGGAACCTTGTCACCTCCACGCGATGAGCTTTAACATTATTAATTATTGAAGACAAACACATGGGCCCTTGGAATTGAGAAGTCGTGACCCTCAAGAAACGGAGCCAAAGCAGCACTTGCCTTCTTCTGTCCTGGCCCCACAGGCTGCAGCGGCTCTTCAGAGTCACTGAGGCAAAGCCTCACTTGATCCTGTCTCCTGTGAAGAAAAAGGCAATCAAATCGAGTCACTTTCAATCATGCACACAACAAGTGAGGAAACAGAATATTTGTTTTTTGAAAAAAGGATTTGCTTGCTATGCCCACGCACGTGCCATCCCGCACACAGAGGCTCTGCCCGCCCAGCTATGACAGGAGCCCCAGGGTGTCACTGACGTCTGCGTCCCCTTGTACGAAACAAGACCTGCCCTTTATGCTGTTCTTGGAAAAACAGCAAAGCATTGAATTTAGGGTTTGGGTTTTTTGGGTTTTTTTTAAGAAATTGCACAGCTGTTGTTCATAGAAAGGATATATATTTAAGCGACTGTTTTCCTTACTTAGTATTTCATTATCGGAATGTGACTAAGTGTATTTAATATTAACACCACCCTACACGGCTCTCACTGGAGGCCTCCATTTGTTTTCATTGGCCACAAGGAAGCCATGAGAACTCGCAGCCATAGACGCTGAGCTGCACATACAGGATACCTTGGATCTGGTTTCCAGCCCTAATCCAGAAAAATATAAAAATTCCCTTTTGAGAACTCTCACTTTTGTTTTTGAGACATTTGGAAATAACATTTTTATGGCAAAGTTTCACTAAGCATGGCGCAAAACTTTCTAGCATGAGAAAGATGCCTTCTCTGGTGGCAGATGGCGTGGCCCTAGTGAAATGAGGCGGTGCTGCTCTCTGGCACAGCCATCTTCCAGTCCCCACCATGCACACAGCTGAGAAAAGCCATCACTAAAGTGTCATTAGCAGCAGGGACTTCCTCCATACCAGCAAAGAAGGATGAAGTAATAATAACTTAGGGGGGTGAACGACCCTGGGGCCACTCTGGGTACTGGGTCTGCCCCACCATGAGGTCCCTTCAACAACCACCAGGCTGTGGCTGCACAGATGTGACACTTCTGCATGTGCTGAGCAGAGACAGTGCTAGGACATCTAAGACAGATGTCTCATTGTGGGAAGCCCATGACTTCCCAAGTCAAGGAAACAGTCTCACAATGAAAGCAATAAGACCTCTTTTTTATTCCTGGAAAGTAGCCTTACTAGATATCGTTACACACTCACAAGGCTTCTCCGATATTTGCACAGTGACAGAGGAGCTCGTGCAGCTACTAACCCACGGCTGTTTGGCTCACAGCGAGCTCGGCGACGGAAAACCCTGAGCTGTGTGGGAGAGCTGCACACCACACCTCATGGCCCTGCTTGTTAAAAATTACAAAAAAGAAAAGAAAAGAAAAGAAAAGATTGAACTATTGGCTCAATAATAAAAATTTGATCACATCCTAACCCAGAAATATGTGTGTTTGCATTCCCAGATTCTTTATCAGTAATATGTTGATGCATGTTTGAACATTTATTTGATGCTGTAAAACAAATCATTAAGCAGGAAGCAGCTCTGAGCCTCCGCACTCTCTGACCCTCTGTAACCCTATTATAGCACTGAAGTGTTCTAACAAACAAAAGAGAAATTAGCTCTTTTGTTCTCGGGACTGTCAAGCAGGTTACTTCATCTAACATAGTCTTTTATTAATAAATGGCACAGATTTTCATGCTAGCACAGCTAAAGCAAATCACATCATCGTCTGAAAAAGACATACCTATTATTTTTCAGTGATATATTGCTTTGCAGCTGTAGCCAAAACAATCTAATAAGCACTATTAGATAAAGGATTCTGAATATGAATGTATTGAATTTGTACTGGAAGAAAATGAACATATTGCAGCATTTATGTCAGATTGGGTTAAGCTTGGGCATCTCTTTCTCCTTAATAAATGCAGATCAAAAGACTTCTCTTATGTAAAAAATAATAACACAAATTTCAGCAATATGAAATAACACAACCACTTTGTAATGTTAGGAGGAAGTCAGTCAGCCATGTGCTGTATGGAATATAAATTATTTTAGGAGGGCCAACAGACCCTGAGACGCTCCCCCCCATACATTTATATTCATAAAAGGTTCCAAATGCCTAGAACAATAGCTGCGATCTATTTGCCATAAAGCATTCCGACATTTGCAGTGTCACTTATGACAGCTTTGATAGACATGTACTGTATAAGAAAAATATCTTCTAGCACTCGACTCGTTTAATAAATTGATTAAACTTCTCTTCAACCAATTGTTTTTGTCTTAACTTCTTCTCCAGACATCACCTGAAGGAGACTGTGCTTGTTTCCGAAAGACTACGTACAAGGAGACAGTTTCTCGAGGCCTCCCCGTTTGAGCACTGTCAGAATTTCCCCTCAAATGATAAATGATTGTATAATGCAACAGTCTACTGCTAGGGCTGAATTATATTAGCCATCAGTGTTCAAAACCCATTTGAAACTTAATTGTGCTGTGATAGTGGTATCCCCCAGTCAGCAGAACAGCAGGTTTATAAAAATCATCTCCTATGATTGTTAAACGCTTTCCTAATGAAGCTGATGATCGCAACACTTTGCAATAAACGCTTTTGTCAAGATGTCACAAACGCGTGATAGTGGCCTCTACAGTGAGCAAGTGCTTCTGTGATTTGGGTTTATCTTCGTTGCACGAAATTCAACAGATCGGTCTGCATATGGAAGATAATCTCCATAAAAAGGGAAAGTGCCGTATATTAAAATGGGATTATCAACTAGAACATAATCATGCCACTGTGTAATTATATGGTACACCATACGTAGATGTGAACAATCATACAAGAAAATAATTGAGGACCATAAAACTTAATTCAGAAAAATCAATAGAATATAAAAGCAATCAGATAAGGCCTCTTAAGAAATCGATCAAGGCTTGTACAAAGTCATAATGTGTTTTCCTAAGAGAAAAGGAGCTAAATGAAGCAGAGAAACCTACATAATATTCTACAAGTAGGTTTCTAGAGGTGCTTGTATATTGAAGAGGGAAGAAGAATGGAAAATGCAATTACTTTTTACATTCTAGAACCGCCTGTACTGGCAGCAAAAGGAATATATGTTAAATACTGCAACGGAAAGGGCTGTTAGAGCAATTATTCCTTTTTGATCATTTATCTATATTTGTGTCTTTTTGTATCTCTCTAGAGTCTAAAAAAGCTATTAGGCTCTGCTCATTGCAACTTTATGTATCTTTATATGTTGTGCGCTCAATCTGAAACACTCAAAGATTTAAATATTGGTATAATGTGGAACCGAACCACGGGGTGAAAAGTCTGCAGAAGCTGCTTTGTGTAAGTGTCGCCCCCTCATCATTTCTGGAGAACTGGGCCCCGTAATTTGAGCAGAACAGTGTGCTAAGCCAAAACTGTTTTCATTACACTGGAAGAAAATAAGTTTATAAATGAAACATACTTTCCTAAGGGAATGAACCACCACTGGATTGTATCCCTAAGGATCTGGGGAAATAATCAAGGGAAAATACATGCTACTTTTGAAATATTCTCACCAAAACTCTGCACAATTGTACATTAGCAAGAGCTTTGTGGTTTATTTTGTATGAAAACAAATAACAAAAGCTCATGTGACCTGTAGGTGAAATGTATCCCTAATCCCCCAAAGCTCACTCCATAGGTTTCCAGAGGAAACAAATAACTTTTTGTGAAACAGTTAATGTTGCCTTTTTTTAAAGGGAAAAAAAAAAAACAACTTGGCTACATTTTTTTTATGTAGCCAATATTAGGCCTTGCACATTTTCATAGACACGTGATTATAATAGCTAAATGCAGCTGGATTTATTGCCTCTACTTTTAAAGAGAGTTTGCTTAGAATTCATTTAAAAGCATCTCTCTGAGGTTCACACTTTTAGAGAGGGAAGCACAGAAGGGCTTATGTCAAGATTGCTGACTGGAGAAATTTACATGTTATCACTGTAATTTATGAAAACAGAAACTCAGATTATTGACTTCAAAGTTTGTTTTAATGTATTTAGAATTCGAGTGGAGCCAGCTGTCTTTTAG
The DNA here is from genome assembly GCF_000181295.1 of Otolemur garnettii. NCBI lineage: Eukaryota > Metazoa > Chordata > Mammalia > Primates > Galagidae > Otolemur > Otolemur garnettii. Next base: position 3,704,852 of record NW_003852470.1, on the reverse strand, counting down.
CTTCTAGAGATCATGTTGTTATAACCCTGTTCAAAAGGGTGATTGTACTGTATTTCTTTAAACAACTTAAGGGGTATTAATTACAGCAGGAAGGGAAAATACTGTAAATGTCTCCTCTGCCTTCTGAGGTAAATGACAAGCTCCTTGTAGCAGCAAGCATCCTTGAGGGGCCTGTGGCACATGCACTTACACAGCCACAACCTCCTCCTCGGAGTCTGCAAATGGACCCACAAAAATCATCACCATCATCTTCATCATAAAAAATCTCTTAGAACCTGAACACCCAAGACAATGCACATGCTGGAGAGGGAGCCAGGGAAAGGGAAAGAAGAAGGGACGGACTTAAGAATGAGGAAGCTAATAGCCGGGTGTTGTGGCGGGTGCCTGTAGTCCCAGCTACTTGGGAGGCGGAGGCAGGAGACTCGCTTGAGCCCAAGAGTTGGAGGTTGCTGTGAGCTGT
>NW_003852470.1:3702819-3704363 GCF_000181295.1 Otolemur garnettii | reverse complement strand
TGTCTCAAAAAAAAAAAAAAAAAAAAAAAAAGAATGAGGAAGCCAAAGGCTGACTCCTCTGGACTGTCATCCAGAAAACATGGACCAAGCCCCTGCCGTCTGGCCAGGAAGACCCCATCCCTGCACCATGAACAGCCAGGCGAGCAACTTCCAACCTCCATCTTATATTCCTACATGTATTAGCAGCAGGAGGTTATTTCAAGACCACTTAATAAAAGGGAAATGAAGTGATGCTGGTGAGTTCTACCCCATTGTCAAGACAGATGATAGGATTCAAAAAAAAAAAGTTAAAAATTCCTGGTCTTATCTTCTTTGTCATTAACCCCACCATGTGGGGTGGGGGGTGAGAGGTGAGGGAGCTTTTATCAAGAGCATATGCACCTGCTGTGATCAAGTCCTACCTTCAAAAGTCAGCAACAACAAAACAGGCAAAATGAGAATGTGGGGGTTTATTTATAAGAGGGATACTTTACACAAGGATTAAGCATATGCATCCTTGCAGAAGCTGACTCTCTCAGGGGGCAATTAAAATGCCCTGCTATGAAAATTTGTCCGTGACATCTCCAAAACTCTCCTTATGGAGATATAGACCTACACACACACACACACACACACACACACACACACACCATAAGCAAGCTAGGTCATATCTTGACCATGAAAAACCGGCAGGACTGATTTGTTGGGACTCTCCCTGGAAAACGTGGATGGCCAGGCCTGTTCAGTGGTCCCTGGTGCAGTCCTGGAGTCCTGGGTAAATGACAGGTTTGGCCTTGGCTGCTGCCCATGGAGAAGCAAGGTCACTAAGTAAAACAGCCAACTTGGTACCTTCTGGCATCTGCCATCAGGCTGGACTTTAAACCCATGGAGGGAGGGCATGGACAAAGGGACCTGGGGTCTGGTTCCAAAAATGTGTCCCATCCTTCAGAACCATAAGCTAGTGGGGTGTCTGGGGTACTGGGGAGCCCCTCAGCCACTGTTCTCTAGGGTAGAGTGCAAGGGTAAAATGAATTCCCATTCTCTTTCTGGTATTTTAATTCATATTTAATATTTGATCTAAGAAATATGAATCAGTGCAATAGCAATGTACATAATTGTTAGATAAAATATCCTACGTTGGAGGCATGTGTTCAAAATGTTATGATTCGAATCCACAATTAGTACGTTCAGAGAATGTGCTCCAGATTATACAATTATACACAGTGGGGATGAGCACTTCAACCCATCCAGACATTTTGCATTTTGAGGAATATACTTACTGGGTCAAAGGGTCTTTATTTAGAAAAATTTGTAGCAGGTAATAAAAACTCCAAGGGCATGTACTTGGCCTAGGCAAAAGATTTTCACCACTGATGGAGGCTAGGAACTGGTCATGTGTCCCACTGATGGAGGCCAGGAATCGGCCAGGTGCCCCACTGATGGAGGCCAGCACCGACCAGGTGCCCCACTGATGGAGGCCAGGAACCGGCCATGTGCCCCACTGATGGAGGCCAGGAACCGGCCATGTGCCCCACTGATGGAGGCCAGGAACCGGCCATGTGCCC
>NW_003852470.1:3696628-3702233 GCF_000181295.1 Otolemur garnettii | reverse complement strand
AACTGGTCATGTGTCCCACTGATGGAGGCCAGGAATCGGCCAGGTGTCCCACTGATGGAGGCCAGGAATCGGCCATGTGCCCCACTGATGGAGGCCAGGAATCGGCCAGGTGCCCCACTGATGGAGGCCAGGAACCAGCCATGTGCCACAGTTTGAACTGATTCTCTTTTCCTCAGCTCTTTGCCTTTTTCCATAAACAGAGAACAGAAGAAAAGGAAGTGTGGTGTTTGCTCCCCAAGTGGCCTTCTCCCCTACCAGTGGAGAATCAGCCAGAGGAAGGGGGGTAGAGGAGATGTGGGTGTTCCAGCTCAGGGGTTTCTAAGTGCAGGACTACAGGGCTGCCCGTCCTCTGTGAACTCCCTGCAAATTGTTGACAGCCAGTGTCTGCCCTCCTGCACTGGCCAATGACAGGATCACACACTGAGGCCCTGTCTCCAGCCTCGCCAGGGAAGGTTTCTCCAAGCTCTTGGTGATCACCAGGAATAGAATTTCAGGAGGCACCATGTAAGCCAAGCCAGTGACAGGTTGTGATTGAGAGGGAAGGCGCACTCTCGGGAGGGAGAGCGGCAGGCTCAAGAGAGCGGTTGCCCGGGAGGAAGCGGCCTCAGATCTTCTGCAGTCTCACGAAGGGTGTTGAGGCATATTCAGAACTCAGGGGTTGGCTATTACTAAGAACTTAGGTAGTAACTCCTGGAATGTGCTTCCCTCCCATTTTTATACTTTGTGTGATTGTCTTGGAACTGTCACTTCCAAGGGTGGAGAAATTTTAAAACGGCAATGTAAGTGATATCACGACTAGCAAAGTCCACGTGAGGACACAGAGAGAGCTGACAGCCCATTGCGATTGGTTCTTACCAGTGGTTCTCAGCCCCTCTGGCTCCCTCTGCCTGAGGCTGTTTACTTTACCACCTGTACCCACTGGGCAAGCCCCTGCGTCTGGTCTCAGTTCCGTCTCAGACCAGCCTGGTCTCCAACCCCAGCAGTCCTACTGTGTACAATATGTTCTGTTCAGTGTCAAGAAAAATGAGAAGAAAAAAGCTCTGCTCTCAAATTTGCCATTCATCTGGTGGCAAAGATATAAACACAAGCAATGAAGTACTTGAAGTATCTGAAGGATGGGCCCACAGGCACTGGAATGGTGGGAATAAGGCTGCTTGAGGCCTGGACATGCGTGGAAAAGCCACCCACATACCACGCACTGACAATCCACCCACATACCACGCACTGACAATCCACCCACATACCACGCACTGACAAGCCACCCACATACCACGCACTGACAAGCCACCAACATACCACGCACCGACACCCTGGGGTCGCTGCAGTGACGCTGGGAAATTATACTCAGCTGATGGGTGCAGCTGTTTATTTTTTCAGTAAATCCACTTTTTCTCATTAGAGGATATATGAGAACTACAGTTGGCCTTTAAACGATGCGGGGGTTGGGGTGCTGAACCCCAGCAGGTGAATCTGTACATAACTTTTGACTCCCCCAAACCTAACCACAATATCCTTTTGTTGACCAGAAGCTTTACCAATAACAAACAGTCAGGATGGCAGGGGCAGAAGACGGAGGAGATGGAAGGGGAGATAGGAGAAATTCATCCAAAAAATCCAGGGATAGCCCGGCGAGGTGGCTCTCGTCTGTATTCCCAGCACTTGGGAGGCTGAGGCAGCTGGATTACCTGAGCTCACAAGTTCAAGACCAGCCTGAGCCAGAGCAAGACTCATCTCTAAAAATAGCCAGACATTGTAGCAGGTGCCTGTAGTCCCAGCTACTTGGGAGGCTGAGTCAAGAGAATCACTTAGGCCCAAATGTTTGAGGTTGCTGTGAGCTGTGATGCCATGAAACTCTACCAAGAGTGACAAAATGAGACTCTGTCTCAAAAAAAAAAAAAAGTACCTGCAGATTAGTTGATTAGAGAGCTTTTCAGGCATAAGTGGTCCTGCTCTGGGCAAATATTTGATCAATAACACCATGATAGCTCTGTGGATGGTTGAAGTGCTGGGGACAACATTATCAGAACTCACAGGTGACAAAATAGTCATCCCCATGTACAGAACAAGAACTCAGCGTTAATTTGGAGCGGGGCCCAGCATGTCCCCAAGCTGTGCTCAGAGGCCCCGTCTGGGTCTACAGTGCATCAGGGCTGGGTCTGAAGGTGTGGGATACGCAGAAACTGGGAACTTAGTCAATCCAGGAGAAAAAGAAAGACCAAGCAGCAAAACAGCGAGAGAACCAGGAAAGGAAGGAAGGTTCTGCGTTTCCCGTGTGGAGGGAAGAAAGAAAGGTGTGCTGCCCTCTCCAGAGAAAGGCCTCCAAAGTGCCCTCACCATGATCCCCGGGAGTCACCGTGTGGAGGGGACATGTTAGCAGAGTTACCAGATCCGAAGTTTCCACAGTCCCAGAGGGGGCACCAATCACATGACATCGGCTTTTGTGCTCTGGCTCTGAGTACCCACTAACGGTGCAGACCCCTCTAGAAGAGGGGACGCAGGCCACAGAAGGGTCCAAGCTGGAGCCAAGAGGAACAACGATGACAGTTCACCTGAATAGAAAAACAGAGGGATGGGGCAACCACGGCCAAGCGGTGGGAGAGCTTGTCAGATGAGTCCTTCTCGATGTCCATGTGTGATAGGCGGGGGATGCAGATTTGGGCTCCACAGAGGAACTGGCTGCACGACAGGGATAGTCCCCGCTTGGCACAGGCCACGCCAGTGCTCTTCACTGCTCCCAGCCTGCCTGGCCTTGCCCCTTCCTGCCTTCCACTCCACAGCACAAAGCCCCTGTATTTTTTCTCCTGTCTCCCCTTCCATCTCCCAGACCTCTCTACTGACTATGTGTGAGCAGAAGCAGACACGTTAGTTCCACAGGAGAGGGACTGCATGCCACACGCTGGCTTGGAAACCTGCTTTTGTCATAATATTTATTGAAAAGGAAAAACATCCAGGGGAGAGAAATCATCATTTTAAAAGTTCTATAGTATCCATCTATTCATGTTCCAAAAATTTTTTTAAAAGTCCCAGGCTACAACAAAAAGCACTGCATACACACCCTGGCACATGCACTGAAATATGATAGTACAAACTTTACTTTCTGAGATACATTGCCACCGTTTCTCGTAAAAGCTTCCATCAAGCTTTCCAGTGGTGGTTCACAAGTACAATTTTATCCACTCCTTTACCAGCAATAAATACTGTTATTGTATCATTGCCATTCAAACAGGTGAAAATTGGTCACGGATGTTCGAGTTTCATCTCTACTCTGGAAGTCAAGAGTTCAAGTTGGGGTTAGACCACCACCTTGGAGCTAGTCAAGTTCTTAGTGGTTACATGATTTGGTAAAGGGACCAGTCCATCCCTGCCTCTATTTTTCTCATATGAGAAATAGGAATAATAACAGTATGCATGCCACATAGGGTTCTTAGACATAAAATGAAATGATAAATGTGAATTACTTGTGTAAGAAGGACAATAAAACATAACACAGTGAGGTTCATCCCAGGAATGCAAGGCTAGTTTAACATTTGAAACATCAATGTGTTTTATCATACAAGCAAACAAAACGTGAAAAACGACGTGATCAGTCAGAAACTCATAAGAAGTACTTGGCAGAATCCAGCATCTGTTACTGATAGACACTCTCAGCAAAGGAGATATGGAAGAGAACTTCCTAAACCCAATGAAGTGAGTCTGTGAAAAGCCCACAGTCAAGGTCACTGGAACAGTGAAAGACTGAACACTTTACTCTGTGACCCGAAATGAGACGGGCATGTCTGCTGTGTTCAGTGTCTGTCAATCTCTTTTTATCTCATGACACGCTTGAACCTACAGTTAAACTTCCACGCCACACCTGAATTATGTCAATTTAAAAAAAGAGTAAAATAAAGAATATACTTACTGTGTTTTGAATGGTAAAATTTAAAATTTACTCAAAATGGAGCAATGATCAAAAAAAAATGTAAAAACTAAAACCATAAAACTTCTAGAAGAAAACATGTGATAAAAGATTTGTGACTCTGAGTCATGAAAAGATTTCTTAGGTACTATACCAAAAGTATTACACATAAAAAGAAACTGATAAAATAGACTTGATACAAATAAAAAACTTTTGCTGTGCTACATGTGCTGTTAAGTGAATGAAAAGAGAAGCTACAGGCTGGGAGGAAATCTTTACAAAACTTTTATCTAATAAAGAACTTTATATTGATATTTCCAGAATATACGAAGAACTCTCAAAATTCGATAACAAGGAAACAACCCAATTTTTTAAAGCAGGCAAAAGATTTAAGGAAATACTTCCTTGAAGATACACCTTCGAAAAATAAACACACAAAAAAATGTGCCCCATAATCAGTCACCAGAGGAATGCAAATTAAAACCACACTAATTCAATGACTACATGCCTATTAGAATGTTAACAGTTCAAAACACTGACCGTATCAAGGCTAGATGCTGGAGGAACTGAGACTGTCACACACTGCTGGTGGGGATGTCAAATGTTACGAGCACTTTGGAAAGCAATGCGGTCAGTTTCTTTAAAAATTGGAAGACACTTGCCATATGACCCAGCTATTCCACGTCCACATATTTACCACGAAGAAAGCATGTATCTATAAAACTTGCATACAAATATCCACAGTACCTTTATTTATAAAGTACAAGAACTTGAAGCAGCCCAAGTCTTCATCTACAAGTGAGTGGACAAATGAACAGCAGCATATCCATCCAATGGGACACTATCCATCCAATGGGACACTATCCATCCAATGGGACACTATTCATCCACAGAGAAGAACCATATCCTAAAAGAAAAGGCAAGAGGTACTGATACACATCCAACATGAATCAGCCCCACAGTTACGCTGAGTGAAAGACGCCAAGCGAAAGCAGTGGTCTTGGTATGATGCCATGTCTGTAAAATTCGACCCGCTGCAACAGATGAACAGAGACAAAAGGCACATCAGTGTTTGCCCAGGGGCGACGGCACCTGGAGAGGAAGGCGGGAAGGGTCAGACGGGGGCGTGAAAATTCACTACCTTCAATGTGGGGATGACCACACAGGCACATGCTTGTCAAACTTTATCACATTTTATCCTTGGAATGGGTTCAATTTATTGTACTCTACATCTCAATAAAAAATAAAAAACATTGAATAGTGTCAGGAAGCCAGCAGGTACTCAACAAGGGCGGCGCCCGTGATTATTATTTTTCCACCAAATGTTTTTTTCTGCTAGGTGAATTGCCTACTCTGCTCATTTTCTACTGTTTTACTTTTTTTGTAAGAATACTTTGAAATAAAGAAAATGAGTCACAGTTTTAAAACACTCCCTCCAGCCATCCCCTTGTCTTTTCACTTCATCTGGACATGGGGGTATGTTCAGATACACCATTGGTCCTTCCCGGGATGGTTTCTGGACACAATGAGTGTGTTCAGATACACCATCGGTCCTTCCCGGGACAGTTTCTGGACATGGGGGGTATGTTCAGATACACCATCGGTCCTTCCTGGGACAGTTTCTGGACACGGGGGTATGTTCAGATACACTATCGGTCCTTCCCAGGACAGTTTCTGGACACGGGGGTATGTTCAGATACACCATCG
>NW_003852470.1:3692596-3695148 GCF_000181295.1 Otolemur garnettii | reverse complement strand
GGATGGTTTCTGGACACGGTGGGTATGTTCAGATACACCATCAGTCCTTCCCGGGACAGTTTCTGGACACGGGGGTATGTTCAGATACACCATCAGTCTTTCCTGGGATGGTTTCTGGCTTCCTGGTCATTCATACTCTAAAAAAGGACAAATTTGATTTTAAATATTTGTCCTGCTTTCCTGAAGTCTGCATTATACACAATCAAATCCTCCCATTCTAATTGTACAGCTGGATACATTTCAGGCATTTCATGCCGCCACGTAGCTGCCTCTGCATTTCCATCGGCCAAACAGTCCCCAGGCCCCGAGTGCTCTCACACCCTCACTCCTCCCACACCCGCTCCTGGCAACCTCTTATCTGCTTTCTGATAATTTTCCTTTCCCAGAATTTCATGTAACTGATTTCACTGAAGTGATGACATAACATACACTGTCTCTTGCGTGCCTGGCTTCTTTCACTCGCCATTGTGTTCTTTGAGACCGTCCACACAGCTGCTTCATCATCATCTCTTTCTTTTCACTACCCAGGACCGTCCTCACGTGGCTGTACTAGGACCTGGTTTGTCCGTTCACCTCTTGATGAACACTGGGTCATTTCCAGCATTGTTGTTGAATTCTGGCTTTGTTTTTTATTTTAATGAAACTTTTTCTGGCTCTTCTATGAACATCTGTGTATCAGTTGTTTGTCTGACTATGTTTTCATTTTCTTGGGTAAATACCTAAGCACAGGATTACTGAGTTGTATATTTAACTCGCAAAGACACTGCCAAGCTGCTTTCCAACTGACTGTTCCATTTCTCATTTTGACCTGAGCATTCTAGTTGCTCCATGTCTTGTCAACAATCAGCATCATCAGTTTTTAAGTTTCAGCCACGTCAGGGGGTGAGCAGTGGCTCTATCTTATCTCTTAGCAGGATTTATTCATAATTGTTTAAAGTATCCCAATCCATATTACCTTTTTTTCCTGGCATCAAGATTTTACTCCTAAAATTCCTTTTATCTAACGATTAAATGGGCTAAGGCTTCTAAAGACATGGTGCTCATACAGGAACAACCTACCTCCTCACCTACTCATCCTGCTTTTAATGAAATATCTGGAACATAAGTTGAGCTTTTTGTAATAAACCATAATGATTGGATGGTTTTTATATAAAGAAGGCAAATATGCAATTAATCATTACTGACAAGCATTTCAGCATTTCACCCTTTGGGTTTTGTTTGGGTAGTATCGAAATAAAGACAGCCGAGAGAAAGGTGTGATGTTCAGGATTAAAATCACACTTACTACTTCAGCACCACACTATGTGGCATATTATATTAATCCAAATCCAAGGTAGAGTCAGAGGGGATGTAGATGAGACCCCAGGGTCAGGCTGCAGGTCAGTGGACAAGGCAGAGAGCCCACACCACTGTCCGCAGGTACTGGCCTCCCCGGCCATTGTTTGTGGGAGCTGGGGGAGGGGCGGGCGGAATCCGTTATGTGGAAATGCCACACACATGTGTGCACACGTGCACTCAGGAATGAGTAATTGGATTTGGATTAGAATGGATTTGGGTGTTAATTCAGTACTTAACTTCATTATATAGGTGCTTTATCAAACCAGGAAAGTTTATCAAACAGTATCATTAAAAGTCCATTTTAGCAGCCTTCTCAGGCACGCTGGCTGCCCCCAGATTCTCAGCAGGGTGAAGTCGTGGTCTCCTTCAGCAGCTTTTTGTGCCTCTGCTGCTGGGAAATGACAACTGTGACAAGCCAGACAGGGTGACAGGCCAGATGTGGCAGCCGGGCTCCTCCTCCTCCCTGGCACACTCCCGCCCCATCATTCAGGAGCAGTCTCGGCGTCTGTCCAGGCCTGAGTCCAACCAAGGCTGTGTTTCCAACGTTCTTCACCCCCTGGGCTGTCAGCCCTGCTCATCTAATTCCTTCCCTCCTGGTCAAAAGAAATTTCTCTAGTATTTGTTATCAGGATCCTTTTTCACATTCTTGACATCGCAGAGAATTTCCAAAAATGATTTGCATCATCAAGGCCTGGGATTAGGACCGTCATCTCAATCCAAACTCACCTGTACGTTCATCTTTTTTTGGAAAACATCTTGGAATTCCTTATTTCGGTGCTTCTGTTTGGAGACACACACTGAAGTGGAGAGAGAGAGACACAAACTGCGCGGTGATCTTTATTTTGCAAAAAGGTGGCAGGAAAATTTTAGTGTGGGCCTCAAGTATACAATATCAACTTCTCACCATTATAGTTCAACCACCAGGCATTGCTTGTCATCTTCCTGAAAATACCTGCTTTTACCTGAAACCACACGTAAATAATGTACCCTTCTTGCCTATTTTACACAAAATAAAAATTCTAGAATGCCACATAGTCATTGCTTTTCTGGTATTATTTCAAGAAATGTGACCTCCCTTTCCTAGAATTTAAAATGACATTGGTGCTCTTGTTTGAAGAGTTGGGTGAGGGAGAGAGGATAAATTCTCCCTTGCCTTCTCCAGTTTGGGTGAGGGAGAGAGGATAAATTCTCCCTTGCCTTCTCCAGTTTGGGTG
>NW_003852470.1:3684894-3692529 GCF_000181295.1 Otolemur garnettii | reverse complement strand
CTTCTCCAGTTTGGGTGAGGGAGAGAGGATAAATTCTCCCTTGCCTTCTCCAGTTTGGGTGAGGGAGAGAGGATAAATTCTCCCTTGCCTTCTCCTCCAACATCCTGTACTTCTTTAGTTTACATGATCCACAAAACATACTGATAGTGGAGTCTTTTGCATTAGCTAACACTATGCATTTGCTCTGTGTTTTATAAGAGATCCAAAAATACCTGAAAAAGAATGCCATTCCCTTCAAAAACAACCCTTGTACAATCAACCTAAGGCATTGTTTCCAGAAGTGGGGCAGGGCTGGGGGAGAGAGCCAGGGTCTTGTCTTTTCCCAGTGAGGCCCCTATTAACATACACCTGTGCACCTTTTTATCAAAGGAACTAATAAGATGATCGTGAGGAAGCAAAGTTAGCTATTAGATAACAATTCTCCTGCCAAGAGCCATAATCTGACACAGATTGAGCTGGGCGTAGTAGTCCATTAATGGTTCACGGCTCATACAATAATGACCTACTAACCTGACGTGGTGTTGCTCTCACATTCTGCCATCCCTGGGGACGCTACTGTCACTGTGTTATCTATTGCCTGCTTCCCTATCAAAGAAAAAAGCAGAGCTGAAATGTATGTACGCATCCGTTCTGTAGTTCATTGCACACCAACCAGCAACTGGAGGAACAATAGATTTATAAGTTTATCCTACATTAAGCCAAACATGCCTGACTGCACTGTAAATTACTAAATAATAAACCAGGTGGTGTAAGATCCTGACTTGGACAGAATATAAAAATCCATCAACCTGTAAAGTACAATAACCATAAATGTGCTACGAGGCTGATGGCCCAGGTAAACCATCCACTACCAGGGCCCAAGGTTTCAGCGGGGAAATCGCAACAAAGGCGTGCTGGATTTTAAACTTGGCTCCCTTTCCCCGTGTGCCCCTGGAGGCACAGGAAAGAGCACTGAGTTGAAACACTTGGGTGTCTGTTCTGCTCCTTCAATTTCTTTGTCTGGAGTTGGCCACTTCCTTTCTAATCTCTGATTGCTCCCGAGCTGCACAGTTTGGGGCTGTTGTCTTCCGAGAGGCACGAAGGTTGCTTCCGCCCAAACTTTACATTCTAATGAGCGTGAGATGCTACAGGCTCGCTGGAGAGAGAGGGAAATACAGGACAGATGCAACCTGCAGCGGATGTTTACCTTTCTCTTGAGAAAAATACCTTAAAACCAGGTGAATTCAGTAAACCCCCGTCCTGAATTCCACACTTACGTCATCCGTTGTTGCAGAAATGAAGTGAATTGTGCTGGATCTTTCCCTGTGAGACAGATTCTGTTTGTAGGAATATCCAGGAAAAAAGCAAAGAGCAAAAGCAACTAATTTGATTTTGGTACAAGATTCCAAAATGATCTTACAAATTCTGATTCCAAAATAGACAAAGCTAATTCATTCCTTTTTCGGAGATTTTCAATAAGCAAACCAGGTTAAGTTTATATGATTTACAAACAGTGTTTACATTCGTAGAGGTGCAGCTAATTGCTACACGGCTTGACATCATTACAGGGAAATGCTGGGGGTGCAGACAGTTTAATTAGGGGTGGTTTCAAGTTCACTACGCGATTACCATCACAGAGCTTTCTAATATGCTTATACAGTACAGGAATGCTAAAAGGGATTACATTTTGCCTGCTGTCTGCCTAAATTTTGAATGAAAAATTATACTCTCTGTACAAGAGTTGCACTTCCCCGGCTTGGGTTTCTGCCTGAATCACACTCGCCACCTCCCACCTCTGCAAGGTCAACCCTTCTCACTTTGTGCACTGGCTATCTGGGGACTGCCCTTGTGGGCTTGAACCCATGGGGAGGTGCCTGAGAGCATCCTCAGACGATGCTGAAAAACTTTATGCTTAGAAAGATGTTTTAGAAGCAGACTTCTGCCACCTCCATAGTTCAGGTCCAATACCAGCAATGCTTATAAATAATTCAGTTCCAAATTACAACTCACTTTCCATTTCAGTCAATAACAATTGTTTTTCCAGTTTTAATTTTTAAAGTTTCATCCTGTTAAGTTGCTGTCCTCTGCAATAAACTCAAGTTGCTAATGACAATGCCACTTGGGAAGGCTAAAAACTTGGATGAGGGTGGAAATGGTGCTGGGACCCCTGTCATTGGCACAAATGACCCAGAATTTGTGTTACAAACAGCAAGAGCCACCGTCACCAATCTTGCCTAAAATAAAACTAACAAGCTAACCCACGGAATTGTCTAGAATCTATGGGCACATCCAAAAATATCTCTAAGCCTCCCCTGTCCTAAAGACACTTACAACTGAATCCTGGAGGAATGGCATCTCGGCAGGGATCAGTTCCTTCAAGGCGGAAAGGAAGACAAGTTCAAACAGCACTGTGAGAATAATTTCAGCTTCAAAACCGCTACTCCTCCACGGCTTTTTCTTTTTTTAGACACGCTTCTAAGTTTCGGCTGAAGTACTTGCAAAACACTTTATGTTCAACTGTTACCTACTCTAGATTCTGGCAATTCCGTTTTGAACGATGAATAAATGAAATAAGATTCCCCAAAGCAAATGATTTTACAGTGTAAGTAACACCTCGAGGGGGTACCCTGGGTTTTCACAGGCATTTCAAATCACAGACATCAGAGAAAAAAAAATGTTCAACAGACCTCAAATTGTTGGTGTCTGAGCTTAATGAAAGAGACTTCTGCAGCTGACCACTTCCCACAAGCCAGCACCTCGGAGGCAGAGGCACAGAATGTACGGAGACATATTATGATCTGGTGTACGTGTTCAGGCCAAACAAGACCCCAAAAGCCTCGTGGCCGCACAGGTGCAGTGGGTTCTCTGCTCTGTGGGAGCTGACATGCTCTGCTGCAAATAGTTACCTGTATCAGGAGCAATTGCTAAGTTTTCTGTCCTAAATCAAATAACCAATTTCTAATTGACTTCATTGACTTGAGCCTCACATATCTCTGTTCATAAGCAACTGATAAACTCCAGATCTAAAAGTATCCACAAGTGATTAAAGCATTAAAAAACATGTTATAAAAACCACAACTCTGGTTTCTGCTAGAACACAGAGCAGTGACTCTCAACCCACCTCACCAGTCTGCACATCGTCCCTGCAACTCTCAACATGGCCTCGGGGCTCTTCCATGGCCCCTTTCTCTGTCCAGGGTACTCTCAGGCCAGCTGCTCCCACTCTGCTTTCTCTGACATATCACTGACCAGGATGCCAGAATGTACCCATCTGAACTAAGTAACAAGCAGGTCACTCCCACGGTGACGATGCAGATGGAGGCCTCATGTTCCTCTGGGAGGGGGACTGAGCCTGAATGGTCACCTGCCTGGCCCCTGGGAAGACTGTGGTGACTAAGCCACACTCAGCTTCTGGCTCCAGCTTGCCTGTGAGCAAAGCCGAGCTGGCAGGTATTCAGGACATGGATGGACACCGACTAGAACTCTGGCTCAAGCTTTTGTCCACCTCCTCAGTTTCTGCCTGGTGTCACCAAAGGGAGTCATCTCCCCCACTCCTGTCTCTGATCTGCAACTTTTCAGAACTGACCCAGTTAATTTATCAGTTCCATGGAAGTTGGTAGACCCCAAACACTGTGCCTGAGCAAAGATAAGTTTCCAGAGCCAGGTAAGTGCCGTGGGGGTGTAAATGCCGTGGGGGTGTAAATGCAGGTGGTGCAAACCGTCTGGAATAAAGTGATCCTCACAATCCCTAACGGGGGCAACTCCCTCTTCCCATGCCCCGGAGCTCTGCTGTCCCAAATTAGCAGCACCCACTTACGGAGATCTGGGGGACTCTCGACCTGGGGAACGCATCCCAAGACCTTTGCACACCATGGAGGGCACTGAGGAGCACCATGTGGAGCTCACTTACATGTAGTCCCAGCACAACCACAAGCACGAACACCCACAATCTCATGGGCACCCTCTCCTACCACCTCACAGATTCTCTGAGGGCTTCTCCCTGTCCTGGGGCTGGGCCACCACCTGGCCTTCCACTCTCAATGTTGTCCTCAAAGTTCCCCTTCCTGGACATGACTCACCATTCCCTATTTTCTCTGTATTTCCAGCTTCAACAAATAGCTTTTTGTGCATGGAAGCTGGGAGGGAGGGGAAGACCACCCTTCGTCATGAGAAAACAAGTTAAGTCCTTTTGGGAGTTAATGAGTCCACAAAGGCAGGAGGAGAACTGTGAAGCCACGTCACAGACCTGCAGGATGTTACCGGGCAGCTTGTTATCTGTCAAGCTTCCATGAATTCACCACATCTATTTCACGGCATTCAAAACCCAAGTATGTGGCTGAGCAAAATTACAAATGACTATCTGCCATGAGCCTTCCAGGTCACCTACAGCAGCCAAAACTGCAAAGGTTAAATCACAAATTTTAGCGTTCTGCTAAATCAGGTCCCCAAAGCAGTCCCGTGGGCCATTACAGCCACAGATGTCCAGTTGCCTTAACATGACAAAAAGGGTTCTAAGTTAATCTTATTCTTTTAATTGGAATATGACCCTGGTCCATTCACAACAGTCACTAGAGACCCCGGCTCAGATTATTGGAGTCCTGAACGCTCTGAGGAAGCATGTTAAGAAGCTTTTGACTTTCAAGTAACATAAACCTCCAGCTGAACTGGCTTGAACAATGGGGAAATGTGTCTCAGAACAAGGACTTCTGAATGGCTTGGCAGAGCCCTGACTCAGCTGGTGACGTCACCACCGATGCAGCTGAGCTGTGCTGCTGGCCTGTCCCAGTTTCAGGCACCCTTCCCTGGCAGCAGAACACCCAGCCGGACAGTGACAGCACCTCCTTTGTCTCTTTGTCGGTAATTCAACCCTTTCACAGGAGCCACTCAGCTTCTGATGGGTCAGACGCGCACCACACACCCTTGCCTAGACCGTGCGCCAGCTAGACGGGAGGAGCAATTGCCATCAGCACAAACTACGCCCCGGGAACTGAAGGGAGGCCCCGACTTCCGATTCTCACTGACATCTGAATTCCAGTATAAACATGAAGATGGCATATCCGTGCCCACCTACTGCTGTGTGTGCTGAAGAGGACACACAGACATAAGAGGACTTTCTCATCAGGGGGATGACCCCTGTAGTTTGAGAAGCACTGTCCTGGACCAGTTCTGATCTGCTGCTGGAGAAGAAGGCGTAGCCAGCCTTCCCTGAAGCCCACGGTCCCCACAGCCAAAGTGAGACCTGCACGGTCCCCACAGCCAAAGTGAGACCTGCACGGTCCCCACAGCCAAAGTGAGACCTGCACGGTCCCCACAGCCAAAGTGAGACCTGCACGACACAGGGCTGGGAGGGAGAAAACGGGAACTGCAGCTGGCAGCTGGGTGGGGGCTGTGAGAAGCGAGGGAAGAGGCAAGGGTCACAGCATGGGGAGACGGTCACCCCTGTGCAGAGAGGAAGGGATTCAGAGCCAGGCTCCTCTGCGAACATGGCACTCGAGCTGCGCGCCAGCTGCCTGGGGGCCGTCTAGGTCCTCCTCTGGGTGGCGTGGACACATTTCCAGCGGAGAGTGCAAAGCAGGTTTGGTAGAGTGTGGATTACAGGCAGAGAGATGCACGGCTGATTCAATTTAAGAACCAGAAGAAGCTTGTACATGGGCTTTCACCATCTGATGAACAACTAAGGGCATCTTAGCCAACTACACAGCTTATTTATCGATTTCCTGAGATGTGCTTTATGATACTGCTGAAATCATTATGTGGCTTTTAACGCAGTGTGGCTCGGGAGACAGGCACATTGAGGGCTGTCATCGCCAAGATGACTTCTGCCATGGCTCCGTGTTCTCAACCTGACGTGAGGAAATTCATATTTCGTGAAGAAGGAAATGACTTTGGGTATGTATCATTCAAATCCTCAAGGATTATTGGCTAATTAGGAGCACAGTAATGTAAATTTGCCTTGTGTCAGGTTTTCAGGAACAGTAAAATAACATAATTAAGCCGTGAACAAAGCACATCATCTAAGCCACTCTTCACTGCCAACGTATATGATGCCGGAATGAATGCCGGGGCCTGGCAGCTGGAGGGAAACCAGTGCACGCTGCGAAGGCCAGAAATTGTTCTAATAACAAGAGGGAAACTGTGTAGACTTGGCTTAAATACATCGTCATCTTATAAGAAGGTTTTCACTGAATAATTCTATTGAATAATTAAATGATTCATTTAAAGAAAACTGGGCTTGTTCCTTTGGGAAAAAAAAATCTGTATTGTGTTAACATAAGCCAAGTAAAAATCCAAATAAAACTTTCTAAAAATGCTCAGAAAATTAAAAAATAAGCCCTTAAATGGCATATCCAAATTTTGACTTCTCTTTGGACTTGTGGTTACGTGTGCAAAATTACACACAAAAATGCAAACACTGTAGCTGAAACTGTGCACTTCAAATGGCCCAATTAACTCCAATTTTGAAACTAGAACCCCTCAGTCAGGAGGCTGATGGACTGTCACTGTTCATTGCTAACGGAAATGTTACCCTTGTACCCCAAACCTATGAGAAGGTGATTATGAAAACCCTAACAAATTCTGGAAAAACTCGGAAGAGGTTCAAAATCAACTGGAGATGTGTCTAAGCTGCTCTGATCACCAGCACGGTGGGAAAGTAACATCTGGTTTGGCTCAGCTGAAGGCAGCAAAAAACAACTGGTCCCCTGGACAGGGAGGCCGGGGCAGGGAGGGCACCTAGATTAACTCTCCATGGGCCTATGAAGTAAAATTCATCCCTCTGCTCCCTCCCTGGCAGCTCCAGCTCAGGGTTCCAGAAACTCAAGTCATTGTTTCATTCGTCCCAGAACCCCACAATGAGAATGGAATCAATAAGGAAAATCAGGCCAGGCATGGTGGCTCACACTTGTAATCCTAGCAACCCTGGGAGGCCAAGGCAGGTGGATTGCCCTGAGCTCAGAGGTTCGAGACCAGCATGAGCCGGAGTGAGACCCCATCTCCACAAAAAAATAGCTGGGCATTCTGGCAGGCCCCTGTAGTCCCAGCTACTTTGGAGGCTGAGGCAAGAGAATCACTTAAACTCAAGAGCTGGAGATTGCTGTGAGCTATGACTGCACGGTACTCTACTGAGAGCCACAAAGTGAGAAAGAATAAGAAAGAAAGGAAGGAAGGAAGGAAAAAAGAAAGAAAGAGAGAGAGAGAGAGAATAAAAAATAAAACTTCAAACTAAGAAGATTGAAAGCCATTTGAAAGCAAAATTTAAAAAAAAAATAAGAAAATCAGAATCTGGAGAAGAAGAGAGCAGAGTGAGAATGTGGAGGATGAAGCTGGGATGAAGGAGGAGGGAGAAGGGTTAACAGAAGTGTCGGTCAGCCCGGTGGGCAAAAGTCAGTGAAAGCATCCATCAGCCACATCACTTTGACAACGCAGCCTTTCCCAGGAGGAAGGCTGCTGGTCCTGCGTCAGTGCTCAGAGAGAGAGAGAGGAAGAGAGAGAGGAAGGAAGGAGGGAGGGAGGAAGGGAGAAAGGAAGGAAAGAGAGAGAGAGGAAGAGAGAGAGGAAGGAAGGAGGGAAGGGAAGGAGGGAGGAAGGAAGGGAGGGAGGAAGGGAGGGAGGGAGGAAGAAGGAAAGAGAGAGAGAGAGAAGAGAGAGAAAGAAGGA
>NW_003852470.1:3679684-3684103 GCF_000181295.1 Otolemur garnettii | reverse complement strand
GGGAGGGAGGGAAGGAGGGAGGGAGGGAGGGAAGGAAGAAGGAAAGAGAGAGAGAAGAGAGAGAAAGAAGGAAGGAAGGGAGAGAGGGAGGGAGGGAGGGGGGAAGGAAGGAACGAACGAACGAAGGAAGGGAGAGAGGGAGGGAGAGAAGGAAGGGAGGTAGGGAGGGAGGAAGAAGGAAAGAGAGAGAGAGAGGAGAGAGAGAGAAGAGAGAGAGGAAGGAAGGAGGGAAGGGAGGAAGGAAGGAAGGAAGGAAGGAAGGAAGGAAGGAAGGAAGGAATGGATGGAAGGAAGAGAGAGAGGGAGGGAAGGAAGAAGGAAAGAGAGAGAGAAGAGAGAGAAAGAAGGAAGGAAGGGAGGGAGGGAAGGAAGAGAGGGAGGGAGGGAAAATCAGTATCACACAGCATTTGGATGTGTGACACAACTACAAGAGGGACTCTACCTAACAAACTCAAATATTGTGACCCGGTTGTTTTTACCCTCTCGTTAACCTGAAATTAAAAATAAAGAAGAAGAAAATCAAGTGTTTAGATGTCAGCTATGTTTGCTTTCTGCTTACAAACCAAGGGGACAGCCAGAAAATGCAGCTCCGGGTGCTGCTGGAGATCAGGCCCTGGTGCCCATGGCCTGATTCATACCTGCTGTTTTCTATTAGAATTCAGGCACCTTCAGGGCCTTTTCCAAGACAAATAAATGGCTGCAAAGTTCAGGGTTATACCTTGTACCTTCTTTTCTCCCGAATCCAGTGCCATAGCTATGCCTTGGGAATATGTTCTCCAAACTGGGACAGCTTTCTAAGCTTTCCCACTCAGGGTCCCGTCTCTTGGAAACGTGGTTCTTCTGAGTGCCACTTGACAGACCTCCTTCAAAGAAATCGTAAAAAGCCCATCACAGCAGGCGTGCTGCATTGGCATTTCATTTCTTCTTGGGTCCCGATGTCTACGCCTTTGTTAGGCTCATGCTGAGGGTCGTAGCTTATGAATTCCAAAAACACAAATCAGCACAAATAGCTTTTGGGGGGTGAACCACCAACTCAACAACCTCCAGAATAAACACCTGAGCTGTACAAATTTCACTGCAGACTCATAGTTAATACTCTTGAGGATTGGCCCACTGCATAGGTAATATGGAATAAATCCAACCCAAAAAGATTCTTAAGAACTCTGAGTATCTGTTCTTTAGGCCTCTTGTAAAATAATAAATTTGGCTGCCAATGATATTTACCATTCTTTGCAAAGTGGGTCATTGTATCTCCTACCACTGGAAGATCAGAAGAACCAGAAAACAGTCATTAGGTTGACAAAATGCGCCATACATCTGTGTCAGTTAAAACCAGAAACATAAAATAAAATAACTGGGATCTTCCTTGGGCCACCTTTCTGGACTCCTGGCATCTGTCCTACAACTCAGGGCACATGCCTTTTTCTTCCATTAAGGAGAACACGACCAGTGCTGAGGTCATGTCAAAAAGAGTTACTGACTTACAAGGGTATCTTCCCCACCCTGCTAATGATTTCCACAAACATCCCCACTGATCGGCTCATTTTATGTGCTTTCCAGAAATTAGTGGGAGGCCCAGGGGGCCATTTGGGGGTTCTGTGCTTTGGGATTTGACAAGTAATGTTAATGAGATGCACTTCCATATTTATTTTGGGATTTATTTATTTAGAGTGGAGCATTCTGGTGGCGTGAGCCTTGCTGAACCAGCGACAAGGAGAGGGAAGAAGGAAGGAGTGGGGCGAGGGGGCGGGCGGGAGGAGAACTGTCCGAGGCCTCCCTAAGGCAGCTCCAGGAGCGCCGTTTACTGCCTCTCCTACAGGGGATGAATCCGTCTGCCCTCATATTGTCAGGTTGACAAGAGGAGAAAAAAAATTAACCAAAAGCCAAATCAAATAAATGTGCAACTCATAAATTCTGCAGCTAAAAATTTACCCCTGAGGGATAGCAGCAATGCACCATGGAAGGCTCCCCCTCCTGCCCTCATCATAAAGAGGGATGGGAAGTGGAGCGGGGCCCAGTCTAGGACAGCGCCGGCTGCCTGCCTCCTCCCAGTCTTGGTAATGAGTTTATCCCCCTCACTGGTGGGTGGGAGGCTGCTCTTCTCAACATGATGTTGGCATCTCCAGGCCCTTCGTGTTGCTGGGCGACATGTGCCTGGACCGAGCCCCTGGGTACCACTCTGTTTTGTGGGGGTTCAGGGGACACTGTGTGGGCTGAAGACAGTGGTGGGGGAGACTGGGGACCATCGGCGTGTGCGTGACATGACCGACACCAAGCTCACCGAGCCTCTTCCTTTTGTGACTCTAAGTGTGTCATTCTGAGCAAAACCTCTTCTCATGAGCATCTTTCTTGCTCCCAAGGATTCCACCAAAGCAAGAATAAATCAGTCTTTAGAAAAAGCCAGCCTGCGGCCTGCCACCACTTAAACTTCCCAGAGGCAGCAAGGGCTTCCAGGTGAAAATGTTTATCAGACCTTGCAAAGCTGCTGCCCCTGCGTGTCACTAGCGCTTTAAGTCTACACGGGACGTAACTGGTGTGCATGACTGTTGGGGAACATTAACCATCCAACCAGGGGCCCCAGATGGAGACCATCCAGACGGAAGACTTGGGGAATAACAGGGGTACCTCACCACCCCAGTTGTCCAGGAGAATTACATCTTTCTTTGGCAAAACTCACAAAATGTTATCTACAGAGCACCGTCTTGTGGCAAGCAGTGCTGGTCTGTACCCCACTCCCAAAATGGGGTGGGGAGGCCGAAGGCCAGGACATGACACACAGATCATCTCTCACATCTCGGACTTTTTGAACCTAAAAGAAGAAAAGACTTTAAAAGAAAAAAGCTATCATAGCAATGAAAACCAAAGAGGTGGACAGTTAGTTTAATATGCTTCTGCATCAAACTTGATTAATAGATTAGTAGATAATTGCCAAGGCTTCTATCACAAAGGGAAAATGAAAAAGAAAAACCCACCTTTCTTATAACTAACAAAAATAGCCACTGTCAGAAGAGTTAGGAGAGATGGTTTACTCAGGTTGCAGAGAACTATACTCTTAATACACTTTTGCTTTTAATTCTAGTGTGTACTTATATTTCACACAACTCAATTAGCATCAATAAATAAGCACATACGTATATAAATGTAAGACATTTAAATGTATTTCCACTTACTGAAGAAATGGAATTTTTGCAGCTTTATGAGAAAACTACTTATGCGGTGACACTCCGCTTCCCTCTCTGTCATGTGGGACCATGAGTGGAACATGCTAGAACATCCTAGAACCTGTCTATTGAAACCCACGTCTGTGGAATTGCTCCCACCAGCAAAAGTATTCAACTCATGAAGCCCTTATTTTTAAAATATGAATTCAAGAGTATAGCTGTGGAGATTTTCAAAATGCCCAGCTAAGATGGCTGTGTTTGTGAGGGCCTCTCAGATGGCAAGATGCAAGGGCTGCCACTGCTCAATTCAGGTTGCACTGGGAGCTGTGAACATGAAGCTGGTAACAGGCTCCGAGAAACAGGGTGTGTAGGGTGGCACCTGTGGCTCAGTGGGTAAGGCACCTGCCCCATATACCGAGGGTGGCAGGTTCAAACCCAGCCCCACCAAACTGCAACAAAAAATAGCTGGGCGTTGTGGTGGGCACCTGTAGTCCCAGCTACTTGGGAAGCTGAGGCAAGAGAATCGCCTAAGCCCAGGAGTTGGAGGTTGCTGTGAGCTGTGATGTCACAGCACTCTACCAAGTGCAATAAAGTGAGACTCTGTCTCTAAAAAAGAGTATGTTTTTATGTCTTAAAATGAAGAACAAATAAGTCACTGTCAGAAATACTTTTTGTTCATAATTATTTGCTACCAACACTCAGTTAAATCAGGATGTTCTCCTTCCATGGGGGTGATACAAGGATTGATCAGCGTCTGCTTAGGTGCAGAGCGACATCTGTCTGTGTTAGAAGGGCCTCGTCCTCCTGGTTTGTCTCCACAACTGCAGGCGTGCTCACTGAAATGCCACTCCTGGTCCTTTCGACTTAGTCCCTGAAATTCTGAGCCTACGTTCCAGAAAACACACAGAGGCGCACACAGGAACTGTTCTCTCCAAAAGGAGACACCCCCGTCGCAGTGCCCTTACTTCCTATCACAAGAGCAGCCCAGTAAATCAACCCGAGGTAAAAGTGAAATCGGTAATAACCTGTTACCACTTCTGCCTCCTCCCACACGGCAGCACATAAAACTTTGTGTCAAAAGGCCTCACATCGTGAGAATTAATCAAAAAACTCCTAAAATACTCTATGAACCTACTTCTGATGGCTAATTTAGCTTCTCTATGGCAAAGCACTAATTATTTATCTCAATCAATTCGTATGGTATTTCCTTCCATCAATCACAGGGAGTGGGGGACTGTAAAAAGCCACCCTTTGTGAG
>NW_003852470.1:3609764-3679443 GCF_000181295.1 Otolemur garnettii | reverse complement strand
GGAGAAGAAGCCCGCTATCCAGGAAAAGCTGCTGTAACAACACCAAACACAGAGCAGGTGTTTGCTCCCCAGGGGGCTGGAGGAGGGGTGGGCAGCAGACACTGGGGAGGACCCCAGGGAAGCCTCACAAACAGCCGCCCTGAGCAGGGGAAGCTCAGAAGCTCAGAAGGCCAAACCCCACTGCTGAGGAAGAGCCAAGGGGAGAGCCAGCAAGATGCCTCGACCAGCTGGACCGGGCGGGCAGGAGGGGAGCCACCACACGCAGCTGGACAGGGAGGATCTCTGCCACTGGGAGAAGACAGATTGGGCTTTTCCTTCCTGGGAAATAAAAGGGAAGTGCCCAGAACGGCTGAGAAAACACACTCCTTCACAGGGAGGAATTTCAAAGATGAACTGGCTCCCTGAAGAAGCCAGGAAAAGACTGGAGCTGTCAGGCCAGAAGGCATGGCAAGAGGGCAGAGGGCGCCCACCCAGCACCCCTGTGCAGAGCCCACAGGTGGGGGCACGCTCAGCCCACCACCCGCCAGAGGCCACGACCTCTGTAGCACCTGCACCACTTCTACCCCAATCACGCCTGCTGCCATCGTTCCCTGCTGGCCTCTGGCCCCCTCAACCTTCCTGACGTGGCCACTGAAGGCACAGCCAGAGTCCCCCACCCTCCCCGGCCCCAGGTCCCCTGCTGCCACCTTAGAGAAGCAGCCATGGCCTGAATCACGGAGTGCCTGGAGGAGGGCAACACTGTGACAGCTGGGACAGAGAGCTCAACATGGCGCTTCCAGGTGTCGGGGCCACAGACCATGTGCCCTTCCTGAGGGTGGAGGGGCAGGCACCTCAGAGACTGCTCTGCAGATGGAGCCAGAAACCCAGCTCCTGCCCGCAGCAAAGAAAATCAAGACAGATTTATCAGCAACGCATGTGAAGCCGGGGAAGAACGCATAAAGCCCCAGTCAGGGGCAACAGAGGCGGTGAGAATTACCCCGCTGGAAACCATGTGCAGTCAAACTATTGCATTGCTGCCCCAACCACCTTCATAATGCAGAGGCCAAGTATACTACTGCGCCTCTCAGAGCAAAGCGCGTGGTGGTACTACTGTGCTCAGTGCTGTAATGCTTCCCCCAAGCCCTCCTCTGCTCCTCGCACCCTCACAACCACCTGCCTCACAGGGTGAGTTCCGATGTTCATTTCAGAGCTGCACATACTGAGTCTTAGAAAGGTGAAGTGGCTTGCCCAGGCATCCAGGTAGAAAGTCATGGGCAAGTATGGATCACTGTCCATAGACGAGCATCTGTCCTCTGACCCCAGGGGTCCCCTGTCTGGTGCCACAGCCAGAGGCTGAGATCTTGGACCCTATTAGGACATGGAAAAAAAAGAGGACAAACCTTCCTGGAGCAAAGGCAAGAAAGCCACAAAATACAAGATGCCCAGTTAAATCTGAATCTCAGGTAAGCATTTTTTTTTTTTTTAGTATAAATATATCTCATGCAATAGGTGGGTTACATTTATACTAAAATAATTCACTGTTTGTCTGAAAGGAAAATTTAAATGATTGTTGCTATTTTATCTGGCATCCTAGTATAGGCAAGAGTCTGTTCCTCCAACCCAGGGGAAGAAGCCCTAGGAACAGGTGAAAAATGCTCAGTGGCATGGCCTTCCCAGGGGCTGGCCACCACAGGGCATCCTGCCTGTTTCTTGGTACTTCCCCTCCTGTTTTTTCATGGAACCAGGGCATGGGCACCTTTATCCCCTGTGACCAAGCTTGAAGTGACTAGGAAAAGCTAATGTCAGCACTAGGACAAGAGCCCCCTGAGTCTGGGTCCAAAGCTCTCTGTTTAAAATGAGAAATGATGCCCTGACCATTCTTCAGCCATTCAGCCGATCACACATAACTCTGCTTAAGAACCCCAGCTGCAATTTCCTTCTCACATTGTGCATGGACACTGAAACATCCCAGGTGATGTCCACATCTTCTTCTCTAGGCTTGGTTGACATGCAGTCTATAAAGCAAAGGGACCCTCGTGGCAAAAGTTGGCACTGGGGGGGCATCCGGAGTGTGCAGGATCCCAAATTCTTCTGAAGGCCCAAAAAGCTTAGAATAAAAATAATGCGAAAAATGATTTTTTAATGAAATAGATTCATTATTCTCATTTCCATGTTCCAGATCTATTAATTTAGCCTCCAAAGTAATCTTTGTCCAGGGTGCATAACTGTATCAAATACTCCTGCTGTCAAAAGCTTTACTTCCTTAAAAGGCAAAGATAATATGGGCTGGGTATTCTTTTCCTACACATAATTCATTTAAGTCAGAACTGTTCTCAGATGGCTTCTTTTTTTACTGCTCTCCAAGTTTACGTGCACCATGATCCAAGAAGATATAAATTACCACTGGGAGGAAGGGCGGGCCTGCTCCTCCCCTGACACAAACACTGAGATTTCATTTTCCTGATACTTTTATTTTGCTGCTAATAAAATTGGGTGGTTAAACCTCCATGGTAGAGTATGAATATAACACCAGAGTTAAGCTTTAACACCAGCAAAAACTCTATTAAAATGTTGCCCCAGAGACCGTAAATTTGAATTCTGGCACTACGGGTCCAGTTGGGTCTGAGAACTAAAGACAGGAAGTTCCTAAGTCTTTCTGAACAGGCCACACAGAAGGGTTTTATTTTTTTTTTCTTTTGGGTTATTTTCGTTTTGGGGAGGAAAAAAAAAAGAAAGAAAGAAAAAGAGGGAGAAAGGCCTTAAAATCTGACTTAGGAGAAGAAATGAGCTCCGAAGAAACAGACTACGGGCCTGGTCAGGTGTGCTCCACTGGCTGGGGGAAACAGGAACCAACAAGAAATGTAAATGATATTCTGGATTTGGATTAAAATGTATCTCCCTGAGAGAACTGCTTCCAGAGAGATGAAAGCTATTGGAAGGCGGGGGCGTGAGCCAGGGCCTGGCACTCCCAGACTCCAGAACCGGCTGTACCGTAAGCAGGCCAGCCACTGCCCACCTGCCCCTGCCTTCTCATCCACCAGATGCAGCCATAGCCCAAGGTGATTGCCAAGGTCACAGCTTCAAGCAATATATACATATGGAAGCGTGTGGAGAATCTTCCCAAGCCTACCAGAAGGTAGTTAACGAACACAGCAAAGGCTTTAAATTCAGTGTCTGTAGAATGAACTTGGCATTATTAATGGTAGAAATTATCTTTAAAAACAGACTGGGGGTAAAAAGTGACAAATGACATCAGTAACAATGGGTTAGAAACTTTCATTTGGAAACATAACATTGGTGATAGCAACAAAATCTGAAGAATTCTATGAATAAACATAACAAAAAGATTCTCTTAAATAAACGGGTTGCATTTTATACTACCTAACTGACAGCACAAAAATTATCAAAATCTGGTAGAATTGGTGAAAATTTTAAAGACACACTGCAACGGATTTGCAAACGAATGGTCTACCTAAGAGTAAGAACAAATTAGAAGGCAGGTGATAACTGACAGCCAGGTTATCAAACTTCTTCTGGTCTTTGAGCGAAGGCACTAACAATATTCCCGTTACGGCACGCCTGCAGAGCAACTGTTCACTATACATTTTACTAACGCAATCAATGAATTTAGCAAAGATGTGTTTAAGAAGAGAGTATTTGAGGATTAGGAGCTGGTTTTAGAAATGAAATGGAGGATAAGCTAACAAATCTATCAGAAATAAGATCAACAACTTAAAATTTAAACCAATCTTGAGCATATATTTGAACTTGGATATGCAGAAATGGTGCGCAAGTCCCCAAGGTTCAATGATACACTCAGAGGATCAACAGCCCTGTAGACAGTTAAATTACTCGGAAAGCCAGGGAATTTATCAAACATGAATTTCAAAGTGGATTCTGGCCTCCAGGAAAAATGGAAGTGCCCATTAATGTACATACAAAATAAATGTTGTCTGCAAGCTCTTTCCACTATTTATTTTTTGACCACAAATTGGCTAAAAGTTTTTAATTTACATAAAGTGGGACAAAGAGTCCTTTCCCTTTGATAGAAGTAATCTGGGTACAAGTTGTGCGAAACTATTTACAAATTCTAAAACTGTGATTGTTGGCCTGACCGGTATAACACAAAGAAATAATTTGCACCATTTCACATCTCTCGGTGCATTATTTATAACCAACTCCAATTTGAGAATGTTAACATTAAATAGGTTTCACACGCCGAGGAAATTCGTACAAACCCGCCATACATTATGAATGAAAATTCTAACAGATCTACTAGAATTTGTTAAAGCGGATGGGCTGAGATAGGACGAACACCTAAGGACGTGGTGGCCCTTAGAAACATAGACAGCATTTAGTTCATAATCTCAATATTTGTCTTATTGATCAGAAGAAATGTTAACTTCATCCACCATAATTTGTCAAAAAATGTTTTTCATAACAGAATAATTCCCAGCTCAGGTGGCTCAGGATATCAGCTGGTGGCCTTTGGGCTACAGTCCTTGGGCTTGAGCTGCTACAAGGATAGAGGTCCCACACCCAAGCCCAGGGGAGGGGAGAGGCCAGGCTGGCTCGGCACAGAGGGCACCACGGCCGCTTCTCCACACACGGATGCTCACCTGTCTCCACTCGTCCTTGCTCAAGGAAAGTTGTTACGAGAAAAGGACAAGGCGTCACGTCCTGAGGACGGCTCCTCCAGGGCGAGACACGCCAAGCACTTGGCGCCACACCCACACATGCCGGGGCCTCCACACCCCCTGTGGGCCTGTATCAGCCATCTCTCTGGCTTCTCTCCTTCTTCTGACTTTCCGTCTCCTGTGTCTCCAGTTTTCATCACTTTCTATAAACTAAGTCCTTTTAGTTGAACAGACTGTTTTCCCTCCGATCCTGCAGCGTCTGCTCAACAGCTGACTGGCTGACAGAGCCACAGGCCTCACAGGTGCCAAACACTGACACCCCACTCCACCCCTATCTTCAGGCTCCCAGCATGTCAGCCTAACAGACTTAACATCAAAATTTGCATGGCGCGCTTCTCGTGGTGAATTCAGGGCTCTCGTAGGTGCTTGGAATGGTTATGCTCCCACACGCAGATGGTTGAGAGAAAGCCACTTCTCAGAGCTTCCTCCTCCCTGAATAAAGCAGGTGATTAGATGTGATGCTCTGGCATGTTCTTTATGCCCAGAGAATCCTGGATTTCTGTGTATTTTAATGTTCACCTCCACCTCCCTCTGGCACATGAATATGCAAAGTTGCCTCCCTTTTTCAAAGATGGGGAAATGGACACAAGTTTGCATCTGTCACTACGCAAGGCAAAAAACAGAGCTGAGTGGCCTGCAGAGGGACCAGAGGCCTGGGATGTGCCCCATGGCCACAGCCGCTGTCATTTCCCGACCAGCACTGCTATTGCATATCTGGGTTTGGGTGCCCTTCCGCCATCCTGTCTGCAAGGGCTTAAAATGAACCCTTTTCTAGAGGGTCTGAGCCAAAAGGAACTGTGAACATCTTGCAGGGACAAGCACACTTGGTCCTTGATGCTGACAAGTGCACCAATCTCAGAGGCCAGTCTTCTCGACTGAGGGTGCCCCAGCCACCCAGCCCCAGCCTCACCCACTAGGGCCACCCAGATGAACAGGCTCTCAAGCAGGGGCTGGAGTTGGGGCTCCTTCCCAGGCTGCGCTGATGGAGGCTCAGCCCTTTGTCAGGACAGGAGCCTGGGAAGCGATCTCAGCCCTCTCCCCATGCCACCCTCATCCTGGTGCTCAGGAGACCCCTGAGAGCCTCCTTCTCTGCCCTCCCCACCTGTGGGACCAAAGGCGCCCTTCACTCAGGTCTGGCTCCAACCTGTTCCCTACTGAGCACACCCTCCCACCAGACCCTGGAGTGGGTGCCTGGGCACCTGGGACCTTGGACGCTTCCCCACCAATGTGCACCACATCCGATTGCTGGAATTCCACAAAAAATAGCAAAAGCAGGGGATTAAACTCCTCCGCAGGGTGCTGGAGGCTGGATGCCTGAGAGCACAGCATTGGGGCTGGTTCCTCCGGAGGCCTCTGGCCCT
Source organism: Otolemur garnettii (assembly GCF_000181295.1). Classification (NCBI taxonomy): domain Eukaryota; kingdom Metazoa; phylum Chordata; class Mammalia; order Primates; family Galagidae; genus Otolemur; species Otolemur garnettii. The sequence continues at coordinate 3,673,406 of NW_003852470.1, read as the reverse complement.
GCCTTGCTGGTGACGTTTTCTGTGTCTGCACAAGGCTTTTACTCCATGTTGAGTCTGTGACCTAATTTCTTCTTATAAAACTCAGTCTTATGGGCCTAGGGTCCCATATCACCTCACCATACCTTCCTAACTCTGTACAGCCCCTTTATCATTCTGAGGCATGGGGAACTTCCACACATTGACACGGCTACGGGAGGGACAACTGAGCCCGTAACACACAGCGGCCCGGCTTCCTGCTCTGTTCCCAGGAGGGAGCAGTTCTCTAGTTGCTTAAGCTAGAGAAAGTTCATTACCAAACTGGCTTTCTGAACTGGAACCTACATCTGCCCAGAAATGACAAGAGGAATTGGAGGGAATTCTACCCCAAACGAACACGACAACCTGGTGTGCACATTTCACCACACAAAGCCCTCTCACATCCGCAGAGTCTTTGATCCTCAAACTCTTTCTGGAAGGGAGGCTGGGGAGGTATTAATCAATGAATACAGATTAATTTATGAGATGACGAGGTGCAGAGTAAGTTGCCCAAGGTCACACAGCTAATTACAGCCCAAGTCTTGCGACGCCAAGAACACACTCCTTCCACCGCCCCCACCGCCCCTTGTGCCACGAGGGGATGCCTGGAGTACGATTTCACAGCAGTTCCTTCCAGTTAAAATGCGTTTATCATCTTGCATAAGTTACGACCCCGGCCTTCCCACAAGAAGATCGTATCACAATAAAAAACACACATCGCGCAGGTGGCTAACATGATTTATTAAATTTTCTCAATTTCATGTATTAGGAAGTTCCTCCACACAGGAAAATTTTCTAAATATTGAAAACATATGTACATAGGACAAAGCTCTGGGAGAAAAAGGCTTTATTATAACACATCACACATAATAAATGTTTTTTTAACAAAGTCGGTATGAACTTTCCACATTAATCAAAAGTGAATGCTGCATGATTCTGTATAATTAACCAGGAAGTCGTATTACAGTGATAAATATCACAGGCAATCCAGGGAAGCAGACGAATATTGACCTTAAGTGCGCGTTAATAATGCAGGGTTTTTGATGGTCCACAATGCAATTATTACTCAGTTAATTGAAGGGTCAAGTTTCCCAAAGATTCATAATTAGACTTACGGTGGCCTGTTCATCAGAGGTTTAATAATTCCAAAAGATGCCCCTTCGGGTTTCCTTAATGTCTGAACCAGAACCTCAGTCCTGTGAGTTCCTGGGGTCCCTTCAAAGCCATGTGGAGAGATAACCCCTGACACACCCTAGTGGTCACCAGGAAAAGAGGCAATTAAGGCTCCTGACAAAGACTTGCTTCTGGGAGCCCTGACTGGGGTCTTGGGGAGGGGGTGGTCTCAGTCACACACCTACGACACAAACCCATCTCTGTACACCTCCAAACAGAGCCCCTAGCTGGCCTCGGGGGCAGCCGGAGCCTCCAGGTGAACTCTGCCCCCAGCAGTGGCAAATCGGGGAGGACCACAAAAGGTTTCAATGGCACCCAAAGAAATCCACAGAATGACTTCATATTTATCAGATATAGGAAAGATGAGATGAACTATGTCCTCGCAAGTCTAAATATTCCTCCTCCTTTTCTGTGCCTTTGACCAAGTTCCTGTGTGGCTTGAACAAGCTCAGAACCTCCTGTAGCTACAGCAACCCCCACCCAGCTCAGCAGCCGAGGCCCTCACAGGGAGGAGCAGGACTCCCTGCAGCCACAGAGACCCTGGCCCAGCTCAGCAGCCGAGGCCCTCACGGGGAGGAGCAGGACTCCCTGCAGCCACAGAGACCCTGGCCCAGCTCAGCAGCCGAGGCCCTCACGGGGAGGAGCAGGACTCCCTGCAGCTACAGAGACCCTGGCCCAGCTCAGCAGCCGAGGCCCTCACGGGGAGGACCAAGCACCACTTTTTGCCACTCGGAGCAAACCCCACACCAAAGGCACCCGCAGCTCCTAGTCTCTGAGCTTACCCCATGGAGGATTCCAAAGCTCCATACTTCCTCCCTCCCGCCTTCACCTTCACCATTCCTCAAAGCACAGAGAAACCGTCACCCGGTCCCCAAATTCACACTCAACCTCGAAATTCTAGAACCACCTCCAACAGCACTTGACCACTTGTCCTTTGGAGCGGCTGCTTTGGGCCACACAAGGGAGTCTCCCCAGCCCGCCCCCTCCCTGGAGAGTGGGACTGACTCCCGTTGGGGCCATGCCCCTGTCACATGCACTGGCATAGCCTCCAACTGAGGACGTTCTTGCTGAGATGGAGGTGTGGGAGGGGACGCAGCCTGCGACCCCAGAGCGTGCCTTGGCATTGAGTGGAATATGTATGAGGGGAGCCCCTGGTCCCTGCCGAGCAGGAGGTGGAGAGAGCGCAGGATTACGCACCCCCTCCCCCCCGGGAGAGCAGAAGATGCCGACACAGATGAGTCAAAGGGCTCAAGTGGAAGCAGCTTCGATGTCCAATGAGAACGGCCTCGTGTCAGGACGGTCTGTGCACTCAGTGAAATACAGTGAGCTCACGGATAGTGAGTCTTGTGTAAAATGGTGGGTGCGGCAGAGCCACAGTTATGTGTGGATAAGGACAGAGGACACACAGGAAAGGCTCACAGGGGTGCTGACTGGGTGGGGGGATCCCTGATGGTTTTTATTTCACAATTTCTGCTTTTCTGTGTTCCCAGTTTTCTAAGGTGAATAGACAGTGTGCGGGGCTTGGAAGGGAAGGAGCATGGGAGGGCCTGCCCTGGGCTCCCTTCAGGCCACAGGAATCGCTACAAAACTCCCAAGGAGGGGCTCTGTGTCCCCGACCACCAGAGGCCCAGAGGACAGGAAAGGCCAAGGCTTCCCTGGGCGTCGTGAATGGTCAGCAGCAGCCTCTCCCTGAGCAAGTGAGCAAGAGAGGGATTTCATAAAAGGCAAAGAAAGTGTGGGGCCCAGACCCACCAGGTCTGTGTGCTCTTCCTCCTCAGCCCAGACCCTAAACTTGAGCCAGAGGTCATAGCACGGGTCACACTGCCCTCCTTCCCTCACTCCCGCAAGGTGCAAACATGAGCCCTGGGCACCACCGAGAGCACCTCTCCTCTGACTTGAGAAGGCGATGCCTCTGTCATGGTCCAGTGTGAAGCTGAGGACCAGAGGTGAAAATTCCTCATCCTAGGACAAATTCCTTGGGTCACCTGGTCACTTCTATTTATGCTTTCTCTAGAAAGAGCCCACTGTGGGTTTTCACTGTGCCCTGAAATGCCCCCAATTAGATCTCATTTAATATGGACATGTTTCACCTTTGCGGGGACCAGCTACTTCTCAACCCATTCAGAAAAGCTAGTGGTACTTCACAGGACAGAAGGGACTGGGGTGCAGGCAAGGCCCCTCTTCAGTGGCACTGAACACCCATACCCATCAGTAGCATCAGACTTTGAGCTGAAACCAAACTAGAAGAAATGGCACCGCGGCAGCACTATACTTTATGTCTTGTTTTTATTTCCTTTACTTGTCTTTCAGTGCAGACAGTCGCTGTTGGGCTAAGAGGTCAGTTTTATGTGCCGGAGCACCACAAACTATTTGGGTTTAAAATGACACTACTGTTTAAGACCCTGTAATTTTCAGAACACTTGATTTACTGTTGCAGCACTCCGTAAGGCTCATTTCATACCTCCGAGAAGAACTCGTCAAAGTGTTAAATAAACATGAATTCTGCATCTTGTTTTCTTTCCAAAAGTGCAAACACTGTGTTACTCTAATGATTAAATACTGCTCGGCACACAAGTGAGCGACGCTGCTGCAGTTGCTTCTTTCCTGTGGCTTCATTTTATGTATTAATTATTTTGTGTTCAGACAAAGACTTTAATTAGGAGTCATAAAGGATTTCTGAAGAGTGAATAAGTAGTTTCATCTGCATTAAACTGATAATAAACAGACATTTCTAAAACAAGGAGCGACCCACACGTGAGCCTTAACTAAGCCCGAATCTATTAACCACTAACTAAACTTGGCCTCATCAAATATTGTTTGGGGAGGTTACATGACAGCAAAAATGATTCAGATTGCCTTTAGGTCCTTAAAGAGGAAATAAATTAATTGAAGTTTGGTGGATATTAAAGGTTGAAGCTTGCCTTTGAATGTGAAAAATTCAACCAATATTATCCTAAGCTCCTAACACTGATTATTAAAAATTGTTTGGTTCTTTGAAGTGACAGTACAAAAGCAAAAACACTTAAATGTAATGGGTTTTTAGGGGTAAGAGGCAGATATATGTGCACTTGATTACAGCGGATCTGGGGGAAAAAAGGAAGCAGAGAAAGTGAAGTCTGCCCATTAAGCTAAAATTCCACTTTCTGCCATTTAAACGAGAGCTACATGATCAGCCACGTCCCTCCCTGAAGGGCTTCAGACACAACGTTCTCGGCGGCTCAGTGAGCAGCATTGGAAACACTCGCTCAGCCAGACTTTCCTACCAGATGCCTGATGTTAGTCAACAGCTCTTGAGGTAAGGGTCTGAGGCCGGCCTGCATTCATGCCTGTCCTCGGGTAAGGGTCTGGGCCCAGCGTGCATTCATGCCCGTCCTCAGGTAAGGGTCTGGGGCCGGCCTGTGTTCATGCCCGTCCTCAGGTAAGGGTCTGGGGCCGGCCTGTGTTCATGCCCGTCCTTGGGTAAGGGGCTGGGGCCGGCCTGCGTTCATGCCTGTCCTCAGCTTTATTTTTCACATTGACCTTGAGTTCTGGCACCATCTGCTTTGCCAGTTGGTCGCTAGGTGCTGTTTTTAGTGTTATAAATTCTTAGACCCAAACTAATCCTCACCGAAGGTCTTCTCCAAGGTCCTCAGAGGTGAGAAAGCAGGTTATCCTACCCTGGAAGATTCCTGCACAACCTGAGCCCTGTGGCAGAGAGGTGCAAGCCAACAGAGCGCTAGGAGAATGGGGGCCTCCAAGGAGCTAGGATCACGGGGCTGCAGGTCCCCTAGTGAGGAAGGACCAGCCCCTGGGCACGTGGAGAGCCAGAGCAGGAGAGCCGGCTTGGCGCCCCCTCCAAGCTACCCAGGTGGGTGCCGTGTTCAGGAGCTCCCTGCCGTGGCATCACCGTGCTCCGCTTCATCCTCCACGGTCAGTGCTCAGAAAGACTCCCTGCTGCAGAAACCCAGAAGGAACAGGAGGATGGGGGCGCCGGGCCGGGAGGAAGCACAGGCAGACGGTGTCTAAGCCCAGAATCCTCCTGTGCCCCTGGCTGGCCATGAAGCTCCCTCCTAGGATGCGGCACTTGCCCAGACCGGCCAGGCCCCTGCCCACTCCCATCCTCCACACGCTCCTGCCTGCCCAGACTCTGCCCTCAGTGCTGGGGGCCTGACTCCAGCATGACCGCCTCTCCCTCCAGCAGCACACTCCTGGTGTCCCTCTCCCCCTCATTCCGGTCACCCTACCACCACTGAACCCAAAGCCACTGCAACTTCAATCCCCAAATCACCCAGGACCCCAAGCCTAGGCCAGGAGAAAAGAGCATTTTTCCAGAAGTCAGGTATGAAGACAGCACCCAGCTAAGCAGAAGGGGGGGGGCCAGAGGCCCACATTGGGGCACATTCTCTGTGCTCACACGTGAAGCCAGCTCCCCCAGCCCAGGGGTGTACATCGCTCCTATGTCAGATGCTAAGTGACCGGGGGGTCTAGGCATGAGAAGCCACTGTGGGGAACGTGTTTGTGCCCTCAGGAAGGAACTGCAGTCACGGGTTCTTCCTTCCTATGGAAAAGAATCTCCAGGGAGACCCGAATAAGGACCACGACACTTACCAAGTGGGCACAGCTGGCTGCTGCAATCAAATCATGAATGTCACTTAGATGTCAGATCAGCAAAGACAAGTTTGGGCCCAGTAGGAGCTCAGGGTGTGGCATGAGAAGTCTGAGGTCTGATCCCAGGACAGCTATCTCCTAGTTTTCTGCCTGAGACAAAGAACTTAACTCCAGTTTCCTCATCTGTATAACAAGCAAGTGAGGCCACAGTTGGGGTTGGATGAGATGACACAGAAAGCCGTCACACACCCAGACGCGACGGAGTGTGTCCCTAGATCCAGGTGGACCACCTGCTGGCAGTGAACGTGCCGGCAGGGTAAGCTCTGGACGCTGCGTCTACACCGCTGCTCCAGGTCTGAGAACACAGCCGGCAGAAATAGACAGCCTACAGACGCACACAGACGACAAACTTGCAGACAGGGAACGCGGCAGCAGCCTTAGAGATGTAGGACACCGGAAACGATCAAAGTGCCCATGAGGGGGACCCGGCAGAGAGAAAACCAGGAGCAGCCACGTGCACACCAGGCCCTGTGAGGACGCAGGGCGTGAAGGGCTCGGGGAACGGGGAGCAAGTTTGCAAACCGCTAAAAAAGACAAAGACAGGGCCCAGCAGACGGACAGGGATGGGAACACACCACATGCGGCTGTGCAGGGCTTTTCCAGCCAGACACACATGGAAAAGTCAGTCTCCTCAGGATGAGAAGCCTGGGCACACGGACGGCACACGGACGGCCCACAGACGGCACACGGACAGCCCACGGACAGCCCACTTCCCCCACACGTGGGCTCTGCCATGGGAGTCCAGGTTCTGAGCCTGGAGTGGAAGTGCATAGGCCAGGGGCGACTGCACGGTCATATGTGGACAGAACACAAGCCTTACTTTTCATTTTATACCCTTTATGCTCTATGAATTTCCCACTTAAGATTTAAAGCCAAAAGAAAATTCCCCTATAGTCCAAGAAAAATCTGCACACTTGTCCTATAAGAGACAGAACATGTCCACTGTGGGAAACTTTACAGTGACACTCCTCCTTTATTTTAAGGTGAGGAGAGAAAGCCCGGAAGGAGGAGAGGGGAGCGGGAGGGAGGAGTGGGAGGACATTATAGACCAGAAGCCTGGCCTCCATGTGTTCTGTTCACTTGCAGACCTAAGACACGGGTAATTGTGTATCACTGGCTTTGTGTCCCCAAGATGTCTCAGGCGTGGATAAGCCCCAACAGCATCCAGCACACTTGACTACAGAGGCACCAAGCATGACAGAGACGTAATTAGGAACTCTGGATTGAGACCATTATAATATATATAATACAGCAGTGAATATATTCAAAAAGTGTCCCCTGCCAAGTGTCTGCACTTCCAGACTCATCTCCAGCTGGGTGAAAATGTCTGTGGATCCCAGAATATTCGACTAAAACTCCATGCGGTTCCATTTTTATGGGTGAATCTGAAACCAGGTGGTTCTGGAAAGAGAGTTCCCACAGCCCTTGCCCTCCTGCGGTTTCTCTGGATGGTTAGAATGTTTTCCTAAAATGAAATTGCAAACATGAATCTCTTATATGCAAACTTTCATACCAAGTATGCCAACTACAGGCCTGTCATTTTCCCTTTGTAAATCCCAATTTTTAGCCATAAAAATGCGCTTATGATACAACTTTTTGAGCTCAAAACAATCAACTGGTTTGGGGGAGTAGGAGAGGGAATTTGTGAGTGTCTTCTCAGGCTGCCTTAAGGGAAGATAGTTATACACAAATTAGCCAGGACTTGTTCATTTCCATCTTAATTCAGGGATTTGCTACCCTCAATTTTCTCCTAAATTTACAAAAAAAAAAAAAAAAAACAAACATTAAATTTTAAGATAATAGGGGCGGCACCTGTGGCTCAAAGGAGTAGGGTGCCCGCCCCATATGCTGGAGGTCGTGGGTTCAAACCCAGCCCTAGCCAAAAATTGAAAAAAAAAAATTTAAGATAATTCTCTCAGGTTATGGGGAGAGGGTCTTCTGGAGATGGAGGAAAGAGAGCAAGTGCCCAGGGAGGGGGGCAAGGATTTTATAAGAGAAAGGGAGGAGGGAGGAGCAGGAAGGGACTCCTACTGATTCAGAATGAGCTCCTGAGTGCAGAGGGCAGGGCCGCCCTCCCAGCCAAAGCTGCTGTAGCAGGTGTGATATGACGGCACGGAGTGAACAACTGGCCTTCAAACCAAGCTGGAAAGGGACTGTCATTAGGAGTATTAAGCCATACCCTTAACATTATTTCAAGGAGGTTTTTGTGTAGTTTAATATAGCTATACCCTTCTCCAACAGCCACACACGCTCACTTTGACACATTTGAAGATAGAAGATCTACAGGGAAATGTAGAATCAGAAGCCATAAGACACTGGGTTACAGTTCACGAGAATTTGCAATTTAAGTGCATGATGACTGAGAAGAGATGGAGATGCGTCGGGAAATGTATCTTTCCGCTGCTCCATCTACAAGTAGGTTAATTAAGTCACCAACGTTCTGCAGAGAAAAGTGTAAAACACGTGATCGAGTGAACTCTTCTCCAGGGTTACACAATTCATAACCCACACCATCCTCAGAGGGGGAGCTGCACGCCTCTGCCAGGCTCCAAGGAGCTCAGCTCTCCCAGAGGAAACACACCCCCTCCCAGTCCCCACCTCGGGGCTCTGCCCTCCGGGGTGCTGGGAGGGAGAAGCAAGCAGCTCCCAGGCTGGGGGTACAGCTGTGAGCCCGGTGGCCCTGCTCGGGAGCTCACAGAACAGGCTGCACAGGGCCCATGTCTGTCAAAAAGAAGGAAAGCCAAGAGCCAGGGCAGGCCGCCCCAGTGACCCTTCCAGGGCTGGTGCCTCCTAAAAGGTCACAGGGGAGGGCCTGTTCCCTCAAAGTCCTGAGCCTTTCCCCCAAACACACAAGGCCCTTGACTTTCATCCAGTGTGCACCTGGCCTGACGCACATGCCAGAACCCAGACTCTGCACTCAGCCTGGGCATCCTGGCTGGGTAGGGCCCTGGGGCCAGGCTGCAAGAGGCTTCCTGTTTTTGTTTTTTTCTTCTCATTTATTTTAATTTTTTTTAAGTATATATACTGTCTCACTCTGTGCTCTGAGTAGTGTGCCATGGAGTCATCATAGCTCACAGCAACCTCAAACTTTTGGGCTTAAGTGATCCGTCTGTCCCAGCATCCTGAGTAGCTAGGACTATGGGCGCCCGCCATGACACCCTGCTAGTTTTTCTAATTTTAGTAGAGACAGGGTCTGGCTCTTGCTCAGAATGGTCTTGAACTCCTGAGCTCAAACAATCCACCTGCCTCGGCCCCCCAGAGTGCTGGGATTACAGGTGTGAGCCACTGTGCCTGCCCAGCCAGACTTTCTGTTTCAGATTAAACCACACAACCAGCGCACTTGAAATAGTGAGCGTGGGGTGCACTCACTGAGTAGTAACCATGTGTCTGCGCTGGGGCAAGATACCCCAAACACCCCCAGAATGGTCCTTTGAAGCCTCCTCAATTTAATCTACCCCAATTCCTGCTCTCAGGGACTCTCTACCAACCAGAGGGCAGGGAAGCTGAGCCCCAGCACGGCCCTCATGCCCTAAAAGGAGAGAGGAGAGTTAAAAAGCCAAATAATCAATACTCAAGGATCGCCACGGAAGCCACAAGGCAGTGGGATTGCTCTTCTACGGGCTCCACTGCGGGCGCCAGTGAGGGGGGGTGGGTCCAGAGTGTGCCCCAACCCCACATGCATGTAGGGCCCCCAGTGACCCAGCCATCCCCTCCACCACGGTGGCAGCTCCAAACAAACCCCTTCCCACAGTTTGGATCCCACTCCTCTGGCTTCCAGTCTGGCTTGTCCATTAATGGCCCAGTCCCTGCACCTTCCCTCTGCCCTCCTCGACCGTCCAACTGCACAACCATCACACTGTTCCCTTTTGCTAGTTAACAAACCAACTGCTCCGCTCATGAAAACAGCAACTCCCGCCTGCAGAGTGAAATGGGGCCGCTGAGCCGCCCCACACCCGCATCTTCCATCTGCAGGACAGCAGGGAACACAGGCCAACTATCCCTTATCTGAAATGTCTAGGACCAGAAATGTTTCAGATTTTGGATTTCTTTTCTTTTCTTTCTTCTTCTTCTTTTTTTTTTTTTTTTTTGAAATATCTGCAGATACATGATGTACTATCTCAAGGATGGCACCCAAGTTTAAGCACAGAATTTATTTGTTTCAGATATACTTCATACACGTAGTCCTAAGGTAATTTTAGCCAATATTTTTAATAATTTTGTTGGTAAAACAAAGTGTGTGTGCATTGAAGCATCAGAAAGGACAGACGTCCCCATCTCAGCCCCCAGGGGACAGGCTGCAGCTGCATAACATCGCATTACGCCTGACTCTGAACTCATGTGTGACCAACAACCACTCATTGTCTCATGCTACTTACACATAAGCACGTAACGCCAAAAAACACAGCATACCACCCATACAGTGAAGAAATAGTGTGCTTGGTGTGACTAAGTGGCACAGAGCTTGGCCTCAGCAGCAGCAAATAGTGGTGGGCTGAGCAGACCGTGTGTTGTGCGCTTGTGTCTCGACCATGACCCACCATCTGAAGCCAGGTGTGGGGTTTTCCTCTTGTGGACATTATGTTGGAACTCAAAAATTTCAGATTTTGGATTTTCAGATTAGAGCTGACCAATGCATACTCCATACCCATGGGTTTCCTGAGAACTGAGATAAGCCACAAAGTAGATACTCAGCCAAGAATGAGGAGTATTTCGTGTGAGTAGGAAGAGAACATGAAGAGACATCCTTCTCTCTGGTTAAGAATGGTGGCTGGGAATACCCACTCTGCGTGGGGGGAAATCTCCCATTTAACTTGTCTGGAAATATAATACACTTTCCCTTGGCTGCTCCAGTGGGCTGCAAAATGGAGCCCCAAAGGATGCCCAAGTCCTGATTCTTGGCCCCTGAGAAGGTTACCCTCAATGGCAAAATTGATTTTGCAGATGTTAAGTTTAAAATTCTCAAAATTGGGAAATGATCCTGAATTACTCATTATTATGAGTGATTGTAGCCCTAACGGCAACTGCAAGTGTCCTTTACAGAGAGAGAGGGAGATTGGACACAGACAGAAGAGGGCAGAAGACGGGAGCAGAGTGATGCAGCTATAAGCCAAGGAATGCTGGCAGCCCCCAGAGGTCGGAGAGCCAAGGAAGGTGTCTGCCCTAGAGCTGCCAGAGGGGGCGTGGCTCTGCCAGAGGGGGCGTGGCTCTGCCAGAGGGGGCATGGCTCTGCCAGAGGGGGCGTGGCTCTGCCAGAGGGGGTGTGGATCTGCCAGAGGGGGCATGCCTCTGCCAACACCCCCAGGCTTCCAGCATTGGGAACAGGAAGGGAATTGAAAACTGTTGTTTGCAGCCACCCAGTGTGTGGTAATTTGATACAGCAACTGCAGGACACTTACACAGCTCCCACAGTGTAGTTCTACCCAACAGCAGCACCTGGCATTCTGCGGAAAGGAGAGGATGCCTGGGGTGCCCACTGCAAAGGGGCAGAGTGTCCTGTTGCTGCTGACATCCCTCAGCAAGCCCCTAGTGAGTCCTTGTTCATGGACACATGACAGGAGAGAACAGAGCATGACCACTGATGGGACACCCAAGCCCTTTCTGCTTTTGTTTTTAGGTGTGAGTACAACACAAAATTCATCTGTTGCACTAGTACTCCCCTCAAATGCCCCCACATACAGCCTCACTCTCTCTACTCACCTTCAAGGGAACTCGGAACAATAGCTGTGCCTCCAAAGGACTCTAAGGAATTTAGAAAGTGTAGCATCCAAGGTTCATCATCAGAAGTAACCACTTGATTCACTGTCTAAATGAAGACAATGCTGAAGCCAGCGTGTACGATTACCTTCACAGCAAGGCAGTGTTTCTCAAACTTCCACCTTCACAGAACTCACCTGGAAATCCTGTTTGAAGCACAGCCTCTGACTCAGTAGTTCTGGGAAGATGCTTAAGAGTTTACATTTCTAATGTGGTCCCAGGTCACACAGTGGCTTCCTGTCCCCAGATCATGCCTTGAGCTGCAGGATGACAGTGTGTGTGGTAGATTCTAGGTATGTTCAGTGAATAAATAAAATGTCAAAAAAGAAAACCACATGGCTTGAAACATGTAAGGCCAGTGCTGGAGGGACCTTCTGTCTGTGGATTCATGCAAACACACACACACACACACACACATGTGCTTTTCCCAAAAGTCATGCAAAGAACAGAGCTGACAGGGGTGTCCAACCTGCATCCTGGGGGCCACAAGTGGATTGTGTGAGGACTGTTTCTCATTTCTATGGTTGTGTATATCATAGAAATTATGCACAGACCTCTTTCATTGCTCATAAGCTTTCATTAGTGTTTGTGTATTTAACGTGTGGCCCAAGACAACTCTTATTCTTCCAGTGTAGCACAGAGAAGCCTAAAGGTCGGACACCCGTGGGTGATCATTGGGAACTCTGCAATGGAAGCTGCCAAACTTAGAAATACAGAAAAGACAGCTTGAATATCAAACTCAGTCTATGAGATGATGCCAATGGGATGAACGGTGGGCAAACCAAGTGCCCCCACTGTGATGCCCACTGCAAAGAGGTAAATAAAATGGCATCAATGCTCCAGGCAAAACCAAAACGACAGGGCCAGGCTCAAATACAAAATAAACCTCAGGTGGATGCAGAGAGGGACACACAGAGGAGTGAGGGAGCCACGGCTACAGGCTGGCAGGCGCTGGGTCAAGAAGTAGGCAGTGGTATAGGAGTTACATATGCAGGTCACCACAAAAGTTTTGAGACAGACTGCATTAAGGCCCATTATTTTCCTTCCAAGAAACAGTCGACAGCGTCCTTTCCGATTCACCTGTGTACGTTTCCACTTGCTTGACTTACAGGTGTTGCTGGCAGGGCTTCATTGTTTCCCTCCACATGAATTTTATATTTCTTGATTTTTATGAATCTCAAAACTTTTGTAATGACCCATACCAGTGGCACAGGATGCACGAGATGTAAAACAGATACCTGCTGTTGACGTGGGGGCAGAGTGGGACACATCCTCCCTCTCCACTCACAGAAGGAGCTTAGAGAAAGACAGAGGTGGATTTTACAGCGTTGGGTTAGGCGACTATCAGAAGGGAGTAAAAGTCCCAATTCTGCGTCAGAAACGTGGTGAGGCTTACAGGCCACAGCCAGAACACTAGAGAGGGAGGGAAGAGGGGAGAGAGAAACAGGAGACAGAGAGTGTACAAATGCAAGCCGCAGAATCATAGCCCTCCCACTCAAAAGGCCTACACACCGAAAGTCCAAAACCCACAAATCAGAGTTCATAAAAAGAAAGATACATAATAAATGCAACGGTGTGAATTCATTACAGACAAAATTAAGTTTATGGAGGAGCCTAGCAAAAGCTCTTTAATTAGTATGTTTAAAATGTTAAAGGGATAAATCAAACACCCAGCCTTTCCATGAATAATAAACAAGCCAAATAAAATGAGCCTAGATGTATATGGAAGAGAATGAATTATAACATATTAGAAGTGAGACATACTGTTACTGAAAACGTTTTACGGCTCGGCGCCTATAGCTCAACCGGCTAAGGCGCCAGCCACGTACACCTAGGGTGGCAGGTTCGAATCCCCAGCCCGGACCCGCCAAACAACAATGATGGCTGCAACCAAAAAATGGCCGGGCGTTGTGGCGGGCGCCTGTGGTCCCAGCTACTTGGGAGGCGGAGGCAGGAGACTCGCTTGAGCCCAGGAGTTGGAGGTTGCTGTGAGCTGTAATGCCACGGCACTCTGCCCAGGGGGACAGCTTGAGGCTCTGTCTCAAAAAAAAAAAAAAAAAGAAAAGAAAACGTTTTACATACACAAGATAGGATGGACTCTTAACAGAAGTTCAGTTCAAAGCAAAGAAGGAGAAACAGAGAATTACACCAAGTTCAAAGGGCAGTGACAATATTCTGAATGCATGAAAATTCTAAGCAGCATTGGGAATAGATTGAGAGGCTCCAGGGTTTAGCAAATTAGAATTTTTGAAGCTGAGAATAACGGACACGTGATATTAGATCATTTTAAAATAAATAGTTGCTAAGAATTTTACAGAATGGAGAAAGACGAGGAGAGTCTTCAGATTGCAATAGCAATCCATCAAAATAAATAAAAAAAATCTATGCTTAACAGTATTGAAAAAATGAAGATCCTCAAAAATAAAGGGAAAACCTCAAAAACTTACAGAAAAGTAAAAGCCTGCCTTTAAAGGAAAAATAATTATGATGACAAGAGATTTCTCAGCAGCAGTGAGAGATTCTGTAAGGCAAGAAACTAATGTCTTGGAAGGACTGTGTGTGGGGAGGAGGGTACTTTAGTCAAGAGTTTCAAATCAGTCAACCAGCAATCATGAGTAAAAGCAAAATAAAGACATTTCCAGGTCTACAGAGACTTAATGAATTTTACAATCTACAAATTCTCAGAACAAGAACTATGACAGCATGCACTTCAAAAAAACACAAAAGGAGTTTATAAAAAACAAGAGGCAAAAAGAATCACAGAACGTGATAAAATATAACAGTCAATTTAATTCAGTTTAGAAAATGACAACTTTTGTTATTAAAAAATGGTGGTAAAACTAATCCTAAACAGTACACAAGACGGGGCTTGTTACACATCTGATAGGGGTCCGTACTGTGGTCAGAGGACAGAAAATAGAAAAGTGAACAACTCTGGCCTTTGTTAGAAAAAAATTGGTTAAACATCCTAAAAATTCAAGGATAATCACCAAAAGAATAGAAATATAACCTATAACTTTGAAAAGTAGAAGGAAAACATGCATCATAACATATTTTATCAATTTCAAAGCAATGAAAAGGATATAAAGAAGATAAAGAAACAGGGGTGAAAAGAAAAATGAAACAAACCAGAAAATAAAAGAAAGAAAGTGATATTAACAGAGGGAAGGAAGGAAGGGGAAGGGAAGGGAAGGGAAAGGAAGGGAAGGGAGGAAGAAAGAAAGAAAGAAAGAAACTTTAAAAAAAAAACAAATATATTCACTAATCACAATGGATAAAATTTCCTTTTTTTTTTTTTTTTTTTTTGTTGTTGCAGTTTTTGGCCGGGGCTGGGTTTGAACCCACCACCTCCAGCATATGGGACCGGCACCCTACTCCTTTGAGCCACAGGCACGGCCCCAGATAAAATTTACTTTTTAAGATGATATTATCTGATTGGATTGGGGATTTTTAAGAAATCTGGGTATATGTGATTTATAAGGAACACAAATAACACAAAACTACACCCAAAAAATGAAAATAAGCAACAAGATATTACACCCATGGAAAAGAAGGTGCCAGCTGCATCAATATGACGTAAAATACAAGTTAAGGCAAGAAATATCAATGTCTATAAATAGTGATGCTATGTAATAAGGAAAAAGTTCACCAAGAAGGTATTATCAAATACAAATTTTGTACACTTCTAACAGCATAGCTTCAAAATGTAAAAACAAGCTCAAACTGGCAAAGGATAAATTTAAAAATCTATAGTCACAATTTGTGAACTATAAACCAGAAATAATAAGCAACTTCCCTATCCTGAGAAGGACATTTAATTGAAACCTACAATATATGTCACACTATTAATGAGTGAGACATTAAGAGGTCTCATTAAAACTAATGATAAGGGTGCCTGCTCTCACGACTTAAATATTTGATGCTGTTCGGGAGGTTCTGGCCAATGCAGTAAGAAAAGAAAAATAATTAATGTCTTAGAAATAGCAAAAGAAGAGATAACATGATATTTATTAATTCAAGAAAATCTGTAGACAACTATTAGAAATGGAGTTCCACCTGGTTATTAGACCTCTGAAGATGTCCTAGTTCCTAGAACCAGTGAAGATGCTCATTTACATGGCAGGAAGTCTTTTGCAGGTGCGATTGAGCTTAAGAACATTGAGATGGAGAGATGATCCAACTGTCAAGAGCAGACCCAATCTAGTCCCATGAGTCCTTGGAGGTGGGGCTCTGACCATGGAGGAAGGGTCAAAGAGATAAAATATTACTGGCTTTGAAGATGGAGGAAGAGCCACCAAGCAAGGAATTTGAGAGTTTCCTTGCCTTTTTCCTCTCCCCTAGAGCCTCCAGAAAGGAACACTACCCTGCCAACACCTTTATTTTAGCCCAGTGAGATTCATGTCAAACTTCTGAGCTATAAAACTATAAAAATTAAATAAATAAATGCATGTTGGGGGAGGCACTTGTGGCTCAAAGGAGTAGGGCACTGGCCCCACATGCCGGAGGTGGTGGGTTCAAACCCAGCCCTGGCCAAAAACTGCAAAAAATAAAATAAAATAAAATAAAAAATAAATGTATGTTGTTTTAGGCCACTAAGTTTGTGATACTTTTCACAGCAGCAATAGAAAGCTAATATAAACCAAATAAAAATCATGTCCCACTAAGTATCCTTTATACAATATAAATGCTAAAATTCCCATTCACAATAGCAACAAAATGTAAAATCCCTGGAAGTAAACCTAAAAAATACTTGTATAAGAACAGTACTATGTAGATGTCATTGAAGAATATAAAACATCATCAAAAGAGATCAAACAATACCTATATGAATAAGAAGATATATCATGGATGCAAATTAGAACACTTTATCATGAATATGTCAAACCTGCCACAATTGCCCTATAAAGTCAGTGTAATTACAATTAGAATTCCAACAGGATTTTTTCCATGAAACTTTACAAGCTTATCTTAAAACTCAAATGAAAGAGCAACGAGGACGCTGAAGAAAATAAACAATGTGAAGAAACTTGTCCCCCCACGTATCACGGCTATTATAAAGTTATATTAGATGAGAGAGTGAATTCTTGCCATGGTGAAGGCAGAAGGCCGATAGAAGCCAAAGAGAGTCAAAAAAGAATAAATACGGTATATTTCCATTTTGATAAAGTTGAAGGGAAAGACAAACCTAAGAAATACAATGGGTGGGAACATACATACATGCAGAAAACAGAAAAGAAAATCAGGGGACCAAGTATTATAAAAATTGGGAAGGAACAGGGGAGGGAGGGAGATTAGGGAGGGGCCCACAGAGATGTCCTAAGGTGACTGATGGTTTATTATTCGGTTTGATTGTTTATTATAGCCTTTCACTGAGCGTATGTGTGTCCCCCTTCTGTTG
This sequence comes from Otolemur garnettii, assembly GCF_000181295.1. Lineage (NCBI taxonomy): Eukaryota > Metazoa > Chordata > Mammalia > Primates > Galagidae > Otolemur > Otolemur garnettii. The sequence goes on along the minus strand of NW_003852470.1, from coordinate 3,656,419 downwards.
GTATGGTAAATTTTACAATAAAATATTTTAATAACAATAATGAAGTTGTAACAACAGGTTATCCATTTAAAAAATGCAAAATTAGATACCTACTTTACACGTTCAAATGCCGAGCAGGTGGATTTAACAGGGGAAAAGCAAACTTCATCATTTTAATAATTTGAAAATATTGATATGAAACCATCCGCATGTAAAAAAAAAATGGCAAAAAATATGGAAGAAACAAGCCACAGACTGGGAGAAAATATTTGCAATATTCATGACAATAAATTCTTAGGCACCTATATGCATATTTTATTTTTCCAAAACTCTTTCAAATCAAGAAGAAAAAAACAGACACCTCTGCAGAAAAGTGATCAAGTAACAGGAACAGGAAGTCTGTAGAAGTGGAGACAAAATAACCAATAAACCCAGACAAGATCCTCTATCTCCTAAGTAACTGGGGAAGTGACATTGGAACACAGAGCTGCAGCCAATACCTATAAGATTGGCAAGCATTTTAAAATTGGGCAATTACAACTGTCCACCAACGATGAGGGTGACGGAAAGGAAAAGAACTTCCCTGCCTGCTGGTCAGAACGTACAACGGTGGCTAAATTGGGAGGATAATTGGAGACTCTCTAACAAAGCTGAGGACACCTGCACCCTCTGCCTTAGCAAGCTGATCTCTCAGGAGCAATTCTCGCTCACGTGTACAGGAGTTTGAAGGGGACGCGTACTACAAGAATGTCCAAGCCCATATTATTGGCTATCAGGAAAAATGAAAACAAACTAAATATCCACCAGAAGGAGAACGGATGGACTGCACTGGAGTCCCACCGTGAGGGATCTGTGAGGTGACATGGATAAAAAAAGTCAGCAGATAAAACAAATCACAGTTAGGTTTGCAACCTCAAAAACGTAAAGCTGAGTGAACAGAAACGAGGAAATAAACAATGTGATACCATCTACGTATTTTTTATCTGCAAACCACGGTCAGACAACGTTACTGGAACCGAAATACGTTGTTAAAGTATAAAATACACAAAGGTATGACGAACACAGTGACTATCAGGGGGCCTCCTGAGTGCAGGGAGCTGGGAACACAGAGGGCTAACCTGGGTCATCTCACCTCCTGCCTGAAGATTTCGTAATGATGGTGGCTCTGTTATTCTCCATTTTTTTTTTCAGAATGCTCAAGATATGTCCTAATTTTAAAAAGCATATTTTCATAAAGAGAACTAAAGCCTGTCTGGTGGGAACATTTGTCTGGAGTGGGGAGCCTGGGCCTCTGCCGATACCCAGGTCCAGGAGTTCACACAGGTGCCTCTAACCACAAAGACACAGCCTGCGGCAGAGAACGTGACTCCTGCCTCCTCAAACCACATCAACTTAACTCCACGCCACAGCCGGGAATGACAGCAAGGCAAGATGATACAAATGTTTCTCCAAAACCAGAAAGAAGTGTTGCTGTTTATAAAGCAGTCCAAATGTAATGAATATTTATAGGTCACGAAATCCAACTTGCCAAAGCTTTCTGATTAATAACAGCGTGGGATAAGGAAGCCCAGTAACCTTTTATGATAAATTATAGGCCGTGTGTCAGTGGTCTGGGGGCTGCCCCGGCCCCTCCTTCTGAATCTCCAGGCAGGGAAGATGGCGGGCGCCGAGAGGAGGTGCAGGGACTGGGTGAGTCTAGGAAGTTGCCAAACTGTGGGGTCTGTTTTGCATTGTCAGCTAGAGAAAGAGCTGGATCCAGGGGAGGTGGGCCAGAGATGAGATGCGGCCGTGTGCAGAAAGCTGCGATTAAAGAACCGCTTGGGCCTGAACGGGGAGATTCTGGGCGGGCAGCCTCCTCTCTGCATCCTGCCCGGCTCCCCAGAAGAAAGCGTGCACCAGACCAGACCGGTGTCGACGACTCAGAAATAAATGGGCTGCAGTTGATATGCATGTTTTAACCCCTGTGAACACTAATGAGAGTTTTGCGTACGTATTGATTGCCAACAAGGCCTAAAGTTTAAAGCATTAATTCTGAATTCCGAGATGCTTGTCAATTCCTCCTAGACCCTGAGTCCTCATCACACTTGGTATTTTGAACTCCTTTTCTCTGCATATTTTTAAAGAAGAAATTTAGGGGCTTATCTAATCTGAACTTATGTCTCCAAAGCCCGCGTCGTTTAATGGGTACGTCGATATACATCCATATTTAGGCGGAGATGAATGGGCACGCGGCGCGCTCGCCTTGGCAGCAGGGCCGGGCATCAATCACCAAGATTACTCGCGCAGACACGTCCTCCGTTTGGCATCCTGGCGCCCCCCGCCCCCACCTGCTATGGCTGAAGACACTTACAATATATCAATAATGATCTGTGTCCAAAAACTTCTCAGGGGGATCCCCCGGGCCGGGAGGGGATGTATTTACTCATGCCTGTACTGCAGTCTAGTGGCCTAGGACTCGCGGACCCCAGGAGCGGCCTCCCACCCTTTCTGAATTGTGGACCATTTTCGCTCCCGGGATGCCGCGGCCTCAGCCGTGTGGCGGCGAGGTGTGCAGTCAGGTGGCAGGGAGACGCTATCAGAGGGGGCCCAGTCTCCCAGTCCGACAGCTCTTCTTTGGGTGCACTGTGGGGGAGTGTCCACTCTCACCACTGCCCCGCCGCCCCCCACCAGGCCCGTCTGTTTTCAGAGCTGTGCGGACTCAGAGCTGCTCTCCCTCGAAGATGCCCCAGGGCGAGCCTAGGTGTGGCCGATGCAGGCCCAGGGCTGCTGTCCTGCTCTTCCCGGATCTGACACAGCTCAGCAGGGACCCTACCCTTACTCCCTACTTCCAGCTCTGGGACGCCCAGGAGGGAGGCCTGGACGCAGCCCCCGCCTGCCTCTGCTGTCCACCCGTGGCCTGGGTGACTTAGGGTCATTTTTACAAACCTCCTTTCTTATCAAACTTCCCACCTTGAGCCCCCCAGGAGAGCAGAACTGATGAGACAGGGAAGCTCCTGGGCTGCTGGGTTTCCCTTCTACATCATAACAGAAGGACAGAGAAGAAAGGGAGGTGACATAAGAGAGAAAGCGTGGAAACAAAGTCGAGGGGATGAACTCTACGGAGCTGGTGACCCGGCCACGCCCGCACAGGACAGGGCGGTCAGATTTAGCAAATGAAAAAGCAGGGTGCCCAGTCACATTCCAATTTCACATAACTAATGAACATTTTTGAATATTTTTTGTATAAAAAAGTCTTTAGTATATGATGGTGTGAAAAAAGTCACTTAAAAATCACTGTTCATCTGGAATTCAAATTAACTAACCCTGGTTGGGAGGGAGGCAGGAAAAGTCACAGTTCTCCCCCAGAAAGGAAAGATCGGGCAAGTCCCTGGAAATAGAGAGACAAGCCGAGCCAGGCCATCAGGCTCAGGTTCTCAGGTGTGGACAGCAATGTGACACTGGGCGGGGGGCACTGTCACCCCACAGACGTGCCCTGAGCGGGGGCTGTGGCTCTCCTCTGAGTAAAGCAGCTCTCTGCACACTCAGGTAAGCCGCTTTTGTTTTTTGTTTTTATCTTTGGTAAAGGACCAGGCAAAGAGACAGGAATTTTATTCTATGCTTATATTTGTGAAAGAATTAGAGGAGGAAAGAAGTTTCATCTCCTTCTGAGGAAAATATCTAAACTTACTCAGAGCCCAGTTAATAACAGGTAAGATGCTCTAGTTCTCAGAAGACAGTTCCATGACCCATCGTGTGGACACACTGTCTGCTTCCATAGGGATTTGTAAGAAGACCAGCAGAAAATTCAACTTACATCTTAAAGGAAGTTACCACTTGGCACGTCTTACAAGTGAAAAGATCACTTGAACAGGTCACTCAGCCTCTAGACCTACCAGGCTGGGCAGAGGGACACGACTGCCTCTCCTTAGGATGTCTGCAAACTCCCACCCACTGGCCCAACCCAGCCTACTGCCTTTGTATGTGACCTGTGAGCTAAGAAAGGTTTTTACATTTTAAATGGTTGTAAAAGTCCAAAGAAGAATAATATTTTGTGGCTTGTGAAAATTATTTGAAGTTTGAATGTCAGTGTCCATAATGAAGGTCTATGGGGCATAGCCAAGCACATTCATGTTTATATCTTGTCCGCATCTGCCTTCCTGATGCAGGACAGGACTGGTGACCGCAGCCGGGACTGAAGCACCCGCAAAGCAGAGAACATCTACTACTTACAGAGGGAGTTTGCCAGAGTGAGCACCGCAGCACGAGGTAGCAAGCGGGCTAGGGGGCTGCCGGAGAGGCTGGGAAAGGCTCTGGGACCTCTCTGGGGCTCGCCAGGGACGAGGGCAACAGTGGTGGGAAAGAGGCAGTTGGATGAGACCCACCTGGGACAGCTGACCAAGCACAGAATGTTCTCACCCAGATGCAGGACGCCAGGCTTCTTTCACAATTGTGGACTATGTTAATGATGGACCACACTCGGTCGGGAACAAGTTCTCAGAATGGTGAAATGAAATTTTTCTTACTTAAATCATCTGTCCTGATACTTAAGACTTCCTGCCTCTAACAGCCCTCACACCGGGCTGGTTACCTCCTCTCTCCTCCTGTGGCTTTAACCACTGAGCTAGCTTCTTCCCCTAAGGAGTCTGCAAAAAACACACAATACAAGGCCCCACATCCCCTCCTGACATCCCCGTCTGCCTTCTTCTCCATTATTCTCTTCCTGTGACATCGAACTTCCCCCACCCATGTCACCTGCAGTACCATCTACACTTCTCTACCCTCTACCCCTCCAGCCTGGTTCTGCCTCTGCTCCTCATGCCCTCCGACCTACATTCACCATGGCCTTCTAGAGTTACTAGTCAAATGGGCACCGAAAAGCCGTCCTCTTCCAAGACTTCTCAGCTGCGTCCAGCCCCACCGAGGTTTCCTTCCATCCTGCGACACCTTCTCCCCTCGGCTTCCCTGACGCCAGGGTTTTCCGGTTTTCTTCCTCCCTCTCTGGCTGCTGCTTCTGACATGACTTGGTCTCATCTTTCTCCTTTAAATATTGAAGTGTCTCAAGACCCAATTAGTTCTAACCTTGTTCTCTCTCCCTTGGTGATCTGACCCCTACCTTGGTTTCAAACACCATCTGTATTGTTGGCATTAACTAATGAAAACCCAGTTCCTAAGGAAGGTTTTTCCATTATTCATAAAGCATCAGCCAAATTTATCTTTTCTGAAACCCCATGGAAGAATCACATTATTGTCTCCTGCTAAAAACCGTCAATAAACCCCCTTGCCTTCCACTGGTGGGGTCCCCGTCCTCTCTCCACTGGGGCTCCATCATCTTCACTTTGGCAACTACCAAAGAGTCCATAGTAGATGCTCAGTAAAGGCTTATGAACTCAAGAAAGGCTCCTGATGATAAAGTATTTGGTGCATAATTAGAAAATGTAAGGATGAATATATCCAGGCTTAAATTGGACTTTTAAGGCTTCTCTAATTACCTTTTGTCTTAGGAAAACCTTAAGATGATTTGTAATAGAAAAAGTAATTCCAACAACATTTTAAACTCATGGGGCTAACAGACTTCAGTTTGCTGGGGCTGTGGCTCTGCTTGCTAGCTGTGTGATTCCAGGAAAGTGCATTAACACACCTGAGCTGCAGTGTCTTCAACTACCAGATGGGAACAATGATAGCTCCTTCTTGGTGGTGTTGCAAAAACCAAATCACATATCTCATGTCCAGTGCTAAGGGCAAGGTGTGGCACATTTGTAACTATGAAATAAATATAGAAAAACTCATTCTCCAGGAAAATTAAATTAACAGTAAGAGAGAAAAGGGGGTGGGAGGATTCAACACAGGCACTGCCCTGTACCCAGACAAGGACAACATAGTTTCATAAAATATTGGAAATGCCAAAAGGCTTTCTTAATTCCCACTGAGTAGTGACGGTTCACCCTATCTTCACGGTGACCTGGCAATAAAACCAGGAGACAGACTAATGCGATGTTATAACCCAAGCATGTTATATCAGCCTTTCATTATATGTGGTTGTTTAAGGAGACGCATGGCTTAACCTGTGGTAAATTTAAATCTGTTTAATGACTTGTATTATAACAAGCCCCTACCATAAATAACAATTCCCAGGAGAGGAGGCAGCCTCGTGTCCCATTACCGTGTCATTCCTACAGATAACTGGCAGCACGAGTGGGGCGACCTGGATCACCAGAGAGTATTTATCAGACACTCACAGGTGCATTACGTGGTGTTGGACACCAGCTGAAGGATGTCAGGCCTAATCCCACTGACAACAGGTAAATTCCCATCAATCTGAGCCACAGTCAGGCCTGCAAACACTGGCCCACAAGAGCAGAAAACCACCACCTCCAAGTCTGCCTTAGGCTGTGGCTCTCTACAAGCCCAGGGCCAGCCTCAAGGAGAGACACTCTGCCCAGCCCTCCTCCCAAATCAGTGGGAAGACAGGGTTGGAACACAGAAGTGGGGGCCCCAGCCGCAGGCCAGGCATCAGGACCCCTGCGGCACTGGTAAATTTAAGTGTAAATCTCCCAGGAACTCCTGACAGACAGGCCTCCTGACAGCTATGCAATTACTGCTGATGGCCGACCTTCCAACGAGGTTCCTTTGAATTATAGGAATCTTATTAGAAGCCTCTGACCTCTTGAATTTGCGAGGCAGAAATTGTCCAAAATCCAATATTCTTATTTATGCTAATTCTGCAAAAAGAAAAAGAAAAAAGAAAACTCTAATCAGACAGAAGGACAGACAAGTATCTGTGTTCAAAGATGTGACACCCTTTCTCACCTGGAGGACTCTTTGCACCAGAACCCAGAACCAAAGGTTGCACAAAGCCAACAGCCTTTCTGGTCCTCTGTGGAAAAAGTTCTAGCCCTCTCTTCTTCCAGAAGACAAGAGGAAGTGGTAGGTAAGAAAGCGACCAAGAGAACTCAGCTGTTTTTGCTCTGGTCCCCACTCCCTGGTGGAGATGATGGGGCTGGAATGGGAAATCAGGATTCCGAAAGGAGGTGGTGGGGACTGTGCTGAGGGATGTGGCTGGCCCAGGGAGCAGGCTGAGACAGAGGGGCGGAGCTAGTGAAGGGAGCCATTCTCACTATTGGGTTGGGCTTCACAGGGGGCGGGGCTAGAGGGGACGGGGTCCAGCTAGGGAAGACTGGACGGAGCAGATGTGCAAAGGCAGGGCAGTGCAGAGGAAGTGTTGATTCCAATTCACCCTACGCATAGGGGATTCTCATTTTTTTAATGTTTTATTTTTAATTATCATGGAATTTTATTTTTTTAATAAAAGGGAAAAAATTAAGAAATGTAAAAGCCCAGGTCACAAGGCCACCAGGTGCCAGCCCATTATATGGCCTTTAATTTTCTTTTCCATTCAGAATTCCTTGGGTGGAGGGCTCCCGCCTGCAGCCTGGAGTCACCTGCTAGGAAGGCTCTGATGACTTCAGGCGTCCCAGGCACTCAGTGTCTCCCCGGAATATGTCGCCTTGCTAATCTGCATCTAGGCAGCGTATGTTATGTAAGCTGTATTAGGTTCAAGGGTGTTTCACTAGCACAGCTTACTGGGGACTGCATTTTCTCTGGGGTGCCCGGCAAGCTCTACATCAAAGCCTGATTGAGCAGAAAATATGTGCTAATGTTCACAGCAGTACTCTATTATAGTATAAGTGTGCTTGTAAATATTCACTACATGTTATTACGCCATTTGAACCAAGAATATTGGAAGGTGAAAGGTCGGCCTAATGCTCTCTCCGGAGGCAGCAGTTTTGAATATAACCAAATGGGATAATGGTCAGAAATACCCAGAGGGGGCAATGTAACACGTCGTAAAGAATTGTGCTGTGAGTTTTAAGTTTTCAGGACAACAAAGATGCCCGGAGATGGCTCATAAGCAGTCATTATTAATGGAATGACAAGGCTAATGTTAAGCAGAATGTCTTTGCGACAATAAATCTTGTCCCAGCGCCATTAGTACTCCTTACAACTGCAAATAGCAGTTAGGTTATAACCTAACATGGCAGAATTTTATCCTCTCAATCTCTAATGTATTTTATAATGCTGTTAAAGTCAGGAATCGCAACTGTTTAAGCTCACTTAATCTAGGAGAAGTTTAAACACGAATTTTAAATGCAAAAACTGCTTTGATATTAGTTTTTCTTAATTAAATAGGAGATTTTTATAAGAAGGAGATCTTTTAAAACAAGCATCAGCCTGCTGTAGATGAGCATTGTTGAATCTCAAATGCCACACTTTTATTCAGGCTCAACTTCGACTACCTGATGTGATGTCATATTAAAAAAAGAAAGAAAGAAAAGGAAAGAATTACCTTGGTGGCGCAGCCGGGCTGCAGGTTTATTTGTTGAACTTCAGATACATGTGTAAGTATATCCACGTTGTGTTTAAGCGCCTACTGAGGACTGACTGGTCTTTAAGATGACTTGTTCGTATGCATTTTCAACACAGTTTCCTTTTAAATCATGTTAGCTTGTCCTGTCTTCCAACTGGACTTTGATTAAATACAACAGAATATTTTGAAGATAAACATTGTTCCTCTCTTTTTTTTTCCTTCTAAATAATCACAAGAACATAGACAATGAGAAATCAATACTGATGCCAAAGAACACCCCCAATGGAAACAGCAGCTGTTCCCAGGATGCACCCAGACCACCCTTGTCTGGCTCCCTGGGGTGCTAGGTCAGGAGAGGACCAACCCCACAAATGGGACAGTGCAAACCATGAGAAGGCGTGCAGAGGAACTCTGCTTGGGTACTCCCATCACCGCAGATCCACAAAAGGAAGGCTGCCGGTTCTCTGCCCCACCCTAGAATCCTCTATGCACTGCAGGCAGAGGCTCCAAGATGCCCTGACCTGCCTGGACCTGTAGGGTGACGTCCACCTGCCTCCAGCTGCACGGCTGGCCACAGGGCACCCGTCCAGTCCCAGGAGGCATTTTCACCAGTCCTTCCCACCTGACCTGGAGATGTTGTAGCCTGTGCCAAGAGCACTCTGAGTCAGCAAAGGGCTACATGGTGCTGTGCATTCTGGCCACGGACCTTCTCCTCATTGTAATGGTGTCTCCCCTGGGGACATGGTCACAAAGAGCAGGCAAGTCTGGCACAGCAAGCCAGCAGGTTGCTGAAGCTTTTCCAGCAGCTCCGTTGGAGGAGACTTAGGGTCAATGGTCAGTTGTTCAAACTCGCTGCCTTGATAACAGTAATTGCAGCAGTTTACATATGTACACCTTCATATATGTGCTAGTCATTCTGTCACAAAACCCATCATGAGGATGGGGAAGCTGAGGCAGGGACTGGCGAGTGTCCACGAGAGGCAGTCAGCAGGAGGTCCAGGCTTGCACCCTGGTCCTCTGGGTGTCCTCCATCTGGCTCTGGCCTCTGGATCAGACCCTTTTCCTTATGAGTGGCATGAGGTGTCATGGATTCCTAAATTTCAAAGCCACTTTCAGATACCTGCAATAACATTATGTTATCAATGTGAAGCAAATAGCACATTGTGATTGCCACAATTCTTACTTTCTGTATAATAAACACCAAAGTATTTTTCTTATTCTTGATATAAACTCTCTAAATTCTCTGGACTCCTCCATCAAGCAAGTGTTTTTAACCTTTATTCACACAGCTGGAAGGACGCTTAGGGCCACTGTAGAGGCAAGAAAATTAAAATGCAAAAAGAAACGACCGATCACAGAGGCCCAGTGCCCAAAGTAAGTACTAGATCCCATGTTCCCTGTTTGTGCCAAAGCATGTCTGTTCACCACCTAACCTGGACTTGTAATTCCTATAGGAGCCACAACAGGACCAGGTCTGGCTGGATGTGCTGAAGTGGAAAAGTCTCCATGTGGGCTAAGTGGGAAGGACAAGCTGCAGGATACACACGGCCTGACCCTTGACACGTATGCACATGCACACACACACATGGATGAGTACATGCACACACCTGCAGGCATAGCTGCACTGCTGCACATATGTGAACATATCCACACGTGTGCACAGCCCCGTCAGCACACACACTGTATTTTCAGGTGAGCATTGTCCAGAACGGCACGCAGAGAGCTGATGCCAGTGGTTCCCTCAGGGAAGGTCCCAGGGTCAGGGGGTAGGAGAGACAGAAAGTGTTTTAGAGAATTGACTTTACCTGATTGTTGAACAAGACTTTTAAAAAATCTTTTATTTTTTTAAGTTTATAAGACTTAAAAAAAAAATCTTGTAGAGATCAACACACATCTTTTTAAATCACTGTTGCTGAAAAGAATGAAGAGAGGCCTGGCACGGCCTGAGTACTGTGACAAGTGCCCCCAGTACCCCACAGCCCTTGGATCTTTTCCCACAAGGTGCTGTTTTCAAGTAGCCTCAGAGCCTCATGCTGAGCTGACGAGACTTGAGGGCTGCAGGGTCAGAAGGAGCAAGCCCCCCCCGGTTTTCAAAGGTTCCAGCTCTGCCCTGCTCAGTGGGCATCCCGGCAGGGCTCTGAGCCCCTCTGTCCAGGCCTGGGCTCCCTGGGCAGCCAGCAAAGCCCACACTCCGGGGATCACCAGGGAGCTTGGCCTCGCCAGCAGCAGCTGGACGCCAAGAGGCTGCCCAGGCAGGCTCTGCCCAGCCGGGATGGGGACTGCGATTTGCCACCCAGAGGGATGTGCTTTAATTGAAAATTTATGTTTAATTGAAGAGTCACCTGTTTTATGTGAGATCAGAGAGCAGGCTCCCCTCTGATTTGTAATGGGGACAAGAAGTATATCATTACATGTTTACTTTGTGAGGGATGGAAGTTTCATATTTAATTCATACAAGAATTCCTTGGCTAGGAAAGAAAGGTTTTTAAAAGCCAGGCTCACACGGATATTTAAAACTCCCAACATCTTTACTGCACAGGTTCCTGTGTTGTTGGCTTATGTCCTTCTGCACTTGGCGTTCAATGGAAGGAAAAAAAACCAGAAAGGCCAAGTTGTCCTCACGCCATTTAAGAATTACGGTGAGCTTGAAGGCCAAGTTGGAAATCAATGACATTAGAAAAAGAATGTGCAGAAATAGAATTAAGGGTTAATAACTTTATTATTAAAAAAGCATACAAATGGCTAAAAAACCATCCCAATCACTTGAAAAAGGGCAGAATTAAGTAATTCCAAGAAGAATACAAACTTTAACATGAAGAAAAATATTTAACTACATGGTTAATAAAAAAAAATGAGTATTGAACATTGCATAATTCTTCACCTAGCCAACTAGCAGAAATGTTGAATGGTAATATCCAAAGCAGCGATGGATCAGTGAAGTGGGGAATCTCCTGTCCATATTGCCAGGAGTCGGAGAGCACCGGGCAGCAGATTTGGAAGACAGTTTGGGAAGAAGTAATATGAACCTTAAAATATTTGGGTCAAAACCTTTGACCTCGTAATTTTTGTTCTGGGAATCTAACCAAAGAAAATGATCTAAATATATAAAAGGCTTTATAAAGATGTTCACAGAAGTGTTATTTATAATAAAAAATTTTAAAACAACCTCAATGTCAAAAAAAAAAAGAGGAATGGCTGGCAAATTAGAGTTGTTACATGCGATGGAGTATTTTGTGATCATACAAACTCTATGTGGGCTATAACATTTTTCCAAATATTATCATCCGAGGGAAAATAAAAGCAAGTTGAAGTTTTATATTCTGATTGATTACAACTGAAAAACAAACCTACAGGGAAAAATCAGTCGGAAAGAAAATCTACTAATATTTTAATCACATTTGGGAACCACAGGTGATTTCAATGCCTTTTATGTTTGTTTGTTTAGGTTTCAGAATATTACCCATGACAGTGCGTTATATTTTATATAAACACAAAACATTTTAAGTTAATTTAACGTAAACCTGGAAAGATAAGTTATAGAGAGGTTTCAGGTGAGGCCCTGGTTTTACTGGTCAGGAAAGGGGCGCTAAGAGGCTCTGTACTGCCCTAAGCCACAGCTCTAATTAGAGAATAGCACCTCTGTAGAATTTGCCGCTCAATATTTGTTAATTGTATCAACTCCCATTAATTAATTAATTCTAGTGGGATATTATTTTCTAACTAGATGTGTGTCCTGGGAAAATCACCACTTGTCTCTTTCACCCAACAAACACACCCTGAGGCCTAAGCCAGAAAAACAGAGGCACAAAGACGGGTCCCAGTGCCGTGGGGTGAGCGTATTCTACCCCACGCATGCGGCGTTCACGTCACTGAGGAGAGTACAAAGCAGAATTTCAAAAGGAAAAACACCGTCCAGGTTATTTTTAAGTGCCTGCAGGTGTAGGGATTAATGGATTCATTGGGTGAAATAAAAACTTACGATAGAGTTCTTGTAGCAAATTTCACTTGCTGACACCCTTACAAGATAAGCACATCTTCAGACGGGCCCTGAGTACAATTAAAGTTCCTGTTGACCTAGACAGGGAACAATCCACGTGGTAGTCAAGACCTGCCCCTGGGGGCGAGAAGGAGGGTGGAAGGCAGGAATAATGCCACACCAGCTTCCTGCAAGGTGACAGGCACTGGTCCTGCAGGGTCCAGGTCTCTGCATCCAGCCCCACATTCCAGGAGGTCCGTGATGCCAGATTCTGAAGTTCAGGGACCCATCCTTCCACTGACCATGCAACTGGTTCTGGACAAACCCCACACTCTTGTCCTGCCTCTGTTTCCCCATCTGTAACGTGACGCAGATCACTGAGAATGCACCCTCTACTTTTTCTTGGTTGCTTTTTTAAAGCTTAACACAATGAGAATAATTTCACTAGATCTTATCAACTTAACCTAAATCACTTGCTGGTATAAAGATAAATTGGAAATACTAATGCTTAGTGAATACATTACTCTTTACTTCTTTTACTTAGTGAAACATTTAATTAGTATTTACTAGAAAATTACTATCAATTACTAAAAATGACTACAAATTACTAGCAAAATGGATAAATTTTCTCTCTACCACTAAAATAAATTCAATTACTAACTTTAAGTAATTGCAGGTAATTTATTTCTTGGAGGGCAGAGAGCTGTAGACAAACTGGAAGGAGATGATTAAGATGCTTGGAACGGCTGATTTATGAGGGAAACTTAAATAGCTAAATCTGGGTGGCTGAGCAAAGCCAAGTGGAAACACACGCCGCAAGATATCCGCAAATAGCTGCCCAGGCGCACATGCTCTCTGTGGCTGAGCACCGGGGAGGGGGCGGCTACGGTGCCAAGGAGATCAATTTAATCAGGAGCTTTCTGCTAAAATACTTAGAGGTTTTCGTGATGGTGAAATCTGAGACCCTAAATGGTTTCCCAAAGGAAGTCATCAACACCCAACTGTTAGAACAAAAGGAGAGAGAATACTTTCTTTGCAGAATGATTCCAGAGGTTTTTCTTAGACGGGAAAAGAGAGCTGTAGGTGCCAAGTTTTAAATGATTTGTTGCCCCCGCAGGTTTCAGCAAAATAAAAATGTCTTCTGTACCTGACAGCTGTGCGTTTTGTCCCTATGTGGTCACCACTGCCGTGGCACTGTTGCGTGGGTATCTGGGGGTGGCATGGATTCTGAGGGAGCTCAGAGCCATTGTCCTTTGGACCCCATCTCCTGCCCATGCCTGGCGCGCTCCACACCAGCCTCACCCCACAGTGCCCAGCCTGTAGTGCTGCAGAGTCTGGTCTTATTTGGGAAAAGGAGACAAAAAGGCACATTAAGGAGCCCTGAATGACATTTGGGACTGAGAACGTATGACAAATGGGGACTCAGATTCCCCAGCCCAGGATGGAGTGAGGCGCAATAGTGGATTTGAAGTCAAAAGACCCAAGTGGGTTCAAATCCAGTTCTCCAGATCTCTGGAGCTGTGTGACTTTAAGCAAAACACTTAGTCACTTGCAATCTTGGGCTCCTCATCTGTAAAATAAAAATTATGGTCGCTACTGAAGATTAAATAAACACAGCTCCCCCTGGACGATGGAATAGTCAACAATAGAAAGGGAGGAAACATCACCCCCTGAAAAGACTTGGAGAACCTCAAATGCACAGTGTGCAGTGAAAAAAGACGGTCTGAGAAGGCTCCAACTCTCCCCGTCCTGGAGAGTCAGACTGCACAGTCACCCTGCGGTGTGGCTCCGACTGTCCCCATCCTGAGGAGTCAGACTGCACAGTCACCCTGCAGTGTGGCTCCGACTGTCCCCATCCTGAGGAGTCAGACTGCACAGTCACCCTGCAGTGTGGCTCCGACTGTCCCCATCATGAGGAGTCAGACTGCGCAGTCACCCTGCAGTGTGGCTCCGACTGTCCCCATCCTGAGGAGTCAGACTGCGCAGTCACCCTGTGGTGTGGCTCCGACTGTCCCCATCCTGGAAGAGTCAGACTGCACAGTCACCCTGCGGTTTCAGGATGGGGAACAAGCAGGTGGAGCTCTGGGAATTTCAGGGCACAGGCACGATTGCCTGAAGTAGGGTGATGGTAAGTACACGATGTTACATGTGTGTCCAGCCCACAGAATGTCCAGACCCGAGAGTGGGCCTGACAGAGACTGTGGACACCAGTTAACATTAACAAGCCAATACTGGCTCCAAGACTGGCTCTTCAGGTGCTCAGAGGTCCCACACTAATGCAAGATGCTAAAAGCAGGGAGATAGAGTGTGAGGCAGAGGGGCCTTGGTGGAGACTCTTTGCCCTTTCCATTCAATTTTCTGGCCTAACAAATAAAATCTAAACAATCAAATAGCAACCTCACAGGGTTGCCACACACAGTGGGGCTAAGGGCTGATGTGGACGCGGACAGCGTCTGTGAGGAGCATATAGAAGTCAGAGTGATGGTCTGGTTACAGGCTTCCCACTAGGGTTCAGGCCACACACAGGTGGGGTTTCCAAACCCAGCCCTCCTCCAAGCCCCCCCACCACCACCCAAGATGAACCGTGTGCTCCACAGCAACTGAGAGGCGGGACTCTGCGGCATGCTGCTACACAGAGAGTCCCCAGGTGGCATGCTGCATACACAGACAGTCACCTAGAGGCCAGGGTTGGACGGCTAGTGGCAAAGGCCAGTGGCTCACGCAGAACTTGTGGCTTGCAGACCACACCACCGGAACTCCAGTCACTGCACTTCTAGTCAGCCCAGTTCTGTTCCCAGGACCCGACTTCCCACCCCATGGCCCAGACTGCCATCACCCAGGCCTTTCTGACTTTGCAATCTTGGCCAGTTTTTCTTCCTCTTGTTGGGACACTGAGGTTTGCGAGCAGCTCCTCCTAACACCGTGGCTTCTGTTCAAGCCAGGTTTGCCATTCCATCATAATGTCACAGCATCCCGGAGGAAGGCACTGCTGCCAGGCCCCGTCAGTCAGGAAATTCCTGGAAGCATAAAAATGACCAGTAAGAAGAATCTCTGTCCCTTCCACAATTTCAGTGGTGTGCAATGTGCAGTAATTTATTCCTGAGAGCCACATTTACCATCCTGCACGGGGGAGTCAGAGACAGGGACAATCTGGTAGGAGGGTGCCTTTATGTCCAGCGGCCAGGTGCTTTCAGGCTGAGCCCGTAGCTACTGAAATGCAGGTTGAAAAGAAATGCAACAGTGCGTGCATCCCAGAGGTGGCTTTGGGATGACCAAGGACATCATTTAATAATGTGAGATGAGGCTTTTGTTCACTTGTCTTAGATTCCTGCCCACAACCTACACAGTGCAGAAAGTTCTTTTGTTGAGGAGTAGCTGCCCATCTATGCATTCTGGAGACTCATCCAAACACCCTGGGCCCACCTGCTCTGTGGGACTTTGAGGCTGAACCAAGTCTCCGAGGTGAGTAAGTTTCTGTAACCCCGACAAAGACACACGACCGTTTTGTACCATGTCATACAATATCAGCTTAACACACCACCATCTGGAAAAATCAACCCCAACTACTTCTATGTAACTTGCGAAGGCATTTAAATTGGCTCTGAGTGCAGCCGTAAAGCAGGTTGGCAGATACCCTCTGCCAACAGCTTGGTTTCAACTTAACGTTGCAGTTGTGCTCTGCGGTGGAGAGAGAGCTCAGGTGCAGGCAGTCTCTAGGTATTCACCTAACAATGCCCACTATACAGAATTTTCTAGAACAAGTTCACAAAAAAAAAGAAGAAAGGAAGGAACCTCTCTGAACTAGCCGAGGAGCGTGGCCCTCTACGTGGCCCTGGCGTGGCTCTGGTATTGCCTAGGAGCCCTGTGCACAGTCCTCTCTGGGAGGCTTTGCTGGCCTCACTCAGGTTCACCTTTAACAAGTTTACCTCCCGAGATTGGTGGATGGTGGGCCTGATCGCCACACCAGTGCAGGGTGGGCGGGGGGTGGGGGGGATTAGGTGTCTGGCAGCCGTTATCTGTCTCCACGCCTGTGCTGCACATGGACCGACTCGACCCCCAGGCCCTGGACCAGCTGGCACCAAGACCTGGCAGGTGTGGTTCCCCCTCCCAGAGGGTACCAAGTGTGCCCACCTACTGGTGCCTTGGTTGGGGGCTGGGAGTTTCCAGACAAACCAACCCCCCAGGACCCCTCTTGAGGCAGCTCCCCCACTGTGGTTTAGATTGTGGGGTCCTTTCCAGAGCCAGCACCTCTTCTCTCCAGTTCTGCAGAAGGTCAAAGGCTTGACCTTTGCTAACCCCTCCCAGTGCTGGCCAGATAAAACACAGAACACCAGTTAAATGTGAACCCCAAATAGAATACAACAATGCTTTATCATAAGCATGTGCTAGTGCTTTGATTATATTTTAAATATGTCAGATACACTTATATCAAAAACGTTCTCATGGATCTAAACCTCAGAGCAGGGACCCTGTGTTGTTACTACTGACTCCGAGCTGGCTTTGCTCAGCCAGCCCAGTCTGCCTACCTGGAGCTAAACTGGCTTCTGGTTTCCACACTATCACCCCACATGAGCTCCCTTGACCAAGTGGGCCTTCTTGCAACTTCTCATTCTATTCACTATTAAATTTGGCACTACCAATATTCTTCAGGTCTGGTGATTCCCAACTGCAGAAGGGCCACCCAGGTTCCCTGCTCACAGTGCCCAGCCCTGCCCTTGTCAGCACCACATGGTCTCCAGCCGAGACCTTGCCACACACACCACACCACCCAAGCTTTTAAGATTGGTCAAATGCATGCTATTAGCCAGTTGGTGTGCACCAGACAGCAGTGAGCACCTACTGTGTGCAGCGCAACTACTGTGGGCAGCGCACTGTGTCTTGTGCTTGGGATGGGCAGAAATCACCTCCAGGGAGCTCCAGACCCACGTCAACACTTCACATAAGCCCACAAGTCCTCACCAAAAACTCTTTGGCCAGATGTGTTTTGAACTCAAATTTTTTGGATCTTAAAAAGATAATGTGGTACATATGCCTTCTATTATATGTTATATTTATATGACATTACATATAATATATGACAAATACCCCCCAGTGGGCTCTACTACAGCCTCAAACACAGAATGGGACCAGGACAAGGCGAGTAAGGGGCCTGGGCACAGGGCCCAGGGAGGAGTTCAGGACTGGGCATCTGAGCCCTGCCTCTCTGTAGACCTTTATACTTCCACAGTGTCATGAAACCATCAATGCCAGATGACTCAGAAGGACTCCAAGAGTCACATATTAGTTCAAGATGGCCTGGGAAGAGTCACATATTAGTTCAACATGGCCTGGGCCACCCATGAGCTTTGGGCCCAGATGTAAGAAGGACACCTCATGTTTTTCTGAGCCTGTGAATTTGGTGGTGGGATCTGGGGGCAGAGCAGGTACATGCTGTGGCTGACGTGTATATGGGGCCTGCCAAGGCAAGAGGCGTGCCCTGGTCACCCAACCTTGCAGGGACGTTGTGGACAGGAAATAAGGATCTTTCGGAAGTACATCTTCTGTCCCATTAACCAAGCCGCAGGATTCCAGAGGAGTTTGCTTCCTGGCATGCTGAGAAAGCAGGCACGGGGGGAGGGGAAAACTGCCTTCTGGGCCCAGCTCACTGCTCATAAGGGTGACCTGGGATTAGAGCTGGATCCTCACTCTCACCATA
Source organism: Otolemur garnettii (assembly GCF_000181295.1). NCBI lineage: Eukaryota > Metazoa > Chordata > Mammalia > Primates > Galagidae > Otolemur > Otolemur garnettii. The sequence continues at coordinate 3,638,425 of NW_003852470.1, read as the reverse complement.
GGGGGGTCTTCCCGGCCAGTCAAAGGCCCCAGGGTGCAGCCCACCCCGGCCCTGCCCTCATTCACTCCATTCGGCCGACTCTTGGCTGATGCCCCGACCTGGTCTCTGCTCTCATCTGTGCCCCCAACCGTTTGCAGGGAGCCCTTCCCCAAGTGCAATCTGTGGTCATCACTCCTCCCTCTAATCAGCTAGTGGCTCCCACTGCCCTCAGGATCACAGCTCAGCTCCCTGAGCAGCACAGGAGTTTCTGTGGCTGACACTCTCTAGACCAGGAGGCAGCAAACTTTTCCTGTAAAAGATCAGAGTGTAAATATTGAGGCTTTCTCAGCCTCAACAGCTCAGCTCTGCCATCAAAGCACAAAAGCAGCCAGAGGTCATCTGGGAACAAGTGGAGGGGGCTGTGTTCAATAAAACTTTATTTTCAAAAATAAGTAGCTGACTGGATTGGGCCCAAAGCTGAAGTTTGCTGATGCCTGCTGTGTAGTTTCCTCATTGTGTGTCGAGGACATGGCCAGCAGCAACCGGGGCTCCTGGAAGGCTATTAGGGAGTGGAAGTTGCCATCAAGGTATAACCAAGTTGCTCACTAACCCAGTTGGTGCCTTTCTGAATCCACAGCAGGGGCTGGGCTGGGAGGTGCATTTCCTTAAGGCACTGACGGGCAGGTTGGGGCACTCAGGTGCGTCCCCAGCTATGACTCTTCGGACTAAGACCAAAGACAAGAAACTGAGGCTCTGGAGACAATTGCACAGGCCTCCCAGTTTCATGGGAGGGAATGAAGCCAAGCAAGGTGACGCTGGGCCTTCTCGGGACCTTCATGGAAGACAGGGCGACGAGACGGTCACAGAACAGGAGCCACAAGCCACAACAGCCCATGCACAGGAGGAGAGGCCTGTCCACACATGATCACAGAAGTGCTTGCTTTGGTCTGAATGCCGGTGTCTCTCCAAAATCCATGTGAAGAAAGATGAACCCCAAAGGTATGGCGTTAAGAAGTGGGGACTTTGGGGAAGTGATTAGATCGCGAGGGCCCCACCTGAGTGACTGAAGAGGCCTCACAGAGCTGCTGGGCCTGTCATCTCTCCTGCCACGTGAGGACTCAGCTTCTACCCGTTCTGTCCCTTCCCCTTTGGCCCTGTCTGGACACAGCGAGAAGGCACGACCATAGAAGCCACGAGCAACCTTATCAGACCTGGAATCTGCCGATACCTAGATCTTAACTCAGACCCATAGAAAAATAGAACTTGATTCTTTATAAGTCAGATAGTCTCGGGTACTGGTGATAGCACCAGACACAGTCTAAGGCAGTTCATCAAAACCAGAGCAATGTATGATTTTTAAATGGAAATGCCCCTGCCCTCTCCTAGGCTGTTGGCAGCAATGGGAATGGACAGAACTTGGGAAAAGCAATCTGGAAATGCACCTAAAATGGACCAAACCCTACCTAGGAATGTCTACATGGTTCTCCAAGGCCTGTGGGCAATTCTGAAGCTGCGGTGTGTGGGGACCAGGGGACCAGGGCACCAGACGGGCGTCGTGCAGCTGCTCAGAATGACATCTAGGACTTGCCACAGCACAGCAACAGGCTTCAGTTCACAGGGTTATAATAAAAAGCACAACACAAAATTATGAAAATTTTAAATATATATAAAGTAAATTGAAAATGACATTGAAATAGTAACCTCAAATGAAGCGTTCATTTCTTTATTTAACAAACATCTTTGAGCACCACCTATGGTCCAGGGTAGCAGTTTTCAGACCTTTTTGGTGTTAGGACCCCTTTATTCTCTTAAAAATTAATGAGACCACAAAGAGCTTCTGTTATATGGTCGTATCGATTGGTATTTACCATATTAAAAAGTAAAATTGATAACTTCAAAACTATCTCTTCATTATCTCCTTTTTAAAATAGACAACAATAAGTTAGCATGTTAATACACAGAACACGTATAGAGAGAGTGGTATTGTTGTACATTTTTGCAAATCTCTCTAAGTCCTGCCTAACAGGAGACAGCTGAACACCTGTTTGTTTCTGCATTCAATTTGTTATGATATCACACTTCATGTAAACTCTGGAAAATTCCACCCTGTACTCACGAGAGAATAAAAGTGAAAAAGGCAAACAATGTCTTAGTTCTTTCAAAACTAGTTTTAACTTGTTAGGAAAATAATTTTGACCTCATGGGCCCCTGAAAAGGTCTGGAGGACACCAAGGGTCCCTGGATTACACTTTGAGAACCATGGGCCTATGCATTGTTCTAGGTTCTAACTGTAAATCAAGGAAAAATAGGGCAAAACAAAGCCGAGCTCTCACATAGACTCTCTCACAGTCTGCTAGGGAAAGAAAGAAAACACGCCCGTCATCCGCAGGCAGTGAGTGCCAGAAGGGCACGGCAAGTGTCGGAGACCTGCCTTAGCTCAGGGCGCCAGGAAGGCCTCACAGATGAGGCGACACAGGGCTGGCCGAGGGCTGGGGGAAGACGGCTTGTTGGAGGCCACTGCGTGGCAACTGTGAGGATCTTTCTGTTTTCCTGCTTTGTTCAAGTTCTTGTTAAAGACCAAGGCACAAGTGCAACTTCAATTTTGAACAAGCTGAATATCTTTTTAAATGAAGGCCCTTTACAGGAATGCATCCATCAGTGAGACATTGTCCACATGACACTCCACTGAGGTTCCACAGTGGCCATCACGATGGTCCCCAAGAGAAGGGCCAGGGAATTCATGATGCGTGAGGTCACTGGCAGCCCCCGAGACAGGACGGTCTCCTTTGGGAGATGAGCACACACAAAATTGGCACCTCGCAACTCTCTGCTGCTCCCAGTTTGTTCCTAGGTCTTACCTGATGGCCTCAGTCTCCCCAACTACCACGCAGGGTGTGGCATAAGCTCAGAGAGGGGTCCATTCCCCCCAGGGGTCTCTGGCTCGGTCTGCTGCACAGGTGCCACGTGAGCCTGCCCCCGTCCCAGGCCCTGGCTCTCAGCACCGCCCACTTGCAGCAGTGAGACCCAAGAAGAACAAGCTAGGCTTTGCCCAAACTAAAAAGCAACAGCTTTACTTTTTATAAATAATAAGGGTGCATTTCTTAAGTATATGAGGTCAATAAAGTTTTCAAACTTATCCTAGAAAAGTACCACATACCTCATTGCTAATATCACTGTGGTCACCTCCAAAGTGCTCCCCTGGGGAAGCTGTGCACTGGCACCAGGGCCTAGACTGCCCTTCAGAACAATTTTGGAAGCTTTTCTGAAATTGCCACCAGAACTGTCCCCATACATGGTCTGACGATTGAGTTCAAAGATGGCTAAGGGGGACACTTCAAAGGTGACTAGAGTGATGTCCAGCACTTCTTACAGGGTGAGTTCAAGCACTTAACTGTCCAACCTCGTGCACGTGGAAATGGTGCTGCTTGTGTTCCCGAATACTTCAGAGCAGAAGGGAAGATGCTCCCAGGCCTTGGACTGGAGGACTCTGATGTCTCAGCTATGAGTGTCCTGCAGCTGCCATAACCACCTGTCACAAAGTAGGAGGCTTAAAACAAACATTTACCCTCTCTCAGTTCTGGATGCCAAAGGTCCCAGACCAAGGAGCTGGCAGGTTCACGCTCCGTCCACAGTCTGGGGGAGGACCTTCCCTGTTGCCCCAGGCGTTCCTTGGCTTGTGGCCGCCTCACTGCATGTGGCTGTCTTCCCCGTGCCTGTCTGTGTCCTGGTATCTCCTTCTTATAAAAACACCAGTCATGGTGAGGAGGCCCACTTTACCTGGTATGATATCATCATAGCTTCATTACGTGGCAATCGCCTCTTTCCAAAAAGGTCACATTCTTCACAGATACAGGGACTGTGACTTCAGCAGACCATTTGGAGGATGCAATTCAAGCAGCACCAGGAGCAAACTGGAGTCGGGGAAACCAGGAGGAGGCAACCCCAAGGCCAAGCAGACCAGCTGTGGACAGGGCTGTGGACAGGGCTGTGGATGCACCAGGAAGTCCTTCCTGGCCTGATGAGGTATCAACAGCGTGAGGGGGCAAAGAGGGCAGGACCCAGTGTGGGCAGCGAGTGTGCTTGGCCAACACCTCATGACAGAGGGAAGGAGCAGTCAGCATCAGCTGAAGGGGGACACGAGAGCGAGGAAAGAATTCAGTTTTGTTGCCATTGTGTGGTTGGAATTTGGGGAACAGGCAAGACGTGACTTTGTATGGAGCTTTGCATAGACAACATATTTGCCTGCTTGCTGAAACTGGAACTTCCGGGTACTTCTAAATTAAACACTTACTTTATTATTTACGTAATTAACACATCCTGTTTGTAAAAAGGCTACAAAATCTAGATAAGAAAAAATGCTAAAAGATAACCCTAATTAACATGTTTGTGGCTGTATCGCTCTAGACTTTCTATGCACATGAATGTACACATATTAATAAATATTTTAGATAAATGCGTCACACTCTACATAACATTTTTAAACTTCTTTTCTTGTTTAATCATATGTTGGAAACACTTCTTATACCTATGTATGTATATATGTATGTATGTACATTTATAAAATAACATGTACATATATGTTCATATATAGACATAAGTATATACAGAATGTTATTTTTAATAACAACATATATTCATACATTTTGTATGTATATCATTATTTAATGAACATAGAATTTTACTAAACATTCCTTGATTTTATACATTAGTCTGATTAATTTTTACCATAAATTGCTGGATCAAATGGTGTCACCATGCCTGTCTTATGCTCTATATTTGAGCCCTTTCCTGAAGCTAATCATGTCTTTTCAAGATTTTTGTCTCAAATTTGGGAATCCTGTGGAAGAAGAGATATGAGGCTCACAGCCCGTGGCAGCCTCAGTGCACCCGCCCTCCTAGATATATTTTTTAAATGAGGACTAGTTAAATAATGACTTGTTATGCAAAGTCAATTTTGTTCTGTAAGAGCAAAAGGAAGCAGAAAAATGCCTTTCCTGTTATATTAAACTCTGTATACTACCGGCCGGTCAGGCAGCAGTAGAAAAGTTTACGGCTAGCCCCCTCTTTGTCCGGATGTCCTTGTACTGATTCATGTAATCGATCGTTCAACAAGCACTTACTGAGCCCCAGCATCTGCAGGGCCAGAGGAGGTGGCGAGTGAAAGGTCATGTTTGGACATCAGGAACGTGCCCAGGGTGAGGGGAGACGTCCAACAGGGATGCTGAGAACCACAGGAGAGACCAGGCTCCCCACGCGGACGTGGGGGCCCAAGCATAGAGGTGAGAGCTGACATTGGGGGCTGAGGAGACCCTGGATCAGACAGCGAAGCAGACACAAACCAGAACCCCACAGGGAGCGGGAGGCAGAGAGGAGCTGGTGGAGGGTTCACGGTCTACCAAGGTACTTGTTTGTACATATCTTATTGGCAAGAATTTTAAAGATGATAAGACCCACTGTTGATAAAGGTTTGGGAGATCAGAAAACCCATCACTTTGGCTGAACTCTAGGTGGAAATCCCGTCGGAGGATATTTCAGTGGCACCCAGTGAAATGCAGAAAATGATGACCCTTGCACACCGTTGACCCACTTGAGCCACGAGAAGTGCTCACAAATACCCGTGTGTGTGTGTGTCTGTATGTGTGTGTTTCTCTGTGTGTGTGTGTGTGTGTGCAGACGTTAGTTTCAGCACTGTTGGCAGCAGTGAAAGATGCTCGCCATCTAAATCTCTGCCTGTTCACTGGCGCACTCTGCGGCAGCAGCACCACGAAGGCATCTAAGGTGCTGCTGGCCGTGGAGGAGCAGTAACCAGGCGGAAAGTGGCCCTGGGTACAAGAAGCTCAGACACTTCCATCTGTGTGGAGGGTGCCTGTGGGTTAGACTGTGGAATGTCTGGAAGGAAATATCAAGGCGCTCGAGGCAGCTCCCTCCGGGGAAGTTGGTACAGGGGTGACGGGCATCTGCTTTAACTTCACGTGGTTTAATGCTTCACAGTTTTGCATTTAACTTTGTTTCCGTCAAAAGCAATCACTTGAACAGGAGAGGACTGAGGAACTACCATGCCAGACAAATGGAGCCTTCCCAGGGAAGTGACGAGGACCTGAGTGGTGGAGTCACCCACTCACCTGCAGCAGACAAGAGGTAGAACCTCGGGACCTGGTTGCTGGTTACGCTCAGCATCCGATACACCCAAGTTCTACTTCAGCACTGAACAGAACAGGACTGTCAAATACTCTGGGCCCATGGCACCCCAGTGATAAAGGATCAGGAATCTTGGGGCACAAGGGCCTTAAGAGCTCTCTGGGTCCTGGGGTGCACACTGATGTGCCTGAGCTCTTCCTTCTCCTGCTGAGCCCCTGAGGCTTGGACTATTAAGTTGCTTGTCCAGGGTCCTCCCTAGGGATGTGACAGAGCAGAGACCACAGGCCCACCTGCCTCTGGGCTACAGTGCAGGGTCCACTGGTCCTGAGTGCCTGGTACAGATTGGATTCCATAGAGGACAGAGGGGTGCGGGACTCACCAAGGCAAAGCTAACACTATTATGGTCTATCTGTGTCCCCACATGTGACATTCATCGTACCCACAGGCTCTTCAAAACATAAAGTATAAACAAAGTTAAAAGTGAATCTTCACTGAAGGTAATTTGCAAAATTCAGAAAATTATGAAGAAGAAGGCAGAAATCCCAGAGGATCCACTGTGCCGTGGCTAAGCACTGTCCACCAGGGGCAGCAAGTCCTTCCACACACGTTGATGTTACAGAGATGTTCGTATGTTTTTTAACTGTCATCATCACAGTTTTTATAGAGCTCTTGTGCACACAACCCCAGATATGAGTGCAGGGACTGAACACTGGTGGAAATTGATCCAGTCGTCCTGATAATAACACTTCCTGCTCCTCCTCCTCGGGTGCCCTGTGCAGCTCCTGAGTTTGCCCTCAGCCTGCTGTTTGCTTGAAACTGCAGGTCACAGGTGCACCTGGAGTGATGCCTCCAGCCCCCCGGGGCACCTTTGGGCCAGACCGTCCCCTGTCTCCAAACACCACCATCCACTTGCAGATGCCTTGCCCCAGCACCTCAATTTAAATTCAGAAAAAAATTCTTCAAACATAATAGAGCTTTGCTGAGTCCATCAAGCTGTCACAGAGTTCTCACTTGTTCTCTCTTGAACCTTTAGTTTGGAAGACCACGGTTCCAGGGCGTTTCCTAGAGGAAAGAGCAGCCCATGCTCATAGGTTTCTGCCGTGTCAGAGCATGTTTGGGTGCTTGATTGGTGCACACGACAGCCCTCAGTCCCATTCATGCCCTTAGCCAACGCCAGCCCTGGCTGGAGGAGCCTGCACCCATCTCGCCCACCCCCACGTTCTCTCCAAAGGCTGTGCGATTGCAAACATTTGGGGAAATCGCATTGATACCTACATGATGTTTGTTTCATACTTGGCCAGTTTTATTACGCTATATATGGTGTTTCCTAGCACTTTAAATCCCTTTATATGATCAGCAAAGATCATAGTTATAACTACATGGAGGTTGCCTGTGTTCTGGGTAAAGGTCAGGTTGTCCTCCCAGCGGCCAGTGTAAATAAACATTAAGCACGCCTCGCCACTCTGCTGTTCTGGTGACACCGGCCTGCTCCTATTGCATCAGACTCACCAGGGCAACCCCATTCCCAGCTGTCCAGGTAAGACCAGGTACCTTGCAGGCCAAATACAGACAAATTACCAGTGACCAACTGAGGCCCCCTCAGATGTACCCAAAGTGTTAAGTCCAGTACCGTGTCTTGAAGATGTTGTCATGCTCAGAGGAGGCTGCAGTGGGTTGCAAAGCTGGTGATCGTTTGTCTTCTCACCAAATTTTATCTGAAAGAGCCCACTGCCCTGTGCCGGAATTGCCCTTTCGAGATGAGATGGTTTTTCCTGATGGTCAAGGTTGTTCTGAGCTCTAACTTAGGGTACCACTCATCTCCCTCAAGTTTTCCCACCCTTTGTTTTTGCTTTCTTATAAAACCCCTGTCCCCCTCCCTTTAACCTAAATTAAGTCCCTGCGAAGTATGTAAAATTTATTTCCAAATTGTGTCAACTTTTACGGGCAAAAACAATCAGGAAAAGCCACTGGCTACAAAAACTGCAAACAAAATGAACCTTTAAAAAGCTAATGACTTAAGGGTGGTGGTACAGACACATAAAGTATGTCGGGGGCTTACACTATTTGTCATTAGCACATATTCTGAAAGCTTGGCTAATATAATGTGACACAAAATTAGTCAAACACAATTCATGCAATATTGTTTAATTTTACTCCTCATTTAACTTGGTTTTAAGCAAAATCATTATGTCACATGATAACGTTCACTTGAACAAGAAATATTTCATGATGGTTGCTGCTTTTAGAAATGAGTTATTAGCGGCTCCGTGCTGAACACATTCTTAACTATGAAAACTATAAAGCTAATAGCTTAATCATATTTTGACACCATCTACATACTTTATGCATTATTTACAAGAAAGATATAAAAATGAAACCACTGACTATCTCACACAATACTTCACAGTCATAGTTAACTGGTTAAAAATATAACACATTCATCTTCCAGCGGCTCTATATTTGCATATAGATATTTGCATACCATGTTGCAATGTGCTGTTAATGTAAAATTTAACCTTTGTTCTTTCCCTCTGATGTGCAAGGTATACTCATTAAGTTAAAAATAATGGCAAAAATAAGTCTTCTGGTGATATACATTTCATAAATTATTCCCCAGAGCCGTGAGGAAAGGTAAAATGTGGGTGGGAAAATGTTTAATTGAATTAATTCCTCATTTTCTGTATTTTTATTTTACAACTCGGAGACAGAGCAATTTGACTAGTATATGTCAACCCTATGAATTGCAAAGGACCGCCTCTCAATTATTCAAGGTGTCAGCCCTACTAATCCCATACTAAAACAGTCCCACGTTTCAGGACGGAGACGAATGCAGGGTGCCACGTCGCGCACCTGTTAAATGGATGGCTGTTTATTCAACAGAGGGAAGACCACCATGCATAAAACATGCTGCCTTATCATTAAACGTTTGGGCAGAAACGTAGACGGTCTCAGCCTGCATCAGTAATAACATGCAAAGTCAGTTTCTAATTCAGCCCCTGCAGGAACTTTGAGAGAAGTGAGGTGAGCATTTAGAACGCTGGTAAGAAGACTCGGTTACTTAAATATCAAATTCTAAATTGTATGGTTCCTTGTTGACATATTTTAAGTTTAAAATGAGTTGTTCAGTTAGACTCAATGCCCAATTACTTTGTAGCAAGGAGTGGATCAGACCCTGCTGTCAAAAGAAAAGGAAACAGAGATAACTGGTAAACCCAGATGAGCTGAATGTACACGGTCCTTAATGAATTATTAAACCTCAGGTATCTCTCCCCAAAATGGCTGCAGCTCCAAGAGGGGGCAGCATTGCCGTGGCTCAGGTGACCATTCAGGGTGAAAGGGGTGGGGTGGTCCACTGAGCCTCTGGATGGACCTGGACACGGGCACCTGGCAGGCACAGACATCCACATCTGGGGGAGGGGATAGAAAACTGGGCCCCCACGTCAGGACTGCAGAACTGGACTGAGGGGAGAGAAGCTGCCAGCCAGGAGAGGGTCATCAGTGTTTCAGCTCATGGTCCCTGGATGCAGAGCTCCAGGACAAGATGTCCCCCCACTATTCTTCATGCCCCTAGAACACTAATACTGGCAACTTAGAGCCAGGACACCCATGAGAAATCTGGATCCAGCATGCACAAGACAAGCCTGAGGTTGGGGCAGCTGGACTGCAGGCTCCTGACCCCAGCAGGGCCCATGCTCTACGAAGCCTCATTCATGGACAATGGTGGTGGCTGGAGTTCTCTGAGATTTCCAGGAGTCTGAGAGCTGAGGGTTTGTCCAGGTTCTTCTCTGCAGGGTGACTATGACCTTCAACGCGTCCTGGCTGACCTTCCCACATTGGCCTCCACAGATCACCTCTTTTGGGGAAGAGAAAACTCGGTGTGTCTCCTGGGTCCAGTCAAAATTGCTCTCAGATGCTGGGGTACCCCCCCTTGTCTTCATGGGGCTGCAATAGCCCCAGCCCCTAGACTCTGACCACCAGGTCCGGGATGGGCTTCCCAGATGGCACAGCCTGCCTGGGGCTCCCACCGTCCCAGAGGAATCTTTCTTTCTCTTTTACTGAGTGGGCTGTTTATAAGCAGATGTGGAACACACATGTAACTGAGGGGACTTCATGAAATACAGTAGAACTTCTGTAATTTGGCTTCCCAGGGGCTGCAACACACTGGTCAGCCTGTGGAGGTGGTCAGCATGAGGAATGAGGCTGCCCCTACGGACACATGCAGGTCATGAAAATTAGGTCAACTCAAGGTGCAGGTCAGTGTGGGGAGGTGGGCAGTGTGGGGAGGTGGGCAGTGCAGGGAGGGAGTGGCTGTGGAGGTCCAGATGTGCATTTAATCCGGAAGCCCCCTCTTTCTCCATCAGGCACCACTAAGAAGATAGTGCATGTGATTAGAGCTCATTTTCTGTAAGAAGGAAAGAACTACTCCTCAAAATGTGAAGTGCTTTTTGCCCGAGCAGTCGCTTTGGTTCCTCCACAAAATGCCTGAACCCCCTTGAAAGGCAGGCGGGTGTTTTAGGCAGGAATGCCATGAGGAACTTTAACTTATTTACTGTGTTTTCTGGACTCCTCTGTGTATGTGATTGTTCTTGTAAAGGTTCTCACTGAGGTGAATAAAATTGTAGAGCCTTGGAAACATACTATTATTACAGCGCAGAGCTAAGGTGCACAGAACGGGAATAACTCTCTGAGGGATAAATTACGTGTGATGAGGGCTGAAAGGATACAGCTCCTATTTCAGGAAGTCTTCTAGGCAAAGATTTGGCAGTTTTAGAGATCCTTTCAAGACAATGCACATACACCAAAAACATTATTCTTCACAGAGCGCCCCAGAGGCCGCAGCCGTCACGTGGGGGCCGCAGTTACTCCATTCCCTCAAATTCAACACAGATCTTCTTTATTAATTTTAATTTGTCATCAATAGCCTGACAGGCACTCTTTCGGCAAGAAATACTGCATTAACTGTTTCACTCACTGTGGCAGCTATTAAAACCGGGATGGTGATTAGCAGGAATGAGGTCAAACAGAATAATGTGAGTCTAAGTCGCTACCAGCAAAATGTGTAACACAGGAGGATTTATTATGCTCACTTGCTGAAATGTAATTTAAAAACAGGATATCACCACCTGCTATGCTGGCTCATAGGGCTACTCAGATCATTTAAACATTTCCTGCTAATATGTTTATTTGCTTCTGGCATCTATTGCCATTACTGTATTTCTAATAACTACAGTTAAAATAAACTTAATTGTTGCTATCTCCTTCACGTAAACGTAGCAGGTAAATAAATTGTCCCACGATCAGCTCGGATGGTGCAAATTAGGGTGATCTGATCATTGATATTGGCCACAGAAAAATTAGTATCTATAACCTCCTTGAAAAAAACCCTAAGTTTAGTTTTCTGATTGAAGAGTCTGTTAGCTCATCAGAATGGCGTTGGGACGCTGAAAGATTCCACTGGGCTAGAAACACCAGGACATACCATTCAGTGTGCTAAGAAAATTGTTAAATTTTTGCAGATGTTGGACGAATCACTTGTAAACTTCACACACACTCTTTTGGAAACATCAAAAACCCTGGCTCATTGCCAGACATCGTTGCCAATCAGCAAGTCACGATCCACAGCCTTCAGCGGCGCTTTTTAAGGAAAGCAGATCAACACAGAACTATCTCCAGTCATTCGGTGCTTTCTTACTGGGAGGAACTTTAAATCTTGGGGTAAAATAGAGACTATGTATATTAAATGTGCAGCACATTTTTAACGTGCAAGTTATGCTTACAACTGACAGCCTGTGAGACAAAGTAGCCATCAATAACCTCTCTGAGCAGGAAGGTCCGTTACTGACACTACACTCATTTAAACTGCTAAGTGTATTTCACTCTGGTTTGTAGGTAGGACAGGGGCAGATGAGCAAATTCAGGGGATTGTCTGTCTGCAAAGTGGGTTGGGGGGATCTCATCCAGATGTCGAAAAGCACCTGAGCTCAAGGGCAAGTCTGTATAACCCATCTCCCTACAGGGCTCAAGGACAAGTGGGTATGACCCATCTCCCTACAGGGCTCAAGGGCAAGTCCGTATGCCCCATCTCCCTACAGCTCTCACGCCTGAGCATTGGTACCAAAAAAATAAAATTTTTAGCTCGACCACTTGAGTGGGGTGGTAAAAATCATGGCTGGGTACCAAATGTCAAAAAATCATCAAAGCGTGTATTTTAAGATAAAATGCTTTTGTGAAGCCTTTTCTCAGTAGCCCCGGTGTATCCTGTGACATGGGATGAACCCCAACGCAAGCCAGCTTGCAATTAATTGTAGAGATTTGTGCCATGATGGGGGAGGCGTACAATAAGCACCCCTGTAAGTCTTTGGATCTTAAAAAAAAAAAACAGCCAATAAATACTGCCCCTCATGGCCATGGCCATCCTCTGAGCAGCTCTGCATGAACCCAAAGGGCTCTGTAGAGAAGGAGTGGCCTGGGGTGCATGCATTTGTCTCTTCTGCTCCCAACAACTGCCTCTCCCTTACATCGAGAAGTCTGCAGGAGACAATGTTAGTGGCAGTGTCTCCAGTGCCAGCGTCTGTCACATTAGACAATCAGAGAACTTTTATAAGAAAAACAATGAATGTTAAATACTGCCATCCTGATTGCAGAGCCCTGGCTTCCACCTCACCCAAGGAAAATGAGCAGCCAGCCAGGTTCTAGAGAGGCACTTTGTTCCCGCCAGCCCCACCCGGCTGGGGGCAGTTGGGCGCAGTCCCCCCTACACCTAAGGCGCAGAGAGGCAGGCTTTACGTATCGGCTGCATTTGAATCAGTGATGGGGACGATGTTTGTAATTCGACATCAAGCAGCCCTGGGGTCTGGCGTTTATTTGTGTTGTTGTTTTGGCAGGTTATCCAAGGCCCCCTCTCATCTGACATGTCAGGTCTGCAATCAAACAAAGAGGACTAGTGAATCCACTTTTACAGTGAGGCAAGCTGAATGCTATTACCCGTGTATTTGTCACCGACCTGCAGATCCCAGCCTCTAATCTGCCATCCGGATGGATGCTACAAAGTGAAGAGTCGGGGACATGCATTTCCCAGTAACTACCTGCTGCCAGCTATTATTTTAAGGATCCTGTGATTTTCTTTTATTTTGAGTAGAAAAAACAAGGCAGCTGCGGTAATAAAAAGGCATATCAACTAGTCACTCCCTGGCAGATTTGTCACTGGTGTGGATTCAGGAGAGGGGTTTTTTTTGTTGTTGTTGGTAGAAAATGTATACACTCGAATGTAATATTGTAAATCTGGAGTGTGTGCTTCAAATAAAACCCTTTTTAGTGCCTTGCATACTGGTAAACAAAATAAAAATGTATGCATCTTATAAAGAACTGCTGATACGTGTGTATACACACAGGATGCTACCTCTAAGTCATATGTTGACAGGAGATATTTTATGTTATATGATTTGGGGGTGAAAGTTATTATTTTTTATTCCTAAATCACATTAACATGGCTACAAACCCATACATTATCACAGCTCTCCAATCATGTCCCTAAATATTTCCTAATGATGGATTGTATTTTTGTGCCTCCCAGGACCCGAGTTTTAACTATATAATTCCAAGTTGTGAATTAAATTGCAAAAATCGAGAGCTTCTGGTAATTCTTTTATTTCTGCACATCCCATAATTGCATTGATCTCTTTCCCAGTTCGGCACATAAATAAATCTTCAAAAATAACTGGTCACCAATAAAATATTTGTGGTTCAATTTTGATATGTGTTTTAAAATTAATTAGGCAGAGCTTTTAAGAGGTGGGCCTTCCCGTGGCAATGCCCAAACATGGCAGCAAGGTGCTTGTCAAGCCACATCATCACAGACACGATGTTTACATTTTACCTTCCGCGTTCCGTGAAGGTATACATGACTGAATTGTGCTCCGACACGCGGCAAAGATGCCCCCACCCTGCCTCCAGGCCCGCCTGCCCCCAGGTGTGTCCACGGGACCAGTGTATTGAACAAAGAACTCAACCCCTTGGTGTTCTCCCATCCGGAGCAGGAGTTGGACAATTCCAAACAATAAAACCCGGCCCAAACAAAGAGTGATTAATGACTTGGAGAGCCACAGTGCCACGTCGGCCAGATCGGCTCAGCGCGGGTCTTTGAAGGAGAAATGAAAAGAGTTTCGGGCTTTAAATATTTACTATTTCATTCATCAGTGGAGCATGTAAACGCAGAAACAAATATTCAAACATTATTTCCCCAAGACTCTATTTCCCACACTGTGCTTACATGTGATGCCTGTTTGTGGGAATCAGCACTCGGAGGCAGAGGAGGGCAGGTAGAGAGACAGCCAGGATCACCGGGGCCGCTCGGACCCCCTCAGTGGTGTGTCACCGGGGTTTCTCCAGAGTTTCAGGGTGCTATGTGACCTGCGCAGTGTCAAGGACTGATGTTTTCATCATATTTCACTGTTTCTACACAATATAGTATTGAAAGAGTGACCCATCTCCACGTGAAAATAAGCACTTTCGTTATTACTTAAAGGGGAAGCCAGTAGGAAATGCTCCTGCGGTTTGAACATGTTTTAAAATATGTCTTAAAAGATCATCCCTGTGAAAACAACTATATGTTCTTCTAATTCTCCATCGTTAAGGTTTAATGTTCTTCTCTGTCCTTGTGGGAAAGAATATGCATTTTTGCTTTTAAACGTGCTTATAACCCAGGATTTCTTCACCGGGATAAGAACCGGTTACTAGCACGTTCTATCTTGTTGTCATTCCCCACACTGACACCGTTATTGCGCTCTTACGATGTGTACTGCCATCATTCCACTCTATTCTGATAACCACTATCTGAGACGGAGGCCATTGTTGTTCCTCTCGGACTTACAAGAGAAACTCGATGACTTGCCCAAGGCCACACAGCTCCTGATGGGAGAGTCAGGATTCAGACCACATCTGGGTGGCCCCAGCTCCTGCCCTGGTCCGCTCTGCCTCCCCCACCCCATGTCCCCCACATCCTACCCTCCTCTCACTGCTTCCAGCGTCTTATCCCTGTGCTTGCTGAAGTCTCTTCGCAGCACCTGTCCCTGCGGTGGTGAGCTCCCGGGAAGCTCGGCTCTCACGTTCCCCAGCAGCCCAAGAGTCCAGCAGGCACTCAGCGTCATTTGCTCAATCTTTGAAGACACTTAGCCTAAAAGATTTCACCAGAATTTTATTTTATTTCCTCTCCAGCTTTTTTTTTTTGAGCTATAATTAACAAATAACATTTGTATATACTTACAGTACACATGGCGATACTTTGATAGATGTATACATTATGGAATGATCACCACACTCAAACTAAGTAACATACCTATCACTTCTCACGGTTACCAATGCTCTTGGTAAATTTCAAGTTTGCCTGAATTGTGTAAATTATTTATCCAGTAGGTATGAATTTTCACAGTAATTAGGGCTGTGTGAACAGACAGATCCACACACACCCTGGCGCATTTCAGAAAACAGCCACTGTGGTTCTTTGTGACCATTTGGTTGGAGATATTTCAACTTTGCACTTGTGAATTCCAGGCTTGGCTTTGGCTTCGACTTAAGAAATTCTGTCAAATTGAACTTCTGGGATTTCACAAAAAAGGAGAGTACTTTCCACTGCTGAGCATTTCACAGCAAAGTCTGTTTCTCTGTGTGTGTGCGTGTGTGCGTGCGTGCATGAGCAAATGCGTGTTTCTACGTGTATGTGAGCGAAAGCGCGAGACCGTCGTTTTTACTTGTTGTTATTTTATATATGTGTGCTTCCGTAGAGCTGCCAATTTCTCCCAGCACTGCCTTTCTGGGAGGAAGGCCAATTTTCTTCATTTTTAAAATATCATAACATTTGTGTTAGCAAAAACTACTATAAATGCCAGGGGCTACAGAATTCCAGTTTAATTTCTATTTTGACTTTATCAAAATTTGAGAAAAATACCTTTGGGGAATACAATTATCTGTGCTTAGCCTCAGCCCACAAATAAACACAAACCAACTGTTCCCTGCAGTGGGGGGCTATTCACAAAAAGTCTCTCCTAAGTATAGATGCTGCGGCCAAGGAGAAAGCTGGAACCAGACCCCACAGTGTAATCTAAACAGCATAATTCTGATCCCAGGGACCACACCATGTGGGCTAGCATATTGAATTTGTAAAAATCATATTACCAGGATACACAATATTTATAAAATACAAGCACTGATTTGTTACACTGATTCTCAACCTAAACGTAGGTTGACTTCTCGTTTGATTCCCTTTAATAGCATAATTAAGCAAACACGAGCATTTATATCATGGTGACCCAGACGTGAGAAATTGCGGCACTTTAATATCTTAATATTTGAGGTTTCCTAGGGCTTCAGTAATGGTTAAACCTAGTTAAACTTCCATTGGTGGTGCTGATAATGCTAGGATCTAATTTTATCCTCTGGCTTCATTTAAAATCATAATCTTTCTCAACAGCTATCCGTTATTGTTTTTATAACCTTACTTCTTCAATATTAACAAATCTCTAGAGTTCCAAGAACTGTATTTGAGTGTTTTAACAAGTCATTCCAAAAAATATATTTAGTAAACTAATTAACTCAGGATATATTTCGGACTCTTCATCTGGAATATCGATGCACATTAATGCTCTTACAGTCACCCGCTGACCTGATGGCGAATATTCCAGCTTTGGGTGACGGAGACAGGATGAGTGTGTGTGGGGCCTGCTCCCGGCTCCAGGCTCGCAGCGCCCAGTTCCCGGGCTTTAATTAGCACTCTTGTCTGACATGGTCCTCGCAAAGCAAGGGAACTGGCACACACAAAGAATATCAGTGAATTGTCTTAAGTTTTACTCTAATAAAATTTTTAAAAAGCAATAAATGTCTGCCTCCAAACTGTCATTGGAATCCATCACCCAAGCCCCTGAGGAGTAAGCTGCAGGCCGTCCCAACATTCGCAGTGTGAAGTGGGGGTTCTCCTCGGCTTGGCAGAGAGCGTCGCACATCCTGAGCCAAACTCACCCGTTTAATCTCCGTCCTCACGTCACGGCCATCGTTGGATGTGACAAATGCCCTTCATTCTTTTCTTCCTCCTTCCCTGGAACTAAATGTGGCTGAGCCTCTTCTCCCACCTGGTTTGATTTCTCCAATTCAATCAAAACCCTTTTCTGGTGCCCATTTTATTTGTCTCTTCACTGAGCTCTGGCCTGTGACTCCAGCACTTTGTCCCCTTCCAATCTTCAGTGCTCTATCCCCTAGCACCTGCCTTCTGGTAAAATGGCAGCTCGGTCCTTTTAAAATCCTTTGGAAATAAAATGTATGATTCTGAAAGCCACACGTATAATGAAGAGGCAGTCACCCAGCGAACAAGTCCGTGTTTAAATGTTTAGGGTGCTCAGAGCTGAAAGTCACTGCAGAGGTTGTCTACCCCTCCCGGCCCCCACACTGCTCTGCAGAGGCTCAGAACACTGACATGACCAACTCAGGGCCACACTGCTGGCTGGTGGCAGAGCCAGGCCAGGGTGCACAAGGTCAGGGCTCTTCCCTCTGAATCTCCCACTCATAGCAGTGAAGCACAACCTTCTGATGCAGGGGCCACTGCCTTCTGCAGAAGGGGCCTTCTGGTCAGTGTCCTCACAGGCACACAGTCTTAGAGTGCAAAAGAAGGACGCCACAATTATTCCAGAAATTTGGCAAATCTTATACTAAAAATATCCAACAGCAAGAACTTTGAATAAGAGAAACAATTCGCCTCAACCCAGTTCTAAGGCCAGCCTTCTAGATAAACATTTCCAGGCTAAAACCATCAGCATGGTGGCATTAATAACTTCAGCTCTCAGGCACCCAATGCTTATTGAATGTTACAAACGGCAGGAGCAATGTCCACGCGTTGTGGTTTCTTGGGATGTCCTCACCATCGACTCAAACAAGAATTAGCTTTTCTCATTTTGCAGATAGAGAGAGTGAAAAGAGGGTCGAAAGAGCTGAAATAGCTTGCTCTGGGACTGTTAGCATGGGGACAAGACAGAGTCAGACTGGGATCAGCTTGCCTCCCTGCACGGCCTGGCCTCCCTGACGGCAGGTGAAAGCATCAGTCATTTCCAGGATGAAGTCTTTCATTCATGCACGCATCCAGCAGGTAGTTATCCAGAGAGGGGCTTCTCCCAGGCCAGCCTGTACCCACTAGTCACGGCCTTCAAAGTCCTGGCTTCCGGCTTTGGCGAAGACAGAACGTAGCATTTTAATGCCTCCTCTCCAACCCGTGATTGGCCAGTCACATTTTAATGCCTCCTCTCCCATCCGTGATTGGCCAGTCACATTTTAACGCCTCCTCTCCCATCCGTGACTGGCCAGTCATCTCCAGTCTTTATCATTCTTCACACACCAGCTTTGAGGAGTAAGAAAACCTTCCTGCTAAATGGACGTAGAACACAGAGGATGAAAAAAGTCTTTGAAAGAGAAAAGCGTTGATCATTTACCACGAAGAAAGTCTGTTCGTGGATTAAAGCATATTCCCTGAGCTTTGAAAGATATCTATTAGTAATTTACAGAAATTGTGAGAGCAAAAGGGGCCGTTGTTTTCAGAATTCAGAGCTCAGCCTGTGGCCTCGTACCAGATGATGCTGAGAATCAGACTCTTTGGGAATTCACATCAAACTCAGGTTCATAATTTATGTAATGACATATCCTTGGACACTGATTAGCTATCGTATCAGCTCTGTAATAAAGGCGGCATAACCCCTAGTTTATCATTCATTTATCTGGAGTCATTGTGAATAATATCACAGGATTGTAAAGCGATCATTATGCCGCACGGCAGCCCTGGGCCTGCACACCAGGCTGGCGGGGTCAGGGCCCCGGCAGGGTTCACACCGCTTAATTTACTCACTTCCTACACATTTATAAAATTGGAGTCAACAGTGTAGTATCGAAGTTGGGTCCACGAGCAGATGCTCACACAAATTGCTAATAAGATGTTCAATAGCAAGTACAGGGAGACTTAATAACAGTAATAATAACCCTCTCCCTGCGCCAGCCCCGCTCTGGAGTTTGAAACAAGCCATTCAGCGCTCAATGACTAGCCAGGATTTCCTTTGTCGCGCAAGCTCTGCTCGACCTGAAGGGTTTATCGACAACCACTTTGCCGCTATGAAACGCTCTATTAGGAAAGCTGTGTCTTCAGGCCACAGGGCAGGGGGCGAGGGGGGTGCCACTACTGAGTGGGGATTCCCCCGCCAAAAGTGGGTTTGAGGGGGTGCTCTGGGGGTGCAGCCACAGCAGAGAGGAGGGATGGGGGGGCAGGAAGGGACAGGGAAATTCAGGGAGACTGAAATGGTGGCTGAGGAAGACAGCAAGAAGATGGGGGGCGTGATGCGGCCCCCTGCACCCCACCTGCATCCTGTACCGCACCCACCTGGTGGGGGGGAAGACAGAGGGGACAGCCTCCTGTTGGATGGGACTTCTGTCACTCATCTGTAGCCACATTGCTACCCCTCCACAGCCCTTTTCTAAAAACTGGACTAACGCAGTGAAGGCTATGTTAACCTTTTGTTGTATTTCAAATTGTATATAAAACCAATACATTGTACCCCATAAATGCATCAATGTACACAGCTATGATTTAATAAAAAATAAGAATAAGAATAATAAAAACTGGACTAAGGATCAGGCAGCCTCTGAGTTCAGTTGCAGTTTCCACTAGCTCATTGGCCCACCCACTTCTCCTCTTTCGGGGAGGCTGGACTCCTTACAGTGCCCTGGGGGGCTGGGAGAGGGGCTTGCCACCCCAGACCACCTAATCTAGGAGGAGATATTATGATGTGGTATGAAGGGAACACGGTTTTTGAGCTGACTTTGAAGACTGTTAGCAGACTCACCTGCCTGGTGCTTGAGCTATAGCTGCAGAGCCACAGGAGCCAACCTGGGCCCTTTCTGCATGGTGGCCCAGGCCATGGCCAGATGCCACGAGGAGTGGAAAGGTGGCCCCAGGGTGAGACTCGGGCCCTTAAGAGAGGGAGGCTGTGGTGAGTGGCAGGAATCACAGCCAGACAGGTGGGAGGCTGAGCTTCCCAGGTGGGTTAGGAGCCGGGCAGCCCCCAGGTCATTGTCTCAGGACAGATGGCAGGGACGGTGAGGAGGTAGAGGGCAAGGGGTTGGGGGCAGGCAGAGCTACATAGTCAAGGGCATCCCATGATTCCCATACCCATTTAACGAGGGTCCGTGGAAGCACGGCTCGGTATGAGGCACTACCAGGCTTTCTACCCAGGGGGCAGGTCCAGGAGGGCAGGAGAGTGGCTGAAACGCTAGCACCGTGTGTGGGAGAAGTAGAGTGACAGAAGGGAGATCAGTGCCTGGGGCCTGGGAGAACTCAGCAAAGCTTCCTGGAGGAGGTGGCACACAGAGCAAAAATAATGTCACCTCCTGGGGCTGTGCTCCTGGCTCTAACGGTGAAATTCCCTCTGTTTGGCTGTTTCAAGGGCACATGTAGACAGTGGTCCCAGAAGCACCACAGTGAGGTCAGTGGGAAGACTCCAGCCAACCTTCAGGCTCAGGGTGACAAGCATCTCTCAGGTCCTCGAGGGACCATCTCTTTTCTCTTTTTGGAGTCTGATCATTCTCTGTGTTGCTGCTATTGTTTAAATCCACCTAATTATCTATTTGGCTTTGCCTTTGCTTTCTGGTTTTCTCCTGGAGGCTTCATCAACTCCTTTTAGGGAAGAGGTGAGATATAAATCATAAATAAATCAGGGAAAGAAACAGCAACAAAAGTCTGGTGGGCTGGATGCATTTCTCTAAAGGCCTTTAAACTCACATACTATTTATAAACACTTTTTCTTACAAGTTACATTTTTTAAAAAATGAAAATTAGCTTAAACAACAGTGTCACTCCCCTTCACATACAAGTGTTCTGGAGGGAGGCGGTAATCAGCTGTAGGGAAGCAACTCCATCCTGTTGGGACCAGAATCTCTAAGATCCTCTCAGCAATTCCTTCATGGCACAACATAGCTACTTCAGCTCCAGGCATCATCATCATCTACGATGAGAAAGAAAGAAAAAGACAAATGTGGTACCAGGCATGTTTATCTAAATATATGAGACAAGTCCCACCCAACACCTGCTTGTGTCTGATTGGGCAGAACTTGGTCACATGGCCACCCTAGCTGCAAGGGAGGCAGGGGAGTGGGTGTGTGGCTTTTGCAGCCTCTGCAGCAAAGGCAGAGACAGAAGGGCTTTGGGGAGCACATGCCACAATTTCTCCTCTGTTAATTAAAGACCCTGCAAAGCAGCTACTCTCCATAACTTACAAAAAATGAGAAAAGACATCACTCTAAATACTAAGGAAAACCCTTCACCTTCGTCTGGGACTAACTAGGAGTGAAGAGTTACACACCAGCAGTAATGTAGCATGTATGGTAGAAGGACCTGGCCATGTCCCTGTTTAGAGATGGTGATGTTTCAGATGTCTGGAAGATCACAAGTAAAAGTTAGGAAGGATCAAAACCAAGTTTGGCCATTTGCAATTTGTTTCTGTGCCTTTCCCTGGACAACTTGCAATTCAAGGCCACAGAAGTCACCCCTAAAACTCTGCAATGAGGGGCAAAAAGGCATATTGGTAGGAAACACAGCAAAGTTCCACACTGATAGCAAAAAATCTGCAACAGTCAGTTCTAAAGAACGCTGCCATCTAAAGAGAGCCCAATACAAAAAAGTAAATAAATGCCTAGCAAAGTCAGCGGTCAACATGTCAGGTTACTCTCCAGCACGTACTAATCAGAGCACCAAGCAACCTCCTTGACTTCCGCTCCTCAGACTTGAGTTAGGCCGGCCCTACACGTGGTCCCCACACCTGCCAGATCTTGGTGGCATCAGCAGAGGATGAGCATCCAGAAGTGATAAGCAGGGCTCCTCAGTCTGCTCCTCCTCCCCCAGAGACCTATCTGTCAAGTTCAGAGGGGAAGGGTAGCCAGAAAGACCTGAAGACTCAACTCAGCTGCAGAGGTGACTCAGCAAAGGGTCAAAGCGGGCCCAGGGCAGGGCTGGGGAAGAGGCAGAGGGCCAGCGAATAGAGGTGCCAGGTAGCCCTGGTCACCTTCTGAAGCTGACCTTGAACGCATTGCCCTGCACAATCTGTCTCAGAGTGTCGACTGAGGACACTGTTGGCATGGACTGTCTGAACCTTCTGGAGAGACAGTTCATAGGCAGCTCTCACCAGAGGGCTTGGCACCACCCTCAAAAATACTTTCTTATTAACAATTGCTACTTAGAGGTCCAGAGGGCAAGGCACGCTCTGGTCAAGTTTCTTCCACATCTGGGTTCTTTGCATAGGATTTTTTCAGGATTTTTCAAAACTAAATTCCAGTGTGTGTGTGTAAATATATATGTAAATTTGTGTGTAGACACACATTTCCCTGGCTGGAGAATCCCTGGACTTTCCTGGCTCACCACAGGGTTTGCAAAGCAAATAAGCAGCACCCAAAGCCCCGAGGGATTTCATGGTCCCACAAGGCCCGGATGTCAGGGTTTCCGCAACAGGAGTTAGCTGCCTCATTCCATCTTGCCCCCCCCACCTCCTTCTAAGCCTCATAATTTCCTAGAAAGTCAGCCTTGTCAGCTGAGAAGCATTTAAGTATAGCCATGGGCAGGGAGGAGAACAGGGAGCTATTTGCTATTTGCGGAGTCCAGAGGAGGCAGGTTTTCAGACAGGCCAGAATTTTATGTGAGCCACCTTGAAGCAAGGGAGGGCTTGTCCCCACAGCAAACGCATATCAATGGACTCACCACCAAAGGAAAAGCCACGAAGGTGACAGTGGACTGGGGAGAATGGAAGCTGGAAGGTATAGAGAGCCCACCAGCAGGACCTGCTGGGATGGGCATTACCAGGGGACAAGCCAGGTGGTGACTATGGCAGTCCCTGGGCACAGAATTCCATGAAACAAATTCCTGACTCAGAGGAAATGGTGACTTTCCAAATGACCATATTAACAAAGTGAGTAATTGGTGGTCAACACACCCTGAATCCTTAATGGAAACAGTCATTCAAGTGGAAGTATCTCGAGTCACAGTAGAAGTGATGAGATCTTGTCCTCCCTGCCCTTCCAGAGAAACACTGAAATGTGTGAACAAGAACCATCGCCCACAGGCTGGACCTCGCTCAGCACAGGGTGGGACCTCACCCACCAGCTCTCCAGGCTGTGAACCAGCAGGAGACAGATGCAGAGAAGAAATTCTTCCCCATAGCTAAGTTGTCCGTATTATTGTCATGTCTTTGTTACCAAAATATAAAAAGAATATAATGACTTTTTCTGTGTTTTCAGTATAATGAAATAAATCAATGACCAGAGGCATACAATGTGCAATCCCATTCTCAATAAGACGGGAGGGAAGCCGGCCTTTAATTTCAGTAAGACTAGATAAGACCCCTGTGAAAACAACAATAGCAGGGGAAGAACTATCTGGTCAGATGCCAAAATACGCTCTAAAGCGACAGTTATTGAAGCGTGGTGATACTGCCCCAGAGGGTCAAATGATCAACGCACAAGAGTTCAGAGACAGGGACATGCGGGATGCTTATTCATATAATACTATAAAGTGACATTTCATATCAATGGAAAAAACAAGCTCTCTGATAAATGCTACCCCAGAAAACTGGATATTTATTCAAATAAATACATTCAGATACATTCTTCATACCATTAAATTTAATTCCTAATGTTTAAAAGACTAAAATATTTTACAACATAATTATCAATCAGACAGATATTTTTCTATTATGGGAATGGGAAAAGCCTCTGTAAATCCAGAAACCAAGAAGACAAAGGTTAGTGGATTTAGCAGACAAAGAGATTAGGAGCCAGCCTATGTAAAGAAGACCTACAAATCAATAAGAAAAAGACAAACAATTCAATAGACAAATGTGCAAAATACTTAAAGAGGCTCTTTGCAAATAAAGAACATCAAAGTTAATTAAACACAGGAAAAGTTGCTCACTCACATTAATACTCCAGGAAATGAAAATTAAAACCAAAATGAGAAATAATATACTCTCTGCCTTGGTAAAAATGTAAATTTGACAATATCAAGAGTTGAAAGGATATCACATACCTCTCTGAAAAATAAAGTTATCAGTAACTAAAAACAAACCAAGAATGCACATGTCCTACAACCCAGAAATTCTGGGTTGTGCCTGGAAAACTTATAGTAGTATACCATTTAGGGGGGTCAGGGCAGGCACCAGTTTATTTTCACATGTTTCTGACCCCCGCATTAGTATGTAACTGTTAAGGATGCGTGCAAAAGCTTACCATGTCATTATTTGCAATGACACGGTTGGAAAAACCCTAAACAGCCACCAGTACCCAAATTTTTCAGAATAAACTATATATTTGTGAATCAGCGTGATTGCATCTCTGAATAATGCTGAGTTTAAATAAAAAATCACCAGCTAAAACTATGGTACCATTTATGAATTGTTAAATGCAAACCAAACAATACCAGATACTTTTTATCCTTATCTATATCTCTAAGTATATATTCTTTTATGATTTCATAGGAACGTACAAAATTCACCTGGCATTTACACATGTGGAGGGATGTGCACCAGCCTGGGTGTGGGTAACAAAGAGACCAACCCTTTACCTTCTTCTTTTATTAAGTTTCTAAAAAGTTGAAGCAAAAATGTCAAAATCTTATTCATTAGTAGAGCTCACATTATTCTCCATAAGTCTCTTCATTTTATTTTCCAAAATTAAAAAGGTTGTCAGTGCTAGTATTTTGTTACACCATTGTTGAACTGAATACATTCACACATCAATATTTGTCCTTATTTTTTTTAATTATTAAATTGAGATATGCAAAAAAGTAAAGATTTTCTACACAAAAAACCTCCCAGGGACAAATAAAATGGATGAACAACAGAGGACAGAGCTTTGGACATAAATTAATAATTATTAGTATTTTAATACATAAAGGTTATTGCAATCAATAAGAAAAAGCCATCACATTAGAAAACTGGGCATGAATGCAAAGACTACATTTTCTGGAGATGAAGAGGTGGCACAGGTGAGAGGCTGCTGTTGGTTCTGATTGGGTGCTGGAACACAGCCCACTGGGCCCGGCCTGTTGTCTCTGATCAATACTTTGGGGGTTCTGTCCAGCAGACCAAACTGTCAGGAGGATACAGAATGAGAGAAAGCCTAAAAATAGCCAAAGAGACGTGACAGTTTGAGGAGGGAGCTTCTCTCTTGTGGCATGCAAGGAAAATTACTTTATCTAATCTCATTCAGGACCTATAATGTTACAAAACAGAAACCAAACTCAACTCCAACTGGAAGAAGAGAGTATTCTTATCTCACCTACTTAGAGAAACAGAGTCAGGCAGGCTTTGGGGTAAGCCTAATCCAGTGATCTGGCTCAGTCTTTGGGTCATTTTCTAGCCCTGGCTCCTTTGTTAGTCTGCTTCTTCCTCTGGCTGCCTTGCCTCATGGCCGCAAAATGGCTGCAAAGGATCCAGCCCTCTCATCTTCATAGCGTACTGTCCAGGGCCAGAACGTCAAGCACGTATTGGAGAGTTCCTCTGATGAGCCTTCTTAGGTCGCCTGGCTGCCGCTAATTTAATAGCTATGGCCCCAGGATGTGCATACTGACGGCTGGTTTCATTTTACACTCCTAAACCCAGGGTTGGTTGGGATTCCCTTTCCTGTGCCACAGGACCCCCAGTGAAAATTGGGGCCATTCAGAAGAGAATTTATTCCTTGGGCAATTCTGTATCATACTCTGTGTTTTGTGTTCTACGAATATCTCTTGACAAACTGGGTGTGAATAACATGTTATTTTATGTATTTTTTAATTAAAAAAGGCTAAAAATAAATTTCCCGGCAAGACAAACGTAAAGGTGACATACCGACTTCATGCCGTGGTGAAGTGTGGAAAAGAAAAATTACAGAATAAAAATCTGGGGAGAGACGACTGTAAGAAAAAGGAAGAAACAGATCCTGGAAAGACCAGAAGTTAACTCAAAGACAAAAGCTGGGGGTGCGTCAGTATTGTCCATAACCTGATCTCACATAAATGTTTCACACTTTACAAATTGCAATATACACAGAAGAGACAATTCATTGGCACTTGTTCCCAAAACTATGAGTTCCAGGTATGGCTTTTCCAAAGAAAGAGTTAAGGCAGTTGCCTGGTGCCCTAATTCCTTCCTAAGGTTAACTCATCAGGAAGGACAAATCGCAACAAGTTACCAACTATGATGAATGGAAGTTTTCCAACTTGTGAATAAATGCAATGAGTGAAAGCTGAATAAAAAATTGTCAGTTTCTAAAACTCTAATGATGGTAAATCTTTAAAAAATAAAAATAAAAACCTTGGGCAGCGCCTGTGGCTCAAAGGAGTAGGTCACCGGCCCCATCGGCCAGCAGGGGCAGGTTCAAACCCAGCCCTGGCCAAAAACTACAAAAAAAAAAAAATAAAACCCTTTTCCAGCCTTTGAAAGAAAATTAGCATCAGTGCTTGAAAACGCTCACAAGAATTTACTCCTTGGGCGATTCTGTGTCATGCTCTGTGTTTTGTGTTCCAGAAATATCTCTTGACAACCTGGGTGTGAATAAAAGGTTATAATATATATTTTTTAATTAAAAAGGCTAAAAATAAATTTCCTGGCAAGACAAAAGTAAAGGTGACATACAGGCTTTATGCCGCGGTGAAGTGTGGAAAAGAAAAACTACAGAATAAAAATTTGTAGAGAGACGACTGTGAGAAGCCATCAGTCCCTAAGCAAGGGGACAGGCAGGTGACACTTGATTGCACAGCGGTGTGCCTGGATGAAGCCCCCAGGTGGAGACTTCCGTCTGGCACACTTGGCAGGCTGCAGTCGTGCAATTTCCTTTGCTGGTTACAGAGAAATCAAATTGCCGTGTGACTGTAGCATGCTTCTAAAGAAAAATCATGTTTTTAAGTCACTAGTTGTTTGGGGGCTTTAAAAGAGAGGATCTAGGAACGTTTGAAAGTTTTTTAATGACGCAGGACTTATCTATTTTGAGACTTTCTGGCGTGCAGTCCTCAGCCTGCCTGTGAGTTTTGCCTCCATCGTCTGTGTCAGGCTGTCAGCCGTCACTTCTGTTGTCACCGCGCCGTGTCTTCCTCGAGCCCTCCTGAAATCCTTCCAGACTGGTGCTTCTAGCGGACCCCGAGCTGGGAAGGCAAGATCATTATGAATGGAATGTGAAGGCAGAGTGGGGGACAATGGATATGGCTCAGTTACTCAAGGCTTCAGAAGTCACTCTCCTCCTTGCTGAAAGGTGGCACCAGGTGCCCAGGGCACAGCCTTGAACTCAGCTCTCCCTGTCACTGGCTGAGCAACCTGGAACACAGCTCATTTCACCTCTGTGGGCCTCGGTTTCCTTGTCTGCAAAATGGGGAATATCAAATTACCTACCCTGCATTGAGTAGCCCACAGTGGGAATGGATTTAGGGGAGCCCCTGGGTGCCTGGAACGGGAGCTGCCCAAGCTGTTGGGATGGGCCCTGGCAAGGGACGAGGCCAAGGAGCAAGCTCAAGCTTCTCAAAAAAATGTTCTCTTCATTGTAGAACTTCTCAGTGTCAGTGTTTGTTTCACTCCGTTGAAATCTTCAAACAACTTTAAAGTAAGCTGAGCGTATAGCAGCGAACCCTGTGCCCAGATCTGAGCTCACCACCTGGGGTGTGGGTTAATCCCCTCCCTTCCTTCAACAGTTCTTGGTTTAATATCTACCAAGCTGCAGTCCTGCCTCCCGGATCAAGGAAGACACTGATGGAGAAACAATTCTAACCCCAGCAAGGATGACAAAAAGGAGGTTCCCACAGATCAGGACAGCAGGGACTTGGGACTTTACTGCACCTAGGAAGGCAGAAGCATTTTACCTGAAACCTAAAATAGGAGTTGGCATTTGCTCGGCTGGCACAGCAGGGAGGAAGAGACCCTAGGACTGAGGCCAGCCTGGTGGAGACCCTGAAGCAGAAATGAGCACCTTGACCATCGGGGGGAGGAAGATGGGTGCGCAGACAACAGACGGCTGTGGGCAGGTAGGCAGGTCTGGGGTGGCACAGGACACCCTGCCCCACCCCCCATGGGGATTTAGCATTTTATGCTAAACTGCTTTGGAAACTATCACAAATCAAAATACACATCCGTAATATTTTGCCCAGTTTTATTCATTTATCTAAGACCTTGGGAAAACCAGAGATGTTTGCTTTACCAAGTTCAAGGCAAAGAAGTGTTCAAGGAAATAATACAGAATCAAAGCCGTTGAGTAATCTATTTCCTTGGACATCTGTAAACCTGGTGGGTATCATTTTCTGAAGTTCATTTTTCTACCTTAAAGGCTAACAATTCAGAAGCCAAATCAGACTGAGTTTGGGTTCAGCGAACCCTTTAAGACCATTTATATGGGAGCAGATATTGAAAACTTTCCAAAACTGTGAGTGCATCAATTACAGCTGCAGAAAACATGGCTCTCCTGTGACACCCTCTTGTCCAAGAGCCCCGTCTGGCTCTCCTGTGAGACCCTCTTGTCCA
>NW_003852470.1:3599880-3609688 GCF_000181295.1 Otolemur garnettii | reverse complement strand
GAGCCCCCGTCTGGCTCTCCTGTGAGACCCTCTTGTCCAAGAGCCCCCGTCTGGCTCTCCTGTGAGACCCTCTTGTCCAGGAGCCCCGTCTGCTGCCCTCGCTTCTCATAGGTGGGAAAGAAGTTCTTCTCCAAACACCTTCCTGTGCTCTGATTTTTTTTTTTTCAAATATCTTGCCATTTGATTTTAATTGCATTTATGCACTTGTCTGCTGCTTCTAACAGTTGAACAAGGAAAGAATTGCTGTGTGCTGCATCCAAAAATCTGCCTTCTCTGCAGAGAAACGCAGCAATGCCTACTCCCAGCCAGGGCATCCACCCCATCCACTGGGCTTTCAGAAACCTCTCAATCTTTGAAAAGCACTAATTTTACCTTATATTCTGGATGAGTGTTTTTCTTTTTGCAAAGTAAGAAAGGATAAGGCCCAGAAAGCTTTGCGATACTCCTCATGGAAAAAAAAAGATGGGAAATTGATCCCAGGGTTTATGCGGCCCTCCTCCAGCACCTGCCTCCCTCCTCCCACTAGAGTCCCGGAGAAGCTGTGGAGTGGGCTGTGCTATCCTCCTGGCTTATGCTGAGACTCCTCAACTTAAAATAAAACAAAGTAAAGTGATTTAAAGATGTCCTATTTCCCAAGATCTACAGACTGTCGGCAGAACGTTAAGGGAAGTTGGCTATCAGCCCAAAGTGTTTTTCCAAACCCTCTTAAATATGTTCTGGCCAGAACAATGTACAAAGCCCACACTGTCATCTCAGAAGAGGGAAGACCGATGCTTTCCTGTTGCTCAGAGGCTCTGTTTGGCCCCAAAGCCCCCAGGTACTGTTAAGTTTCATTGTGATCCAATACCCATCTGCCAGACTAGAGCCTTGGGGTGCTTTCAATGCCAAATTTATACAGGCTGATATTTGCATGCAAATATGTAGCTGGAAATGGATACTATAATTAGCATCTGTAGAATTTGCAGGTCTCTTTTCTTCAAGCCCCCTGCACAATGTAGGGAGGTAGAAGAGTTGTGGATGTAAGCGTAGATTTCTCTCATCGGATCAACATTGCTGTAGCTGGGTGTGAGGACAACTGTAGCCAAACTGGACCCTAAATGCGAGGCATGGGCACCTAGAGATGACATGTTTATTCAGGGAAATTTCATCCATCCTGAGTCTGCAAGGTCAGATACACAAATAACTAGTATCAAAAAGGAGGAGAATTCTGCGCTAAAAACGCTCTTGAAACAATTAGTGAACACAACGACAGGAAACCCATCATCTCCCATCACCTGTCAGGTCTTAAATCTGGGTCACAGTCCAGTAATTAGGTGAAACAATTAAAACCTGGATGTTTTGTAAAGGAAACCAGCAAAAATTAATTCAAGCTTAATTGAAGTGAGGCAGTCCCCCCCTCGGATGAGTTGGCAGGGAGAGAGGGGCACCTCGCTCGGGTTTCAGCCCGGAGCGGGCGCTCGGGCCACTCTGGAGAGATTCCCCCACCTGGTTTATGGAAAGGCTTTCCTCTGCGGCATGGATGAATGAGTGAATGAAGAAATCAGTGAATGGATATGGGTGATGCAAACCTTAAGCTGACTGAGTCCCCACCCATTTCTGAATTTGGAATATTATTTATTTTTGTCAGTGGGCAGGTGTGCACCTCTGTGGATCAAAGCTCATTTTAATGCATGTGAGACAAATGAAGTCCCATCGCATCAGTGCACAGGTGCGCCATTGTGAAGTGCAGATTGCTCCGGGCCAGGCTCCATTCTTTCCTCACCACCTCCGCTGTGCCCCAGGCCTCGGGTGCTGTGCAATAGCCCAGGCTGACCTGGTGCGACCAACCCTCAGTCTCCATGTTTCAAATTCCTCCTCAGATGTAACCCTGTGTTCCTTTGTAAACACAGGGATTTGTTGGCGCTTCCTTTTCAATTGACTCATAGGGCAGATAAATTAGATGGAGCTCTTGGCTCTGTATGATAGTGAAATAAAAGGAAGTCTCGTGAAAATCAAGTTGAAATTTAAAAAAAAACAAAAAAGAAAGAAAGAAAGAAACAGCCTTTACACAGGCTGTTTCCAAAAGTATACCTGAGCCCTCTCCTCAGCTCACTGCCCGGCCTGTTATTCCTGCTCAGCGTGACGGCCACGCACCTCAGTGACAGGGCTGTACATGGGGTGTCATCTCTGAGTTGCAAGGCGATGAGGCCAACAAGTGGGCTGCTGGCGTTGACACCACATCTGGACTTAGCTGAAAATTATAAAATGTCCAAAGCTTTGGGATTGTTTCAAGAGCCCACCCCAATGCACCATAAAATGGAGAACTAGCCAGGTCAGAAAACCCCAAAGCCTCCTGGCAGAAAGAGAGGGGAGTTCTTCACACCTTCTCTCAGCCACTGGTTTCCAACACGGACACTTTCTGTAAGAGATGGGAACACCCAGTGCTAACAGCCCCACTTTAGACCACAGGGCAGAGCAGAAGACAGGGCTTGCTGCACAGAAATAAATGATTTTCCAAGGTTAACGCCTGGAAAGGTCCGGGGCCTCCTGAATTCCACTCCAGTGCTCTTTAGTCACCAGGTCATTCGCCTTGTCAAATGTGTGTCTGGGTTTCATCTCTGCACTGATGACAGTGCAGGCCGTGGCATCTATTAATCTTCACTGCGGTCCTCATGAACTAGTTAAGCATGAAGGGTGACAGCCCTGAGCCCTAGGGGCCTTGACAACTGCAGGTCCTAGGGGCATTGTGATTCTGGGATCTCCAGAGTAAGAAATAACTTGCGCTATTTTGCTGGTCTCCTGGTCACTGGAGGCAGGGCAGCCTGTCTCGGCTGTAAGGACCGGTCGTTAACTGTCAGACGCTGGCCTTGTAGTCTCTGTCAACAACCCTAAACAGGCAGGGCCGGGGGCAGGGAGGTGATCTGAAAGCCAGAGGGGCTTGGCAGCTGAAATGCACCCTTGCCACCATAAGAACGCGGAGCCCGGCTCAAAACTCGGCTGGTTCCAGCGGGTCCAATGTCGCTCCCTTGCTTATTAACAAGGGCGTCCCCCTTCCGTCTGTTGAACGGAAGCGGTGGTTATTTTCACTCTGGAGTCACCCAGAATGACACATCCCCTGTCTTTCTATACATCTTAGTCGACATGCCACTGCAGCGACAAGCATAAATCAGGTGTGCCCAGACGCAGTGGTGTCCGTCCCTGCCCAACCTGATGAGCATTCCCATGGATGTCCGTGGAATTTTCAAGCAAGCTCGCCGCGAGTGGATGAATTCCGAGTGGGGCTTCTTACCTTTATGACATGAAATTTATGAGTCCAGCCTAGGGATTTATTTCCCACCTCCTTAGTCCCTTCCCCTCCTTAAATGATAAGAAACAACTGGAACAAGACTCTGGGGTGTCATGCTGTCAAAAAAATTCTTAATGAAATTAAAACCCTCACACTCTCACTAATGCTATTTTAGGCTGCGGAGCGCCGAGCTGCAGATGTGCGACTCTCCCCATGTCTGCCGGCCTAGTGGCTCCGCGTCTGAAGAGTCGCTGCATGTCAGCTATTTGCCCCAGGGAATACGGGTGGAATATTTTATACCTGAAGTGGCCTTATTTTCAGGCAATGGTATGGCATGGAACGCTATTCCACTGTGTGCGAGGGGAGCTGCCGCTTGAAAAACAAGGCAGAGAAATGGTGGGACGGAGCCAGTGGGAAAATGCCGCTGGAATATAAAAGCGTGTCCAAAAATCTACATTTCTAATTCTGAAATTGTGGAGGAGCCTCCCTGAAAACCGCTTTCTGTTTTCCCTAAACAACCCTTTGTCAATCTGATGTGATGAGCACCTGTTTCTAAGGGAGAAGACACCATCACTCGGAAATCCACACCCCTCAAGGAGGAGACGGAGAGTCACAAAGCCACCAGCGCTCATTAGGAACTGGGAGTTGATTTGCAATGCCTCTTCCCTAAAAAAAAAGCATATTTAAAAGTAAAATTGATGAAATGATGCTTTCTCTAAATTCTGACACATTTATTTCTAAACTTATTTTTGTGTATTGCAGTTTTTTTTTTCTTTTCGATAAGGGTTTTCTCTATACCAAAGGCAAATCATTTTTTTAATGTAAATTCTGCCCCCATAAACCTTTTCCATAAGCAAGAATCCACCTAATTCCTCACCCCGCCCGTAACGCAAATGTCAAGTCTGGTCCCTTTAAAATGAAAACTCTCAGAGTGGAACTTACTGCCCAGCTCATCTGCTCCCTCTTACCTCTCCTGTCCCCAAATAGCATTAAAATGCCTGTGCAGAGAGGCACGGGAGGCTTTTAGCTCCGTCCCTTTATTTTCTGCTTAAATGTTTTTGTTAAATGTCACAGTGCTGGGGATGTTCGGCGCTGGAGTTCAGGAACACTCCAAAATGTCTTATTAATTCTTCACAACGCACTGACAGGGGATGCTTAAAAACAAAGCCCCAAGAAGAAAGCCGTGGTGAGTCAGGGCTGCACGTGGCTTGTCCCCGCCACGGCGGCTGGAAGCTCACTTCTATACAGGAGAGGCAGTTTTAACTCTGTTGTTTTTTAATTTTTCTTTCCTCAGGATTCAACTACCTGAGTCACATTCCTGGCACTTGGCACTTTATCTTAATTGAACACATACTATTAAACCCAAACTAAGGTTCTGAGTCTCTCAATTACCTGCAATTTTTGTCTTTAAAAGGAAAAAAAAAAGGAAAAGCCAAGGAGTCGCCGCTACCCATATTTATTGGGAACCATCTGTTAGGCCTCTAATTAAAACCCACTTGTAATGAGCTTGTTAGTGCAGAAAATGTGTCAGGTATAGGATATTATTCATGAAGCAGTTGTTTTGGTGGCTGAATGATGCCTTAAAATCCTATTAGCTTAACAAAGTAATGTATTAGTATTTTGACCCAATATACAAGAGACTTCAGAATGACCTGGCACTCAGCTCGTTTTAATATTTTTTTTCTCAAATATGTTGCTATTCCTACCTAATATATAGTCAGATGGCCTCTTATAATTGCAGTATCAAATCTTTGCCTCAATTTTCAACTGCAGGTGATTTCAAATGATTAAAGATGCACAACAGGGAATAAACAAAAATGCTTACATGCAATTATTTTTAATTAGTATTTGGCTATAAAGTGTATGCCTTCATAAAAAAGTCTGTTATTCACATAAACATCTGTTACCATACACACAAGGAAACACACTGTAAGTCTGTCATCACATCACCAAAACAGAAACAGTGAGGGAGGCTGGCCAGGAAAGCTCGCACTTTGAGCCTTAAACAAAAGATATAAGTCTAAGTGCCAAAACAGACGCAAAGCCACACCTTTCAATTAACATCACTCACAATCAAAGGAAGAGCCGTTACCAATGGAATTGCACTTGAAAATGTTAAAATAGATGGAATTATTCTTTGAAAACAATAGAATCTCTGAGCACGAGACGATTTCGAATTCTTTTACTAATTTTGCACCCGTGCCCACAATCAGACGGTTTCCTGTTTGCACGCTCTCAGCCAGCTGCTAATTTCCCAGTTTCTCTGCGCTCTTATTTTTGTTCATTAATACATCCAAACTTTGTAAAATGCAGCGGCTTAAATCCCAAGTGCCGAATATTAGCCTTGTTTCACGAAAGCCTCCAGCAAGGGGAAAAATATATATATATTTTAAGTGAGCGTGTCCCCACCAAGCACAGGGCGAGAGACACAGGGAAATAAATTAATACAGCAGTAATTGATAGGTGGAGGTAAGGCTGCTCTGTGGAATACTGAGAGGAAAATGAAGGGGAGGTGTGAGAATACCTTGCCCATGAATTACTGAATCAGTGGGAATTACCAGGCTCTGGTTGGAAGCTCTTGGAAGCCCACAGCTCCAAGATCACCCCAGCAGCCCCAGTTAACACATTCTGTTCGTAGCCCAAAAGCCACCACTTTTATTAAAGGCACAATTCACATGCCAAAAGAACTTATCTTCATTTGCATGAAAATGCAAACAATAATTTAATGGAATCACACAAATCAGCATCTATACTGTTGCTGCCCCTGGGTTGTCTGTGCTCAAATTAGGCAGAAATCATAACCCCTAGTTGTGGCCCCTGGGGACCCACAAGCAATTGTTACGGGAATGCCCCCTGGTCTGGCCCCCGCTTGCCCTTTACAAGATGCCGTTCACCAGCCTCACCTGGGCCCAGCAGCCCTGTGGGATGTTGTGTCGGAGACTCTTCTGAGTCTGCCCCTGCAATGTCAGAGGACACAGCCGAAGCCGAGCGGGCAAACAGGCAGAAGCCCACCTTTGTGCATCTTGGCCTCAGTAATTCTAACTATCCAAACGCAAGTCTGATCCAAAGACAGGGAGGGAGGACCCAGGCGTGAAGGCCGACCCACATTGATGCTGCACCCTCCACGCTCTCATCACCCTTCCAGCTGGCTGTCAGCCCCACATCTCCTACTCAGAAGCCAAGCCCCAAAAGCGGCTCGTCCAGGAGGGCGATATTAATCTGTGGACATGATGCCTTTAAAACCCAGCCGCCTGGCAGCCAGAGCCCAGGTTCACTCAAGGGCAAGCAGCACAATCATTAGCAGCCCCGTGTAATTTAAAAATATAACCAAGAACAACTGAAAGGAAGAAATATACTATGGGACTAAATCTATTGATCAAGAGCTCCCCGAAGACAGGCTGTAAATAAAATGGCACAATGACCAGAAAAGGCCGGTTTTACATTAAGAAGCAGCAAATTCATTGCCAGGGTGAGCCAGAGAGCTGAGCCCGAGTGCTCACAGCATCCTCCCCGGCAGAGAGGTGAAAGATGGCCCCATCCCTCATGAGGGCGACACGCCGGCCAGAGCCAGGCTGCCCTCTGCCAAGCGCCCATCTCTCATCGGGGAATCCTCGTTTTTCAATCATGCCCATGTGTGGGGCTTCATCCGGCTTCCCCCAGACGTCACTCCCTGGTGTGGTCTCTCCATTGGAGAGGTCCTTTTAACCATTTACTTCCCTGGCACCAGCCTCCCTCCTGGTCTTGTGCCCAGAGTTCATGCAAGGTCGTCTTCCAACTTGTAGGATGCCTGCCAAGGGACACACGCAGTCCAGGACCACCCGTCCACCACCACCTCCTGGTGGAGAGAGGGTGCCCCCGCAGGACGGATGGACACTGCTTACCACCCACAGTTGGCTGGGCCACCGGCAACCTCTCTCCCATTGCTTATCTGGGCAATAGAATCACAGCACCTTTGTTGGTTAAGGGGCTAAAAAAGAAAAGTTTCTATTCATAGATAGTGTTGGAAATGAAAAAATAAATCATATGAACACCAAGATTAATCTGAAATAAATACTATGATCTCATGTACCCATTACTGGTCTATCTATTCCTAGCTGGGTTAGATAGAGTAGAGAGAGGGCAGCATTCCCATGGGGCATAGAATTTCAAAGGGTGCAAAAATCACAATAATCAATACAGAATATTTTTTAAAATAAAAATTAAGGCAAGTTAATCAACAACTGTGCTGTGTAAATCTCTACTGGGGCCTGAAAAAGGAAACATCAATGATACTACTTGTGAATTTAGGAAAAAAATTATTATTTTATTATTATTATTCTTTAATCCCAATACAATGAGATTTAGAAAAAAGCTTTTATATTTGATGCATGGTGGATTTTTTGCATTAATTTCAATTTCTTAATAGTGTATGAAAGTATTACAAATCTTGAATGCGGAGGGGTTGTTTGGAGCTCTCTTAAACTTTGAGCTCAGGAGGAAAGCCTCACTCCCCTCATCCTCCCTCATCTGAGCTCTGGCTCCCATCTAGAAGATGGTGTATTTGCTGAGTGCAATTTAGCCGATGGAAAGGAGCTCATCCCAGCTTCTGAGACAGGTGCATCACTCAGTCCTTCCCCAGGAGCTGCATTTATTTTGGTTCTTTTGCAAATACCTTAGACTCCTGAAGATTGTGGAAAGTTTTGCCAATTGTAGCATCCACCAACAATGGTTTCCCTGGCTTTGTGAATGAAACAGAGACCCTGCTGTTTGCCTAGGACTTTGGTTATGGTGAAGTCTCTTCTGTGCTGGCTCTTCACTTATGTTTGCACTTAACCATGTTGATTTCCTCAGTGCACATGGCACTCCAGAGAGTATGGCCAGTGTGAAAGTACTCGTCCTTAAGATGCCTGTTGGCTTGTGCAGCATCCCACTAGGCGGAGCCCCTGATTTATGGCCATTACTTCCCTGTCAGCAGAGTGGCTGCATATCGTGCAGGCAAGGCCAGTGGATAGTCCAGGGCTGGTTTTGGTCCCCTTTCGGTCTCCTATGAGTGGACCTCAGGCGAAGCATCCCACTGGCCCACACCTCCTCTTCTCAGCCTCCTACAGCCACCACTGCACCCTCTGCTGGTGCACAGGCCTTGGCTACCTTGGGTTGTGCTTGAGGACAACATCTCTACCAATGTGAGAACGCCAGAGAGAAGCTGCTTGGTGCTCATGCTAGCACCCCCAGGAGAATGGGGGAGGTTACACACTCCCCAGGAGAGTGGGGGAGGTTACACACTCCCCAGGAGAGTGGGGGAGGTTACACACTCCCCAGGAGAGTGGGGGAGGTTACACACTCCCCAGGAGAACGGGGGAGGTTACACACTCCCCAGGAGAATGGGGGAGGTGCACTCTCAGGACCACCTTTGACCAGTGGGAGCAAGAAGCCAATTAAGAAGAGCTTCCTCCTTGGTCCCTCAAAGGACCACTCTGAGATGCTTTTTGTGAGACACTTGAAAGTTCCCAGCGGTATCAAGCCAGCACCGTGGTCATCCTTATATGTGTCCCCGTGTCTCTCTTCTCCTTGTCAGTATCTCTGCACAGATACTCCAAGGAGCATATAAAAGTGAGGACTTTTCCTGGCCAATTCCTTCATGAGCTGCGAGAGCTAAAACTGGATCACTTATGCTCATGTGTTTTCTTGACATAGGAGCTCTACAAATACACAGCTACTCATTCTTACAATCTGTACTTTTTTCACCCATCATTTCACTGTTACAATATTCTAATGACTGTTGACAACCACCTGAACAAAACATCATATCACACCACACAACCGGCCCAGCATATAACACAAATCATTTAGATCTTGTATAATCTTGGCTAAACCTAAGTCAGCTAGAGTGAAGTTGTTGTTTTTCTTTGAATTTGAATTTTCTGTTGGGTCATTTGTGTAGGACGCTTCTGGGTTTTGTTCTCCCTTGCCCAATATTAATATGGTCATACTGGATTTTTTATGGCTTAATTGTCCATCTTCTGGTTAAATTACAAGTTTGTCTCCCTGGATGGTCTCATGTTTGAATCCCGGTGATACCTGATAATAGTGACCACTGCATAAATATTGACTGATTTATTATCAATAAGCAAATTAAAACTTTGTTAATTTATTATCAATAAGCAGATTAAAAATTTGTTAAGTTTGAAAGAACAAACTTAAAAGCAGAGAAAAGACTAGGGTCATAAGGCTAGGTTTTAATAAATTAACAGGGATCAGAGAAACTCTTAACTAAATAGGACAATGAATGAGAATATAGTATTTACAAATATTTTAGGAGCTCATCAGAAGATAAACAATCATTAGCTCTCTTCAATAGTTTAGATGATGGAATAAATTTGCACCCAAGTTATATGAATAATATTTGAAATATGCAATAAAATCTTACCAGGTACTTACAAATACAGGCACGCTCTTAAGGCATGCTTTTATTCCTTCTACTTTACAACTTAAACAATGCCGCCCACTTTCTGTATACAGGCTCACCATCCACACGCCTCACCATCCACACGCCTCACCATCCAC
>NW_003852470.1:3575875-3599707 GCF_000181295.1 Otolemur garnettii | reverse complement strand
GCCTCACCATCCACACGCCTCACCATCCACACGCCTCACCATCCACGTGCCTCACCATCCACACGCCTCACCATCCACATGCCTCCTTCTAGTTTCTTTTCTAGTCTCCTAAATGGGGGTGACAGGCGATGCTTGGCTGCACCTGCTCTGCCACCTTGGGCCTTCACCTTCGTGTCCCTTTGCTTTTCCACTGGCCCCATCTATACGGATTCCTTCACCACTGCCGCAGGAGGGGCATGGACCTGGGTCAGG
The DNA here is from genome assembly GCF_000181295.1 of Otolemur garnettii. NCBI lineage: Eukaryota > Metazoa > Chordata > Mammalia > Primates > Galagidae > Otolemur > Otolemur garnettii. Next base: position 3,599,455 of record NW_003852470.1, on the reverse strand, counting down.
CCACCCTACCCTGGTGCCACTTGCGGTTCAGACATAGACACACTTCAGGAACGGGGCCGGTGAAAGGCTTCCCTGACACAGGATGCTGAGACCACCTCTCACTTTTCTCTCTCTCAACCACTGGCATCCAAGCCCTACAGGCCATCCTGGGGCCTGTGCAAGCCCTGGGGAAGGAGCTTTGTGCAGAATGGAGCCAAGGTGGGCAGCAGCCCAGGAAGGAGAGAAAGAAAGAGAGAAAACCCAGTACATTCTTTGACCCCAGATCCGGCTATGCAGAGGTAGGATCTTCAACATCATGAACCAACCAATTTCCTCAGACTTTGATGGAGTTTCTCCTACTTGCCATGAATAAATGCAGTGACACTCTTGAACATTGATGGCAGGAGGAATATACTGTTCAAGGTTAGAGTCAGACGTCCCCACAGCCTGTATAATCTGACCTTTGACCTCATATTGCTGTTATAAACACAACAGTTCTTCAAAGTCTACTGACGCTAAGTGTGACTTTTTTTTTTTTTTTTTTTTGCAGATTTTGGCCAGGGCTGGGTTTTTAACTTGTCACCTCCGGTATATGGGGCCAGCACCCTACTCCTTGAGCTATAGGCGCCGCCCCTAAGTATGACTTTTTAATTTCTCATCAACTAGCGTCTTTCTTCTGCCTCCCTCAACAAGATGATACAACTGTATCCTGGTGAGGCGTCCTGAGCAGGGAGAAAGGTTTAATGCTTCATTAGTAGTCAACAGGGATTTGTTTTTAATATAAAGTTCATTGAAATAAAAATCACATCTTGTAACTAAATTTAAATAAATCCTTGCCAGTAAAAATTAAAACCTAGTAAAACGCTTTAGTAATAATTTAAAGAACTAGATGTAAGTGGAAAAAACTTCTCAAGTTGGGCGGCACCTGTGGCTCAAAAGGGTAGGGCACCGGCCCCATGTGCTGGAGGTAGCAGGTTCAAACCCAATCCTAGCCAAAAAAAAAAAAGAAAAAAAGAAACCTTCTCAAGTTCAGTACCTACAAAGGCTCTCTTCTTCAAACCAACAAGACACATCAGGCATCTTTGACTGGTCGACCTTGTTCGGGGCTGACCCATTTCTCCAGAACCAAAGCCACATAATCAGCCTAATAAAGTGCCTGAGACTATGAAGACACATCTTTAAAGACAGAGAGAGAGAAACATGTGGATTTCAATCTGGCTTTTAAATTAATTTGCTTATTCATTCAGCCAGAATTATACTATGTAATTTAGATGTTACCAACCCCTGGAAGCTGTAGGTTTAGTGAAGAAAAAACAATCTTGTTCCTGTCCGTGTGGAACCTGCACTCTAGTGGGGAGCAGAGAAAAAGAATTAAAAAGCAAATAAATACTATGCTTAAATTGAGATAAGTGTGACTCCGGGAGAAAGCCGGAATATTTTAAGAGAAGAATGAGGCCACCTACTTTACACGGAGTGGGTCTAGAATATCTGCCCCATTATTGCTTTCCGAGGGACACTATTCCTTCTCTTAATATTTGTTCTTCCAAAGTCAGGGGTATCTAAGCAAATCACAGAACTATAAACACAGCCAGGTTTGAACACAAATAAACACGGTAAAGTAAAACTAATATAAAACCTCATGGTCCATCATGGATCTGTTATCAGGAGAGCAAATAAGAAGTGCGCCCACATGAACAGAGGCTTTGGAAGCAACACAGTATACACTTGGAGGCTTCTTCACTCCCAGGACTGTCGTTTACTGTTTGTGTGGCCTTTGATGAGTCACCTTTCCTGCCCGTGTCCCCATCTGTAAACATGGGTGGTAGACTAAGGGTGGCTATGTGCTAGGGCTGGTGCAAGTGTGGAAGGAAGCTGCTCATGGATGGGGCTCAGCTCAGGGCCTGGACTGGTGCCAGCTCTGCAGGGAGAAAGCTATTTGGAAGTGCTGGGCTGCAGGAGGAGTATCCTGACCCAGTCAGGTCAGGAAAAGAACATCAGGTGTGAACAAATGGAATGGTGAGGTCCTTCCTCCAGTCCCAGGCTCCCAAAGAGCTGTGAGAGAAAAGCAGGTGTCAACATGCAGCCAGCCCGTGCCGCCTCCTCTGCCTGTGTCCTCGCTCTTAGCACCCACTTTCAAGGTCATCTCTTAACATTGGCAGCCAGTCACCCAACTGACAGAAGCAACATCACACTCTTTCCTTAAAAGGAGAAAACAAAGCTACTTTTGTTAAAGCCGCATCATCCTATAGCTTCTCCAGAGCCACAGCAGTCACTGGAGTCCAGATGAGCTAGATTGTCAGGGCCAGTGCAGGGTGGAGATGGGCTTTGATGCCTGCTAACTTGTGTTCTGCAAAGGAAAAGCCATCACTAAAAAACCTAGGTGTGCACTGACAACTCCAGAGACATTTTCTCCATATATTAAAAGAATGTGGTGGGGAGAAAATGTGACTTCTACTTAAAGCAACACTGCGGGCCCAACTTCTGACTTGCAGGGCCTTGGAAAATTCATGTATGAGGGCAGATGGTCCTCCTGGTTAGAAAAAGGCTGTCCGGCCTTTTGGTTGAGTGAGATGAGGCCACAGGATCTGGTCAGGAAAGAGAGAGGCAAACAGGAGCTCATCTGTTCTGCCAAGCCCAGCAGCAGCTGGGCAGTGGCTGAGACCTGGGGGGAAATGGGCCACAGAAGGGAGGAGAGTGGTCACATAGGAGGCTGGGTGAGGTAGGGAAGGCCAAAGATGTGTGTCAAATAGGGCCTATGAGTGATTTGCTGGGGGGGAGGGAAGTCATAGAGTTTTAGAACTAGTGCTACAAGCCTGCATGAAATCGCTTTGCGTACTGTGGAGACTTAGAACCTCTGTCTCCTCCAGACCTTCAGTGGAGCTGGCTACGTACAATAGTCTTGGGTTTGGACTCTGGGGCAGTGAAGGACGGGTGAGCTATCTGTGGAGTGTAGGTGGTAGGAATGGGCCTCACTCAAGAACTCAGGGGAAGTGGAATCAGAGGAATGGGAGACCTGGAGGGGCACAAATGCCCAAGAATCCCTAGAGACAAGGTGGGCTGACAATTACCCAGAGTACTTGGGATAGGAGATGGTTGTTTTTAGTGTAAATATTAAATGACAGAATAACCAAGAAGTTTGAAATACTGGAGACACCCCAGGTGACAGTTACATAAATTATGTAAGTTACATGCATATATCAGACTTCCTGTTTTCTGACATTTCTCTGATAAAAGGAAGCCGGTCGTGTCTGGAATTAACTTTGCTGTGCAGACACTTTGTAGGAAGTCTGGTCTGTGTGCCTTCCACATGTCAGAAATGAAAAGGAAGTTAGTCATAACACCTTGGGACTGGGAAGAACGTGAAGAATGGAGCGTCTCCTTGCTTTTCTCCCTCTTGGTGGCCACTTTTACACTTCTGTGCCAGAGACTCCCCTCTGCTAGAGGGATCTGAACCCCACCCACCATGGGACTTGTGGGTCCATCATGGAGGGGACGAATGATTCCTGGACAAAGAACAGCTTGCTGGTCTTCCCAGTGATAGAGCCAGGCTATTTATAGAGAAACACTTCTTCCCAGATGAAAAAGAATCAGAATGAGGCTTGACCAACTTTCTGAAAGACATATTCACTTGCTCACAGGTTATCCAAACAGAGATTCAATTTCTGAAGCACCTGGTGTTTAAGTTCCTTATACCAGAAGAGCCCTCAGTTCACTCAGTATAGGTACATCTTTGTGGAAGAATATGGAACTTTTCCCTGGCATAAGAAAGGTATTAGAATGAAGTGAGCCTGAGATGGCATATCTGGAGAAATGGAGTCACTCCAGGAAAGCTTTATTTTCTCCAAATGAAAGTGCATTTTCAGGGTTATTTTAAGGGCAACTGTTAAGACCAGATGCTAGAGATCCCGCACCACCCAGGTGGAGACGAGCTTACTCAGCACACAGGTGCAAGACCACATAAGGATCAGGTTCCTTTGACACTACTTGACCACCCAATGAAAGGAACAATCTCCAATGTTTGAGGAAAATGGTTGTATATTCTACGAGTTTTCTCAAGTCTTGGAAACTCCAAAAGAAAGAATTACCTAAACTTATGAGAGCATTTGGCCCAGACATTAGTCCTAAAAAGAAAATGTGGAATAAGATAGCTTAGATCTAAGTTGTCAGTAATCTGAGCTTTAGTCTTGATGACCAAGGATCCTCTGGATATGATCATAGAAAATGAAGCTAAATGAAGACCGCTAGAAACATCACTTTATCAAAGCTGACACTGATGATAACTAGAACTATCTCCCATGATGAGCTATTCTGAGGTATGACTGTCTCGTGGTCACTGGAACTTCAGTTCTACCAAGTATAGTGCAAAAGACAAAGAGTGAAGTCAGAACTGAACCTCATAGTAACCTTCCTCTGTCTGCACAAATAACTAACTTATTTCTAAAATAATTTCATTTGTCTTAATCATTTTTCACCACTAGAAATAACAGTATTTAACTAAAACTAAAGAGTGAAAACTAGACTTGCAGTTAACTATGGCACACTGAACACACTTATTTATCCCCATTCCTTCTTGAAACACCACTTAAGTGACCATAATGGAACAAAAATTATAAAAAAAACTTTTATAATTATAAAAATTGTATAAAAAGTCATGAACTCAGAAGGACCAAGAAAACAGGGTAAAGGATGCCATCCAGCAAGAAGAGATCCCAGGTTGGGGTGATAGTGAGCAGAGGGATGAGTGCACGCACTTGGAGCAGTGCAAATAGCTGAAACCTACTTGCCTGATAAGAACCAAGTTGGTTGGTTTATGCAACAAAACTCCAAAAAGGTTTAGATTTGGGGCCACTTGGTACCTCTTAAGGCATCAGAACAGGAAATGGTTGGTAAAACAGAAGGGATTGGAAGTTTCTGCAAAGAGCCCTTACAAAATATAATAATAAAACAATAAAGAAACCTTAGGTCCTAAGTTCCATTCCCCCAACCAGGCTGCCCAGCAACTGCCCTTCTTCCTTGACAGGAGATAGACAGTAGATCACTCTCTGGAGAGGCTGAACCAAATGGGGACAGCAGGTCCCTGTGGGATGGACACGAGGCACCATATTGAAAGTTGAAAGTTAAGTGAGAGTCTGAGTGCTGAGTAGTAAGATGCTGTGTTTATTTCTCACCTCAGTTCCTGCAGCATGCAGCCTCCAGATAAGCATTTGGGGTATTTTTTCTCTGAAGAAACCAGCCCACCCAAGAGAAAAGAGCTTCTGAGCTGAATTATGCCCACCATGTAGCCTGAACACCAGATGGCCAGGCTACCAGTCAAGAAGCCCCACTCACAGGTCACATTTCCAATGAGCTCTGCAGTGCCTCATCCCAGACAGCCAACAGTCTCCACATATTTAAGGACAGCCACTAATTTGAAAGACTGAGGTCAAAACAAATAAACAGGGTGAGACAAAGAACTCTTAGGAAACAGACAATGGAGTGAACAGAATAAAATGTCAAATGAACATGCAATTTATATCCTCAGAGATGAGAGGCTTTTGCTTTCATGAAATAACAATAAGAGACTATTTTTTAGGGAATATTTCAGAAACAAAGAGCTTTTACAAATTAAAAGCATGGTAAAAATATTTTTTAATGCAATAGGAGATTTAGGAGATAAAATTGAGGAAACCTCTAAGAAAGTAGGACAAAATGTTAAAGAGATGAAAAGTAGGAGAAAAAAAGATAAGAAGCTTAAGAGGATTAATCAAGGATGTCTAATATTTGAATAGTAGGAGTGTTACAAAGAGAAAGCAAAGCAATTGAGTAAGAGATAATTAAGTATTTTTTTAAAATGTCCTTAGATCTGATGGCCATTGGTCACTAGATTTAAATCCACCAAACATACAATCCAATGAATACAAATAGTCCCACACTAACGTGAATTATTACAAAATTTTAGAACACCAGGAATAAAGGAGAGATTCTAAAAAGCTTCTTGCAGTGGTAATGAGGAAATAGGTCACACACACACAAAAAAACAAGAATTAAAGTTCTCAACAGGAACATGGGAAGCTAGATGGCAATGGCATGACACCTTCAAGATTCAAAGATAAGATTATGTGCAACCTAGATTTCTATACACAGCCAAAGCGTGAGCCTTTGGTAGTCAAGTGTGAGGGTAGAATCAACATTTTCAGTTATGTAAACTTGTATACACCTCTTTTTAGAATGTTACCAAGAAGCTCAAGAGAGAGAGAAGGACTCCAGGAAGGATGCCTCCCACTAAAAATGGAACAGATTAGTCTCCTGATACGTGACTATCTTAAGAGATATACTGCAGGCAAAGATTTGGGGGATAAAACAAATAGAAAATCCAGTAAATTAAAAAGTAAGGCAATCTCTAACTTCAGGAAAAACCAAAAGATTTACAACAAAATAAATGTAACAAAAATAAATGACTCCGAACAGCATTTGTAAAGCCATAGTAATCCTAATTATCACTTTAACCCTATTACCGCCACCCCAAAGAAGTAACCTTTATATTACCTTTCCCTGAAGAGGGGCTATTCCTCTGTCAAACAGAAGTGGAGCACATTATTTTCTGTTAGGAAAAAAGATAAAAGGTAAATTTTGGAAAAACTACTTGGCAAGTAACTTTTTATCAAGGACAGCACACTTTTTCTTTTAATAAGACCCTGGATTTCAAGGTTGGAAATTTAGCAAATGTATTTTTTTACATGTCAGTGCTGCTAGAACTGGGGTTCTGATTTGGGTTGTAGTTTGACTTGCTGTTAGCTGTGGGTTTCTTGCCTTCTGGTTTCAAGTCAACATTTAGACCAGACTTGCCTAACTTCCTAAGTAACCAAATAACGTCCACTGTCCTATCATTAGTTAGGACATGGGTTTGGCTAAAAGAGAAACAAAACAACAGTCCTGGCCAGATGGCCCAAGGAGAATGGGACAGCCTCAGGGTGTGGGGACACAGGCCCCTCTTTCTGGTGTCCCTTCTGTGTCTGGAGGTGACATTAGGTAGCAGTTATGAGCATAGAGTGTGAAACCAGACTGCATGGATGGAAGTTTCAACTCTACCATTCATTGGTCTTGTCATTCCTCTGTGCCTCAGTTCCCTTGTCTATTACATGTGAATAATAGTAGTGTCTACTTCATAAAGTCATTGTGAGATCACAGCTGCAAGGCATGTAGTAAGTGCTGAATAAGTGGCAATGATCCTCACTGATCCACCCCAAGGCCTGCTCTCTCCCAGTCGTCCAAGATGCCTCCTTACCCTGCCCTGTGGCAACTAGCAGGGCAGGTGAGCATGGAGGTGGGGAGGGACTTACCTCTCCCTGTACAGCACAACTAGGAAATCGCTCCTGGCCCATTGGTTGGAACTTAGTCATGTGGCCTCAGCAAGCTACCAGGGTGGGGCAGTGGGGGGTCTGAGGGGTAGCTGTAATCTTCATCGCAGGCACTCAGACCCTGAAAATGTCATCTCTAGAGAAGGAGGTGACGATGTGCGTGAGGACAGCCTGCAGTCTTTGCCACCACACCCAAGTTCTTCATTTTGTAAGTGAAGTCAAAGTATTGAACTTCCCACACGTTGTGATGTGCTCCACGTTGAAATGGGGTTGGATTTTGTTTTGTCTGTCATGCCTTGGTTTTTACTCATCTCAGAAATTAGGTGTCTTCAACCTTATCCAAAAAACAAGGCAGCTCACAACTCCTGCAAGGGAACCAGGTGTAAAACGTCACTTACATTTTTCTTTAGTTTTATCACAGTGAGCTGGAGCTCATTTTTATTTTTAAAAGGTGGGCATTAGACTCTAGGAGACAGGCGAGCTTAGTTTTATCAAACACAGCAGTGGGATATTGGAACTACCAAAGCAGAAATCTCATATAGAAACCATGCACATTTATTCGCCATGACTAACTTTTCTGTCTTGCGGAATTGAAAGTTATAAGAATGTTTTTCTTTAACGCAATATAGAAAAAAATTTTTTATTGCAAACAGCTAAATAAAGGCTGGCAAAAACAATAGGTTCATTTTTTACTGCAGATCTTCAAATTATAGGAAACTTGTCTCTTGGCCAATTTGTGCTGGCTTGGAGCCAAAATAAATGTCTCCATTCTCATCCTCACCCTTATACTTACTGTGGGCAAGATAAAAACCCTTAATTTTAAAAACTCAAGCCAAGCATTGGGTAAGAGGCAGAGTAGCTCCCTTAACTATACTGGTCCTGAAAAAAAAATTGTATTACTGTATACCAGCTCATTTTTTTTCAGTTACAAGAAATCAAGTACTGAGAATAAGAAACTTTTAAAAAAAGGAAGACTCAGACATCAGACATTTTGACCATCTATATAAATCAAGTTTTAATATGAGAGGTACAAGAACAATCAAGAATGAGAAAATATTCACTGGTTAAATATTTCCAAGCAATTGCTTATCTTCAGGTTGGCCTGAAGAATAGGCAGGCACGTCTTCCTCACAAAGCACAGAAGACATTGCTCCCATTTTTGGCCATGTCACCCTCCCCCCTTTTTTTAATTAACAAGATTTGAGATCATTTGGCAAATTGTAACCATAAAAGTGAATATTGTGATTGGATGATGTTTTATCACTTGAAAAATAAACCTCACTGCCTTTCTCCCTGTGTACTTCATAAACGTCACTGCCTTATCCTATTTATCTTGCTTTCAAAACCCATTATGCAATTGTCATTACATTGAAATCAAAAGCTATCTCTTAATTACACAGGGATGGAATATAAATCAGTTACCCATCTCTCTATATGTTCATTTTTTTAATGTTTGCAGCTAAATGCCTGTTTTTGTGCACTAAAGACCAAAGTGGATTTTGCTGGGTTAAAATTAAGATTTGCAGAATCCTACAGCCTGGAAGATAAAACAGAGCAATATACAGTGTGTCTAGTTTACAATAATAATGTGGTCTTGTGCTGATGAAATAATGTAAAATTTGTTAAGTCAATGGCTTTGCAGAGGACAGTGGAGCTCCGCCCGCGTTTCCTCCCTTGATTGAGCTAAATTTAGCAGGGAGAGTTCAAGCCACACTTCCAATAGGAATTAAAAAACACTGCAGTTGGTGATGTTGTAAGGAGAAACCTCCTGCAGCCTAACTTGCAGTGAACGGACTTTTGTAAGGCCAGCCTGCTGCACATCCTGGTAATTAATCATATGGTTGCCACAACCCGTCAGTCTCAAACACCTGGAAATGGGGAAGATATTGCTATACTGCTAAGCACTAGGACTTGATTCATTTAGTCTTAACTTTCAGCCCTTATTAGTGTGGCTTCAATTTTATTTGTGTGACGTTAGTGCATTTCTGGAATAAATAAACACCAAAGTTATTTTTTAGTTGATTGTACGCATCATGCTCCTTATTCAAATTGCAAGCTGCTGCCATTTTGCAGAAGAAATAGATTCCCATTTTTAAAGTTTATTTTAAAAGAAACAAGCCAGGCCAGTTATATTTCAACACACCCTGAGACCAAATGCACCCTGAGGACGGCACTGGGGCAGGCACCTGCAGAGGACGCAATGAACAACAATGCGGGGTGTGGGCACCTGGTCGGGCAGCCACAGGTAGGTGGGAGGCAGGTGAAGACTCAGGTAACTGTGATCTGATACAACTGAGGCTGTGCAAACACACTAGACAGATGTGTTCTACCTGGAAGGACCCAGGACGGCTTCCCAGAGGAAGCTGTATTTTAGGGTAAGCGGGAGTGTTGGCAAAGGGCAGGAGAGGGAAAGCAGGGGTAGGGGGACAAAGCAGCACCTCACGACACATGCTGCGCCAACAATAAGATGAGATGAGGCCCTCTGTGCTCTCAGGGCCATTGTCTCCAGCATCCCCCACTCTGCAGAACTAAGGCTGGCTTTGGGAAAGCAGAGCCCCTGGGAAACCTGTAGGCTGGGCCCTCCGAAGATTTCTGTAACTTTCCAGCAGCCCCTGAGAGTCTGGTTCAATGTTCTTCTGCTACCTCCTGGATTTAGAGTTGTGCATCTGGTCCAGTGTGGGGCATGACTCCTGGGAAATGGCTTCAAATATAGCTCTTTTCCCAAAGGAGGGGCTGGCAAATCAGGAGTGAACAGCTCCGCAGCCCCTGGGGTTCAGGGCCCCAGCAGGTGTCTGCAGAACCTGCAACTGGCCAAGCATTCCCAAGTGGAGAGCCAGCACCAAGCACTGGGATTCCTCGCTCTGACCCCTCCTCACTCCACCCACACACCCACCCCCTCATGCACTGGCCCCCAAAGTCCCTGAGATAGGCCACTGCCTGACACGCCTGCCTCTTTGTTCAGCCAAAGAGAATTCCAGGGATGTCCACGGGTCCTGACTGGGTGGGGGCCCAGGAGCAGACCCCAGAGAGAGGAGATGAATCAGCCAGTCTGGTGGGGACCATGGATGCAGCAACTGTCTTCGGGTTAGTTTTAAACTTCCCCCTTCCCCCTGCCCTGCCCTCCTCCCCCAGTGCCTGTAAATGTTGAAGCGTCATCTACGGATGATTATAATCATACCAAGTCAGGACGGATGGGCGGGACTCCCCAGCTCACAGCCATAAAGTTTACAAACTCGCCGCGGCCAGGGGACAGATTACCATTGCTGAGATGTTGCTCATTTACACAGAGCATTTTTCTTCAAGATGGCTACTTTTCCTTTCAATCATGTGGCTAAAGTATTTTCTTTTTTTAACCAGCCTGATTTCCTAGAACATGAAAAATATTGGGAGATCTGAAGAGAAGGTTAGAAACCATCAGAAATGATTAGGCTAAAAGGATATTTTCAAATGCTAAAAGGAAGGCCAATTTCTCATCCTTTGTGATCCCCTGGGGCCACCTAGCAACCGTGTATTCCCGCTGGGCCGAGCACAATGAGAAGCAGGCCCCCAGTGGTTTATTTCAAAGTGTGTTGTCGAAGAGAAAGGTGTTCAGACTAAGTTTTTCAGCTCCTGGAGGACTGCCGCTGACCTGGACTAATTATGTCTACCTGAGTTAGAGTCACCAGCGTAGGCCAATCGAGTTTGTCACGTGGGATATTTCTGGTGGTTGTTTTCTAAATTCTCAACCTCCCACCCCGTAACAACGGTATGAGTGGGATTGTATAACAGGATAGAAAAGGAATGATTAATTCAAAGTTCAGGTGCAAGGCAGGTTCTGAAAAGAAGTATTCCTAGAGAGAGTGAGCATTTCGGAATGAATCTGTGGCTTGAAACATCAGGTTATGATGCATTTTCTCTTGTGTTATCAGGGGAAGGCTGATGGCAGACACGCGAGTGATCACAGTGTTTGGTGCCATGTTCTGTGATGGGCTTTTCATAAAAATTAGCTGACACTGTCATGAGCACACAAGTAAATTTATAGCTTTCATACTGGACTGCCATTCCCAGAGCAATTTCCAATCACTTGGGCTTTTTATTAAGTTTATTGTTCTTTTATTGTTCAGTGGAGTGTAAGCAGTGAGATTACAAATAAATGTAAGTTCCACTGGATATGAAGTGGGGCTTGTAGAATTAGGGTGGGGAGGGAGAGAGGGAGGGAAGCCAAACATTAATTCGAGTCACTGGTGATATGAAACACCACCAACTGATGTTTCCTGTCACCTGCTTCTACGCAGAAGTTAGAACATTGACATTCCGCTCACAGTAAAGTTTTCCCAGGAAGCCCTTCAAGGAGTCCTGGCGCTGGGACTTGGCGCTGCTCACCACTTTGTCATGCGGAAAAAGCTCAGCCTCTGTCACTCCCCGGCCTCTCCTTTTGTTGCTGTGGCTTCCTTCTCACTCCCTCACCTGCCAGGTGTGGAGTGTCATCCTGACATCCCCAGGTTCCCACCCGAGCCTCCAACCTGCGGGCCGGGCCCTGCGCCCCACACAGCAGGCTTACCACCCATGCTTCCACTTGGGGGTGCAGGCGCCGAGGCATTTAACTTCCCTTCCACCTTTACGATTCCCTGTAGAAAGGGTCCTCTCAATCACTAAAGTCCTAATGTTTACCGTGTTTTTTCCCTCAGGCATTGATTGAAAGTTGTTATTTAAGGTATGTTAGGGCAAGAACTGAGGCCGCTGGAAGCAGGAGAAACTATTTTCCTGGACGGCCCTCCTCATACCCTGGCGATCCATGAATCACTGCCCTGCCCTCTGCTGCTGTGGAAGGCGCCCTTTTAATGTCAGTGGACATCTCACCTGTTGCCCCGCCCCCTCACTAACAGACACCAGCTTCTGTCTCCAGCTTCAGGTGATGACCGTGACTAGCCTAACCCAATCATTTCACTGCTCCTCCCCATTTTCCCAATCTCTTCTGTGATTAAAAGTGACCATGAAACCTAATTCTGGTGACTGAAATTTAAGCAAAAATGTCCCTAGGACATAGGGCTGTTTGTTTCTGGAACAGCTTTGCCTTTTCTGGTTAAAGGACGCATTTATTGCTAGCATACTTCTTTTCCCCTTTCCTCATCTTTTCTGCCTTAAACTGAATGGACGGAGTTGTGGCAGCCACCTTGCAACCATGAGGCAGCAAGTTCAGAACAAAGATCAACCCACCAGGAATGTGGGACCGACAGTGGTCCTCACCTTCTTATGCATTCTACGTGTAAGCCTCTGCCTCTGTTAGGGCAGACTGTTACTGGTCAGGTATTCTGTTTCCTGCAACCAAATGTGCTCCTAATACAGCATCAGTGTTATGCAAAGAGCCAGGCTTCCCTCCCAGAAAACCCACTCACTGTGCCTACAGCTGCCTTAAGAGTCAGCATTTTTTTTTTTTTTTTTTTTTTGCAGACTCAATGGAAAGTGTTAATAAAAGGAGAAGCCCCAGAATGACAACTGGGTAGAAGTGTCCTTGTGGTGTCTGTAAAATGTCAGATATGGAGGAGTCAGCACTTTTAACAAACACCCCAGGTAAGTTTTATGCAGGTTGGTCCTCAAAATACCCTGTGAAGCTCTCAGGCAGTAGTGACAAAAGGCTTTGAGCGAGGCAGACTGCCAGGCAGCACACCCAACAGGGAGCAGCCCAGAGCTCTGTCCACCTGCTGTCCATGTCAACCCTGCCAGCTATGCCTGTGGCTCTTGAACCCCAAACTCAGAGGACAAGGAAAATCAAACCACTTCCTCCAGGATAAGGGGGCTCTGAATGTAAGTCTGAGAAGCCCTTGTGTCTCATCCCCCTCCTTCTCATTCCTGGTGCCCACTACTCAAGTTCATCTCAGGGGGCTGGTGAACAGGCTGCGTCGGAGAACAGCAGCCTCACTGGCTTCCCCATGACAGCCTGGAGTCAGGCCCTCCAGGAAGCTGGACCTAAACCCTGGCAGTGAGATCTTATAAATTCAAGTGGGGTCTCCAAGCAAGTTGGGTTGCAGCCCAACCACCTCGCTGCGTGGGAGTGATTTCAGAGTAGGTCCCAGCTTCCCTTCTGCAGAGGAGCAGGACTGGAATGTGTCTGGGAGTCCCAGTGTAGCAGGCCTTTAGGGAGGGTCACATGAAGGACTGAGGAGCAGGGTCCAGGAGGCCAGAGTGAAGGACCGCATTTGGTCTCCACCAGTCACAGCTCAAGGTCAGAGGAAAAGGACTGGACACATCCTAATGCGCAGAGCCACGGGCCAGCATCAGGGTCCCCAGCAGTGCAGACTCCTGACTCAGCCAGCCAGAACAACTGCATCATGCCCCCCAAAGTTGGGACCCCCAAATCTGCATTTTCTGCAAGCTGTCCAGGTAACCCTGATGCCCACCAAAATGGGAACACTATACTTAGAAGTGCCTGAAATTTATTTCAGGGGGCCTATTCATCCCCCCTGTGACTTTGGGGTCAGCCAGAGCTGCCCTTGAATCTAAGCTCTGATACTTAGTCACTAAGACTGTGGTCATAGGGCATTGCTACAATCTGATTTGGATTTGTGGACAACAGGATAATCATGGTGCCCACACTCCCCAGAGAAGTCAGGAGAATCAGACACGATTGTAGACACAGGGCACTTGGCACTTGGCACCATGCTGAAAAGATGCAGGACGAGCATTCAACAGAGGCCACTCTTTCACATTCTTACCTCAGGGACACTGTCACCTGGGTGTACTGCTCCCAGGTGGGTCCCACCAGCACCCCCAGGTGGCTGACTTCAAGATGATCAAATACACAAAATTCTGTTGTCTTGGCCTGTTCAGGGAAAGGGAACCTCAGGAAATGATTCCAGTCTGATATCAGTGACCAAGGACTGCCTTCTGCTCCCTTTTTTTGACAAATCTGAGCAGGGAGGGCTCATCTGGGAGATGGTCAGGCTGCAGTGCTGGACAGGGATGCCTGCGCTCAGCTCAACCCCTGTCAGACTGTCTGGGACCCTGGTCGGCAGCGCGTAACAGAAGAGGAGGGAAAGGCAAGGCCATCAGGCACTTCAAGGAAGCCACTCTTAAGGTGATGGAGGGGAGAGGAGCGTGCTGGGTGATTAGTGCTAGAACACCTGAGATGATTCCACCCCCCAACCAAGGCTCCAGAAGTGGTTCCAGATCCCGCGCGTTGTACAGTGCAGTGGTTCCTACAGGACTGCACGGTAGAACGTGAGGGACCTGGAAGGAAAGTGGCCTATCTGCCATTTGTCAGAAGTCCCTACACTTGGCAGACGATCTACCTGAATGTATCTGACTTACAGTAAAAATGGCCATTCAAGGGAAGAGGAGAGAGTGGGGTGGGGAGAGGGGATATGGGAGAAGGCAGGGTATTCGGGGTGACCTCACCTAATGTGCATGATGCAATGGTACATTTCAAAACTATTAAGAAATGAATATAATTGCGATGGGTGTGTACTTGGTTCAATGTAAACATTTCACATTGTATATCAAAGCAGTACCCTGAACCCCATAAATTCATCAATGTACAAAGTTATGATTTAATAAAAAATAATTAATTTTAAAAATAACAGCCATTCAGGTTTTTGAAAATGAGTGTATTCTTGGGACGTACACTAGCAAAAATCAATGAGACCTTAATCAGAAAGTCTAAATGGACGACCAACGGGGTCTACATGCTGGTCAAACGCCCTCCATGAGTGAGAGGAGACACACAGGGCCCAGAGGCTGACAGTGAGCAGACATGGGGCTGAAGCCAGGGCTTACCTGTCCTGCAGTCCCACCCGGACCCACCTGCAGTCCCACCCGGCCCCACCTGCAGCCCCACTCTCAGCACCCACAGACAGAGACTCTGAGGTGACATTGCTGGGATGAGTGCAGGGCCCATGACATCTTTCACACTCTGGCACATATTTACAAAGGGGCTCCACTGGGGCTGATGTTTCCTGAAGCTGGCTGAGGGGCTGTTTGTTCTGTGGGCTTGCAGAGAAACACAGTGGCGACGCCCTTTTGGAGTGGTTGGTTACAAAAAATGACCCAGAGAGGCTGCTCAGATGTCAATGGAACATTTAAGCAAGTGGTTAGAAGATTTCACAACAGTGTAGAAAGCTTGTCTTTTATCAACTCAAATCCTCGGGAAATACCACTGAGGACATAGGTGTTTTTTGGTTTTTCTGAGAGAGTACAACCCTCTCTAAATTCAAAATACACTGACACAGGTAACTCGACCACTGAGATTGCTCCCGAGGGTGAGACTGGAGCGTCTTCCCTGTAGGAACTGCCAGCCACCTGGGGCATCCGAGGTGTACATTTCGAGGTGGTGGCCTAGACTGGGAACAGCTCTTCAGGGGCCTAGGGGCTTTGGTCTTTGTGCAGGAAACCCCCTCACACTGCTCCTTCACCTGCCATGGCTGCGCTGGACTGGGTACACACCTTACACTGCTGACCCCTCTCGAGTGGCCCTGCCACCTGTATGTCCTCTAAGTCAGGCTGCAGTGACCCCATTTGCCATTAAAATAAGCACAGCCACCCCCCTCACCCCCCACCAAACACCCTTCCTCATGCCATCCTGCAGTCTTTCCAGACTGCTCTCTCCAAGCGACTCTGCATGTGGCCAGTGAACCAGCACATTAGAACTCTGCCCCCAGCCAGAGCCACGCAGAGCTCTGGACAGGCATCTCCTTGCAAACCCTCCAGTCCCCCGTCTGGTCACCTTCGAATCTCTCCAGCCTTTGGGGCCCTTTAAAATCCTCATCTCTCTCCCTGTCTGTCCTAATCTTCCCACCTGGAAGGGACGTGTGTCTTCCTGGGAGTCAACCCCATGCCACCTGCCACACTGAAACACCAGAACCTCTGCCTCAGCTGCTGTTCAACTCATCCAACAGCCACAGCCTGCAGTAGGCCCTGTGTTCTTCTGGTTGGGCCACAATTTCCCGGAGAACAGAAACTGTGACCTGTCCTCCTCTCACATCCCTGGCCGGTCTCAAGCCTGACCCGCAGTGAGTTTCTGAAACTTCTTGCAGGATTCAAAGTGAATCGAATATAGGAAGGAGCAGTTGTGTTTAACAAGACCACTTCTTAGAACATTGTGTTCATCAAAATAATTCTAGTCATAGTTTCCAGTTTGTATTTCTGCTGTAAAATCTCAAATAAAAGGGGGCAAGCCCTAGCCTTTGGGAATGCATTATTCCCTGTGGACAAAGCCAGGTTCTAGGGAGCTCTTCCCTCAGGTGTCACCGCTTCCTGCCCTGGGCACCCCGCCTTGAGCCCCCAGGGCTCACTGCTCTGCTTTCCCCCCCCACCCGCAGGCAGTCTTTAGCCTCTGGGCCTGGAAGCTGGGCTGAGGCCAGCCCTGCAGGCAGCCAGGGAAGCCCACCCATTTTGCATCTGTGCAAACCCAAGTGCTAGCAGCAATATTCATCTTAATTTTCTCTTTAAACCCTTGAGCCGCATTATAGCTTCCATTGTGCTGGTGACAGACAAATGCCTTGCAATAAATCAAAGTTAGGGTGACTGATACACTAAACACCTTTGCTTAATGATGTGATTGTTTCTTATCTGCAAAGTAATGTCACTTATGGCTTTGCTATTTATAGTCAATGTAGTGTTAGACCATTTTATGCCCCTGATGCCTCTGTGGCCAGCCCATTAGCTGTGATTATGGACCAAAGGGGGATAGAGCCTCTCAGAGCTTGGAGAGAGAAGCTTCAGAGAGTTACAGTCGTCCCCATGCAGGAAAAGCCTGGCTCCTGTGCCGTCTGCCTCCAGTCTCTCCCAGGTGCGGGTGAGTAAACCAGCTCCTGGCTGATCACTGCGTCATGTTCCACCCACATCAGTGCTGGGCATCTTCAGGACAGCAAGATAGACACTAAATGTTTAAAAAGAAAAAAAAGACAAAGGGCCACCTCCTTCTCTGGCTCAGTCCCCACTTGGCAGGGCCTGGGCAGGGCTGCAGAGAGCGCGGGAGGACGGGGCCCTTGCAGCAGGTCTCCTGTTGGGCTGCCCAGACACTGCCACTCATCAATTATTCACTGAGCTGTTTGCCCAAACTATTCTCTTTGAACAGGGCATTGGTGAGGAGTGCAGAGT
Source organism: Otolemur garnettii (assembly GCF_000181295.1). NCBI lineage: Eukaryota > Metazoa > Chordata > Mammalia > Primates > Galagidae > Otolemur > Otolemur garnettii. The sequence goes on along the minus strand of NW_003852470.1, from coordinate 3,582,065 downwards.
CTGCCTGGGTCTCCCTGCTCTGTGCCGTCCCTGTGGTATGAGACTTGTTGCCAACTTCAAAGGCGGCCCCCAGGGTGAGACCAGGGCCCAGCTCCTCCACACCAGGCTCTCAGCCTGGGGCATCCGCACAGGCCCTGCAGCCCCCTCTGCCCAGTCTCTGGGCTCCACACAGCCCAGAGGAGCCTGACCCAGAGTCTCTGGCTGCTGTGGGGGGTGGGGCTGAGAACGTGGAAGCTGGTGCCAGCATTGTAGAAATCCTTTCTGAGATGCTGGGCACCTTGTGGGCAGCTGTGGGTGTTCACAACTATACCTGAGAACTCTTCCCGTGGCCTACGGATCCTACTGCCCCAGAAGCAAGACATTCATTTGGCAAGGAAGTGTCTATAGATGGTAGAATTTTGCCTCCCAGACGGGTATGTTCAGATCCTAACCCCTGGTACCTATGAGTGTGACTTTATTTGGAAATAGAATCTTTGCAAATGCAGTCCAGATACGATCACACTGGACTAGAGAAGGCTGTGATCCAGCAACTGTTGTCCTTACAGAAAGGAAATTGAGGGCACAGAGACTCAGGGAAATGCCAAGTGAAGAAAGAAAGGCCTCGGAGCACAGTCACGTGGCAATGGCTCCATAAGCCAGAGGACACCAGGTTTGTTGGAAGCTGCCAGGAACAGGAGAGAAAAGTTTTTGCTTGAGCCTTCAGGAGGAGCTGCCCTGCCATGCCGTGATTCCTGCCTTCTGCCTCCAGAACTCTGAGCAGATGAACTTCTGAAGTTCGTGGTGGTTTGTTTCAGCAGTCACAAGACACCAGCACAGGAACTGAGTGACTGTGCTGAGACCCTAACAGCCATCAGAGGAAGCCCTCCATGGGGCAGAAGTGGCCCCCCAGGCACTGCCTGTACTGTGCTCAGAGGTGCCCCTCAAGGCAGAGCGGCTTCTGAGAATTTGCGTGTCTGAATACAGGGGGTTAAAACACAGTCCATAAAAACCTCTTATCCACCCTGCGTGTTGTGCGTGTGGATTTATGTTGCTTGAGTTGTACGCCTTTATCCTGACTGCTTCCTGGATTCCATGTTCGTAATTTTCTTTGCTATTTTGAAAAGAACAAATTCTGTGTTTTTCTCAGCTAAACATTACCAACCAATGGCACATCCAACTGGTGTGGCCTGGCAGGTTTCCCTGATAGCCAGCCTTCCTGAGTCACAGCTGGCTTTGTGCATGGAGCCTGACTGGCCGGGGACACAGCGCACCTCCATCTGTGCAGGCCCCAGTGTGTGCACACGCCTTGTGGGTCAGGGTGCCTTTGGATGCAGGAACCTGGCTGCAACTGGCTCAACAAAGAGGCTTGACTGCGCAGACACAGCCAGAAGCAACAGAAGAGGAGCCCCGGAAGGGGCCACTGACTCTGAGCACACTCTGACTCCTTGCACCTTTCCATCAGCAACCTCGGGTGGCAAGTCGCCAGCGTGGCTTTCTGCAGTCCCTGGGTGGCCTCTGAAAAGGAGACAGAGAAGAGAGAGGGAGGTAAAAACGGCAAAAGAAGAGAAAAAGGGACTTCTAGGAAGTCAGCCAACCGTGACTGTCGCATACATATTTCATTTTAACTTCGCATTACACAATAAATTCCAAATTATAAATTTTTAAATAAAATTTAGGAAAATAAAACAGAATCAGTAGTCACTGGATAGTAGATGCAGAAATAACTCATCATTATCAAAATTACCTAAAAGTAAAACAGAAGCAAAAAAGCCAGCATGGCTTCAGGTGTGAGGCTGGGGAGTGTCTTTTGATGGCAGCTCCCTCTGAGAGTCAGGGGGGACCTGACCGCGTGACGGGCGAGTGGGGACAGGGGGAGGAAGCCAAGGAACACAGACTCAAAATGTTTTCGTATCACTTAAAAGAAGAAATCTGTGGTGCTTTTATATCCCCTCTTACAAAAATCACAAATGCTGCGAACTGTTAAACCTTTAAACCAAACGTGGTATCTCAGAGTTCTGACACTAACAGGAACATTTTAATTAAAAAGGAAGCTGGTGGGAAGGCTTGTAAAATTCTATGAAGTAAAAAGATGTTTTAAACATGGAGGGACCCTTTGGGGGTAAGAGGGGAAAGGGATTTTGCAGTAGTAATTGCTCTATTCCATTTTAATATTTTTGAATGTAGAGGTGTTTTTAATCTTGTTCCAGAGGAAGCAATATTTATCACTGATTTTGTGGTGGGAACAAATGGCCAGCAAAGCCCTGTAAACACTACTCCAGCAGGCGTTTTATTTTTTTTGGTGATATCTTGGCACTTCTGGTTGAAAATAAGAATAAATTAAATATGATTGTGTGGGATTGCTTTATGCTTGCTGGAGTGCCCTGGTGGTGGACGTGGGCCCTGTAACAAACCTGTTTCTCCAGGCGGTCACTGGCTTGTGTTCATTCTCCCCAGTGTCCTCAGGGCTAAGCTGGTCATGAGGGCACTTTTCACGGTTCAGACTGAAATTAGCAAGTGTTAGGAAGGAGTCCGAGTCATGTGACTAAGCGATGGCTCCCTTTAGAATGGATGCTCTTTACTCAAACTTTCAATGTCAGTTATCATTTTTAAAGCTGCTTGACCTGGAAGCAGGCAGCTAAAACGGTGGGAACGGTTAATGACAGCTTTATTGGACACTCTGCTTATGGTTCACATTTTGAGGTCTGTAGGTAGTTGATCTTTCTCCCCCTACATGAGAAACACAGCAATAAGCTGGTTGCAGCACCACATTATAGATAGAGAGAAATAATAATGATGTCACCTTGAGATTCAAAGATCGTGGAATAGTAATAGTCTCCTAGCTCATTTCTCCCGACTGTGATGACCTCTCCAATACTAAATCTTAACAGTCTCAGCATTATTTTTGAATTATTCATGCTAGCCTTTTCCCTCACTACAAAATCAAGGAAAATGAATGCACCATGCTCTGTCAGCTCCACAGGTATTTTGGTAAAAATATGAAACGTTATTTGGTATCACAAAAAAAGGGAGAGGCTACCGTAGTGACACAGAGCACGGCAGCACGCTTACCTTGAGCAGAAACACAGACACAAGCCAAAACATCCCTTTGTGAGGAAGAGGAGCAAGTGTGTGTTCCCCATCGATTCCGGATTGATCATTGGCTAATCAGGTGGAGATTAGCTGGACAGCGAGAGGTCTACGGCAAGCGCACAACAGGACTAGATTCTGTCTCCAATCTGTGCCCCTTCCCACAACCTACACCAATACACATCAAGAAATGTGCGCCTTCTCTGTGCCGGCCAGTTTTAGCCAATGCCAGACTTAAAGCCATTGCTTTTGAAATATCAAATCAGCATATATTTCTTATTTTAATTCAAATTATGTAGAGATAGCAGCTTGACAACTCTCCTAGTTTAGCCAGCCCAGAGAATACGGGAGAGCTACAGTATTATTCCGGTGATGGATCTCATAAAAAGCGCGTGTGGGAATAAAATAAAATGCATGTAAATGTAAACTCAGGCAGGTACTCTGATCCGTCTGTAGCTCCTGACCTTTAAGTTCATGATGAAAAACAAATGTCAAGCTTTCAGAAGACAGGAGTATCCCCAGCTTTGCTGGGGTGGCGTGTGCTGTCGCGCAGACTGTATTAATTTAGTATGGCATCAATAACCTTGAAATCAGGATTTTGCACTAAAAACCCAGGTTTATATTTATTCAGAATCCACAGAAAAAAGGCAACTTTATTTAAAGGGGCCCTCAGCAGCGAGTGGGCAACTGTCGCTTACCTCTCCAGATTTTTGGAGCTGCTTGCCAGCTTCCATGGCAACAGATGCTTAAGACTATGAGGGCCCAGAGATGTTCCTTAAGGAGCCTTTTCATTTTGCATATAATTCTAATTATAGCTGTGCTCTGCTCATTCAGCTAAGTAGGCCACACCTTGAAAGAAACCATGGTCAGTGAAGACTGTGTCTCAACCCAAATTCTGCGGGTCCCTGGGGGATGAGACGAAGCATCACGAGGTTATTCCTGATTAGCGAAATGCAGATTTTTTCCTGCTAGAGAAAGCAACAGTCGGAAAGAAAGTGCTTGTTCCCAAGCTATACTTCAGACAAGGCTGTGTGACCACAGGTCATCCTTGGCAGAGCCAGCTCTCAGATCCCTGTACTGTGATGTGGGAAGACGGGGTCACCTCCTTGCACCCGCCCTGGGATAAGAGGAATAATAGGTCTGGTGGAATCACATATCAGCTCTGAAGTGGGCTCAGCACAGGTTTCAGAGTAAGCACGTTCCATAATATTCCAATTTTCTAAAACTTGGTGTAATAGGTCAGTTATTGGAAAAATAACTGGGATCTTGCCTTTTCTGCTGCTATGGACTTCCCAGCCCAAAAAAGAAAAAAGAGAGAGAGAGAAATAGAGAGAAAGAGGGAGACAGAGAGTATTGGAGTTTCCCTTCTCCCTCCCAGGAAGATCAGACAACTCTATCCTGAGTCAGGGCTTCCTTGCCCAGGGAAAAGTTAAATGCTTCTTTTGATGTTTCAGAAGATGCCCTGAATTCAAGCCTCACCAGGCCGTGGCTGCAAGAGCCCAGCGGTGGGAGAGGAGAGGTTCCCCTGTGCCCTGAGAGGAGAGGAAAGGACTTTGGTTGCCTGGCTCTGATGAGAGGGGCTGACTGTACTCAGGATCTTCCTGCACCCTTGGGGCTGGGAAGGAGAGAACTTTGGGGATGGGTTGTGGAGACCTGTCCCTACCCCTGACTGTGCTTTAGACATAGGACTGTCAGGTACATTACAAGAAAATAAACGATGCATACGATATGTGGGGTACATTTATACTAAAATCCTTGTTGTTTATCTGAAATTCAAATTTCACTGGGCATCCTGGATTTTTATTTGCTAAATTTGGCGATGCTGGAGATGGGGGTGGCTGCCTGAGGACCCAGGGCTGAGGCTTGGCCTGATGCCAGCCAGGAATGTCCTGGGCATGCCTGCTACCAACTTCTGATCTCTCTCTAGCCCACATCACCCGACCAGCAAGCCCGAAACACGTCTTCCTCCTCAGGCTCTTCCACTGCTTGAGATCAGGGCACCCTGTCACTTAGCGGGCCAAATCTGCATTTTGGGATCTGGCACGGGAGCCCTTCCTAGAAGGGGGCACAGAAAGAGCAGCAGCTTCATTTTCAGCCCAGGCGCCCATCAGGGCTCTTTGCTGACAGCCTGCACCACCTCAGTGAGATTTTCCCATTCTCTGGGCCTTGGAGCCCCCTCTGGGGTGGGCCAGCCCAGGACTTTGCAAACACCCAGATTGAGGCCTCAGGAGCCCTCCATTCAGACCTCTTCAGCAACCAGCCCTGCGATTTATGCCTTGGACTTCGGGATCTGTCTTCAGACAGGCGCTGCTGCTCCTGGCATTCTGCGGACTCCCACTGGATAAGTGACCCTGAAGTCCTCCTTAGCTGCTCTACTAACTTTGATCTCACTCCCTGCCAAAGACACTTTTTTGGCCACTCTCATTTCTTCAGTAAATATATATTGAGCATCAGCATATGCCAGGATGTCCCAGTGAACAAAGCAGACAAAAACCTTTGCCCTCCCAGAGCGTGTATTTCAGTGGGAACTCTCAGGAAACTAAGTTGATGGCAGAGAATTTTCCAAGGTAAAATGGGCCATAGGAAAAAATTAGAGGTTTAGGGGATGGGGGTTCAGGGAGGGCCCCCATGTAAATGTAGATGAGTGTGTGCAGTTTGAAGTAGGGAAGGCCTCCTGAAGAAGGTGGTATTAATACGTAAGCAGAGTCTTGAAGGTGGTGAGAGAGTTAACCAAGGTGTCGGAAGGAACAGCATTCAGGCAGAGGGAACAGCCAGAGCTAGAGCCCTGAGGCGGGCATGTGACTGGCAGGTTTGGGGGAGTGACGTCAGAGAGGAAATGTGGTCAGGGTGGCTGGGGGCAAAAGGCAGGACGTGGAAGGCTCTCTGCCCTTGAGCAGAGGACCAAGAAGAGAGGATGGAGATGTGTTGCCATTCAGCAGTGAGCAGGTGACAGATGATGGCACAGGTGAGGAGAGACTTGGGTCAGATTGTCATGCACCTGAGGGTCTGGCATGTGTCCTGAGTGTCCCGAACCTCGGTGTCTGCGTGTTCTGAGTGTCCCGAACCTCGGTGTCCGCGTGTTCTGAGTGTCCTGAGCCTCGGTGTCCGCGTGTTCTGAGTGTCC